>NC_086379.1:23694557-24010426 GCF_036588685.1 Mytilus trossulus
AGAGACAAGGAAATAAGGCTTGGGACATACATCTATTGCCAATAATATCTCTTATAAACAGTCCTTTTCAGTGCTACCAATATTTCACAAAAACAAATCTACCTTTGTTTTACATACGAGAAATTCTCAGACACAAATTTATTTTCGAACGTCACCTTGTGATTGTTTCCAGTAAAATAGTAAGAGCTTTTTCAATGATTCTTTCCTTCCATTGTAAGTTCGGAATAATAAAAACAATTGTTGCCCCTTAGAATCGACGAATATCCAAAATTTGCAACTCTCCGTGAAACAATTTCTCGTGTTGACAATTTTGGATATTCATCTTTTCTACGAGCCATAATTGTATATTGTTGTATTTGAATTATTTTTCAAGTGACAACAGTACATGTTTATTTGATTTTGTAATTGGAATACTTTAGACAATTGTGACGTGTTATTTGTTGTGTTGTTATTTTTCTGAAGTCTCTTAAAGTATGCATGTGTTTTTTTCGTCATGTGTCCATCAGATAAAGGTTATTTCAGAAAACCTAATGGACATCAGTATCTTTTTTTTTTGTTGTTGTAAAAAGTTATTGTGTGACGCTAATGTATGAATAATCAACAACTATAATTTTTTGTGGTTTTACTGTTTCAATTTTCTTTAAAACCTCTAATTACATGTATTAATAGCTAACTGATATAATTATTTCAGTGTACAATTAGGTATGAAGATAAAAGAAACTTTCTTCTAATTTGTATGTTCGAAGGATTACTATAATCATTTAAAACAAGAAAAGCAACACCGTTAATGAAAATAAAATATAAATATTATTTATTACATGTTTGTTTGTTTTTATAGTGATTCAATTATGACACAATGTTGACTGCTGTGCCCTGTTTTTTTTTTTACATTTTTACTTATTATCTATATTTGTTTTGTTCACATATCGTTGTTGATATAATGGAATTTAACTGGGACTGTCATACAGGTGAGAGGTTTAGCTAGCTATAAAACAAGGGGTCTGTTGTTCAACTTTTGATGTTACTCATCATATGATTAGTTTTAATCAGTCGTTAAAAGTTGATCACATGATTAGTAAATACAATGATTAAATTACGTTGTTCAACTTATTTTAATCATTGCAATTACTAAATAATCACTTTATTAATTGTTAATCATATGATTAAGATTGGGTAGAGAGCAAGTGTTTTCCACAATGCATTATAAATCAGGGCCTACATAACTTCCCTTTCTGCTTTAAATTATAACATTCTTCTTTTAACCAGTTTTTGGGTGAATAATTATTGAATAAATATCTTATGACAATGTTAATTTTTTTATGGAAACATATATTAATATTTTAGATGTGTTTCCAGTTCGAAATAAAATATGCTTTCAAGGGTCGTCAAGAATAAAAAAAAATCAGCCTGTGAATGGAAAAAGTTACATGTGCATTCATTTTGTTTACCATGAAATGGTTTAGGGTACATGTAATTTTCAAGATTTTTATTTCACTTTGAATTATGACTTAGGCCACAGTTCAAACAATGTCAGTGATTGTCTTCAGTACTCAATGAAAAAAGATAATTTGAGGTGTTTGTTTTGGCATAATTATATATATCCACATCATAATGATCTTTCAAAAACCTGTTATTTCTGTTGTTAATTTAGTACAACCTTCTGCACATGTTAAATATAATAGGCTTCTGTTTTTTAAATGACAAAATCATTGGGAATCAAATCTTTTTTGAAGCGTAGGTGAAGGGTGCTTTCTTTCTTGTTCGCATTTCATCAAGTATGGCATGCCAAGTTATCATTTAAGATAATTATGAATCGATGGTGTAGATAGATATATAACAGAACTATGGAAAACTTTATCCACCTCATTATATATTTCTGATAGTTTTCCCGACCTTTTCACATATTTCCTAGCTTTCATCAAATATGGCATGCCAAGTTAGAATTAAAGATAATTATGAATCGATGGTGTAGATAGATATATAACAGAACTATGGAAAACTTTATCAACATTATAAAATATTTCTGATAGTTTTCCCGACCTATTCACATATTTTCAAGCTTGAAAAGGTAGCCCCTTCCAGCGGAACGTCCTATAACCTTGTATATAGGAAGTGGACCCCCCTCGACCTTATACACAGTCCTTCACAGTGGTTTAATTCAGTCAGAGAGACTTTCCAAATAAATTATAAAACTGAAATAACGACTTGTTAGTTAAATTTATTGACATTACCCTGTAAGAACATTTTTTTCCCAATAAAAACGATAGAAAATTAAGAAAAACAATCCGACATTATGATATGTTTTAGGTTTCCGATATTCACATGGGATTGGGTTCCTAAAAGTAAGTATAAAGACAAAAAGGAGTAGTATGATTGCCAAAGAGATAACTCCCTTTCGGAGACCAGATGATTCAGTCGTTAACAAATATATGTCATCGAGCGACGATCAAAACCCATTGTGAAGAATAAGCAATAAAAGGCCTATATATGACCATTCAAATATCAAATCACGATAGTTTTGATTAAAAAAATGCAAACAAGAAATCTAAGTTATATATAAAACTATTAACGAAAAACAATGATATATAGCAACAAACGACAACCACTGAATTACAGGCACATACAAAGTTGATGTTATTTTGGTCTCTTTTGTGTTGTCTCTTTCTGTACCGTTGTATGCGATTGTGCTACTACCGACTAACGAAGATGGTTGCTTACTTTGAATACTATAATTATGGATATATTTATGTTTTTAACTTTTTCTTCAAAAAGGGCTGCTTCTTGTTTGAATTTCAATTCTATTAATTGCTCTGCATTATATATATGCATCAAGTATTTGCCACTTGACGTTCAGAAAATGCATATATCTTGCAAGTCTTGGAAGCATGACCTGTAGACAACGGAAATACGAACGACCAAACATGTAATTTTTGTCTTTAGATAAGATCATTTCTTCTCCTTTATATTGGCTCCTTTTGTCTCCTCTTCATCGCTTATCAGATATGAAATAACACCTTAACTGTATGTTTGAAAATTTACAATGTCCATCAAAAACAAGTATGGTGCAAACGTCAATGAGCGGCATCCTACCGACACAAATAACCAAAAGACGTGTGCAAGTTTGACGTTAAACAAATAGATGCGAGTTTCCTTCAATGAGACAGCATCCCAGCGACATAATATAGGTATGAATGAACTAGTAACTTGTCTCATGCTTCCAATTATTAATTTTTCTCTCTCGATTTGTTGGTATTTTCCCATAATAAAAATTACTGTTTGCATACTAATGAAAGTGGCATTACACACTAAAAATCGATAAATCCATCATTGTTTATTTCAGACGTGTTCTACCCCGCTCATTCCTTTGGTAACAAGAATCTATCAACTGGAGTTGTTATTTCACTAGAGCAATGTTTTGCATCACACACTTGTTACTATATATTTTACATTATGACTGTAATATTTGCCGCTGGTCATGAAGCAGTTTCAGGGAAATAAATGATTTCTTTAATACCTGTAACAAAAGATTCTTTTAAACTCGAAGTATGATGAAAACTTCAATCAACTTTATGTAAAGAAAAAGAAAAAAAGTACATGGTAAAGAAGTAAAAAGGGCTGGAAGGACAAAACGATATAGGTAGGCCCTGCTTTTAAAGGTCTTTGTGTCCATCACAGGTTATGTGTGGTGACCTTTTGTTCTTAAGTCTATATTAAGTTAAACTTTCTAAAGTTAAAGTCAACTTGTCATACAACTTTAGGTCCACACTAATAGATATATAATTTTTATTTTCAAAATGAAAGGGTGTGTTATATGTCGAAAATTTTCGAAAATTCTGTGAATGCATTGCACATTCTCTATTTCAATGCATCATTCTGTAGTTAAGAAGACATGTCGTCGTGGAGCACAACAGTTTCACACTAACTGTTTCTGTAAAGTTCTTATGTGCAAAAATGGCCAAAACTAGCTTAGAGTTAAGTCCCTGCTAAACTGAAGTCTTCATGTTTCAGCTCTGGAGTTCCCAGTGAAGACATATTTTTTGGTTTCACACATTATCGGTATACAGTTACTAAATGAAGAAAAAGTTGAAAATCTCTTGAGCATCTTGACATATACTCAATTATTAACACATTTGAACTGCTTAGATATTTAAATGGCGTCAATAGACACATTGGAAAAGTCGCATTTTTTAACATACAATTTTTTATTTCATTTGTAGAATAGACAGATTTGCCATCCATACAAATCTGACACTGTAATCCACAATGCCATCTGAAAAATAAAATAATGTTTCAAAAATGATGGTAATCTTCCCTACAAAAAAAGCATAACTAATCATTTTTAGCCATTGATGTCCCCCTAAAAGACACAGTACTTATAGATTCCATTCATGAAAATGGCAGGAACTATATTTATAGACAACGGAAATACGAACGACCAAACAGGTCATTTTTGTCTTTAGATAAGATCATTTCTTCTCCTTTATATTGGCTCCTTTTGTCTCCTCTTCATCGCTTATCAGATATGAAATAACACCTTAACTGTATGTTTGAAAATTTACAATGTCCATCAAAAACAAGTGTGGTGTAAACGTCAATGAGCGGCATCCTACCGACACAAATAACCAAAAGACGTGTGCAAGTTTGACGTTAAACAAATAGATGCGAGTTTCCTTCAATGAGACAGCATCCCAGCGACATAATATAGGTATGAATGAACTAGTAACTTGTGTCATGCTTCCAATTATTAATTTTTCTCTCTCGATTTGTTGGTATTTTCCCATAATAAAAATTACTGTTTGCATACTAATGAAAGTGGCATTACACACTAAAAATCGATAAATCCATCATTGTTTATTTCAGACGTGTTCTACCCCGCTCATTCCTTTGGTAACAAGAATCTATCATCTGGAGTTGTTATTTCACTAGAGCAATGTTTTGCATCACACACTTGTTACTATATATTTTGCATTATGACTGTAATATTTGCCGCTGGTCATGAAGCAGTTTCAGGGAAATAAATGATTTCTTTAATACCTGTAACAAAAGATTCTTTTAAACTCGAAGTATGATGAAAACTTCAATCAACTTTATGTAAAGAAAAAGAAAAAAAGGACATGGTAAAGAAGTAAAAAGGGTTGGAAGGACAAAACGATATAGGTAGGCCCTGCTTTTAAAGGTCTTTGTGTCCATCACAGGTTATGTGTGGTGACCTTTTGTTCTTAAGTCTATATTAAGTTAAACTTTCTAAAGTTAAAGTAAACTTGTCATACAACTTTAGGTCCACACTAATAGATATATAATTTTTATTTTCAAAATGAAAGGGTGTGTTATATGTCGAAAATTTTCGAAAATTCTGTGAATGCATTGCACATTCTCTATTTCAATGCATCATTCTGTAGTTAAGAAGACATGTCGTCGTGGAGCACAACAGTTTCACACTAACTGTTTCTGTAAAGTTCTTATGTGCAAAAATGGCCAAAACTAGCTTAGAGTTAAGTCCCTGCTCAACTGAAGTCTTCATGTTTCAGCTCTGGAGTTCCCAGTGAAGACATATTTTTTGGTTTCACACATTATCGGTATACAGTTACTAAATGAAGAAAAAGTTGAAAATCTCTTGAGCATCTTGACATATACTCAATTATTAACACATTTGAACTGCTTAGATATTTAAATGGCGTCAATAGACACATTGGAAAAGTCGCATTTTTTAACATACAACTTTCTATTTCATTTGTAGAATAGACAGATTTGCCATCCATACAAATCTGACACTGTAATCCACAATGCCATCTGAAAAATAAAATAATGTTTCAAAAATGATGGTATTCTTCCCTACAAAAAAAGCATAACTAATCATTTTTAGCCATTGATGTCCCCCTAAAAGACACAGTACTTATAGATTCCATTCATGAAAATGGCAGGAACTATATTTATAGACAACGGAAATACGAACGACCAAACAGGTCATTTTTGTCTTTAGATAAGATCATTTCTTCTCCTTTATATTGGCTCCTTTTGTCTCCTCTTCATCGCTTATCAGATATGAAATAACACCTTAACTGTATGTTTGAAAATTTACAATGTCCATCAAAAACAAGTGTGGTGTAAACGTCAATGAGCGGCATCCTACCGACACAAATAACCAAAAGACGTGTGCAAGTTTGACGTTAAACAAATAGATGCGAGTTTCCTTCAATGAGACAGCATCCCAGCGACATAATATAGGTATGAATGAACTAGTAACTTGTGTCATGCTTCCAATTATTAATTTTTCTCTCTCGATTTGTTGGTATTTTCCCATAATAAAAATTACTGTTTGCATACTAATGAAAGTGGCATTACACACTAAAAATCGATAAATCCATCATTGTTTATTTCAGACGTGTTCTACCCCGCTCATTCCTTTGGTAACAAGAATCTATCATCTGGAGTTGTTATTTCACTAGAGCAATGTTTTGCATCACACACTTGTTACTATATATTTTGCATTATGACTGTAATATTTGCCGCTGGTCATGAAGCAGTTTCAGGGAAATAAATGATTTCTTTAATACCTGTAGCAAAAGATTCTTTTAAACTCGAAGTATGATGAAAACTTCAATCAACTTTATGTAAAGAAAAAGAAAAAAAGGACATGGTAAAGAAGTAAAAAGGGTTGGAAGGACAAAACGATATAGGTAGGCCCTACTTTTAAAGGTCTTTGTGTCCATCACAGGTTATGTGTGGTGACCTTTTGTTCTTAAGTCTATATTAAGTTAAACTTTCTAAAGTTAAAGTAAACTTGTCATACAACTTTAGGTCCACACTAATAGATATATAATTTTTATTTTCAAAATGAAAGGATGTGTTATATGTCGAAAATTTTCGAAAATTCTGTGAATGCATTGCACATTCTCTATTTCAATGCATCATTCTGTAGTTAAGAAGACATGTCGTCGTGGAGCACAACAGTTTCACACTAACTGTTTCTGTAAAGTTCTTATGTGCAAAAATGGCCAAAACTAGCTTAGAGTTAAGTCCCTGCTAAACTGAAGTCTTCATGTTTCAGCTCTGGAGTTCCCAGTGAAGACATATTTTTTGGTTTCACACATTATCGGTATACAGTTACTAAATGAAGAAAAAGTTGAAAATCTCTTGAGCATCTTGACATATACTCAATTATTAACACATTTGAACTGCTTAGATATTTAAATGGCGTCAATAGACACATTGGAAAAGTCGCATTTTTTAACATACAACTTTCTATTTCATTTGTAGAATAGACAGATTTGCCATCCATACAAATCTGACACTGTAATCCACAATGCCATCTGAAAAATAAAATAATGTTTCAAAAATGATGGTATTCTTCCCTACAAAAAAAGCATAACTAATCATTTTTAGCCATTGATGTCCCCCTAAAAGACACAGTACTTATAGATTCCATTCATAAAAATGGCAGGAACTATATTTATAGACAACGGAAATACGAACGACCAAACAGGTCATTTTTGTCTTTAGATAAGATCATTTCTTCTCCTTTATATTGGCTCCTTTTGTCTCCTCTTCATCGCTTATCAGATATGAAATAACACCTTAACTGTATGTTTGAAAATTTACAATGTCCATCAAAAACAAGTGTGGTGTAAACGTCAATGAGCCGCATCCTACCGACACAAATAACCAAAAGACGTGTGCAAGTTTGACGTTAAACAAATAGATGCGAGTTTCCTTCAATGAGACAGCATCCCAGCGACATAATATAGGTATGAATGAACTAGTAACTTGTCTCATGCTTCCAATTATTAATTTTTCTCTCTCGATTTGTTGGTATTTTCCCATAATAAAAATTACTGTTTGCATACTAATGAAAGTGGCATTACACACTAAAAATCGATAAATCCATCATTGTTTATTTCAGACGTGTTCTACCCCGCTCATTCCTTTGGTAACAAGAATCTATCATCTGGAGTTGTTATTTCACTAGAGCAATGTTTTGCATCACACACTTGTTACTATATATTTTGCATTATGACTGTAATATTTGCCGCTGGTCATGAAGCAGTTTCAGGGAAATAATTGATTTCTTTAATACCTGTAACAAAAGATTCTTTTAAACTCGAAGTATGATGAAAACTTCAATCAACTTTATGTAAAGAAAAAGAAAAAAAGTACATGGTAAAGAAGTAAAAAGGGTTGGAAGGACAAAACGATATAGGTAGGACCTGCTTTTTAAGGTCTTTGTGTCCATCGCAGGTTATGTGTGGTGACCTTTTGTTCTTAAGTCTTTATTAAGTTAAACTTTCTAAAGTTATAGTAAACTTGTCATACAACTTTAAGTCCACACTAATAGATATAGAATTTTTATTTTCAAAATGAAAGGGTGTGTTATATGTCGAAAATTTTTGAAAATTCTGTGAATGCATTGCACAGTCTCTATTTCAATGCATCATTCTGTAGTTAAGAAGACATGTCGTCGTGGAGCACAACAGTTTCACACTAACTGTTTCTGTAAAGTTCTTATGTGCAAAAATGGCCAAAACTAGCTTAGAGTTAAGTCCCTGCTAAACTGAAGTATTCATGTTTCAGCTCTGGAGTTCCTAGTGAAGACATATTTTTTTGGTTTCACATATTATCGGTATACAGTTACTAAATGAAGAAAAAGTTGAAAATCTCTTGAGCATCTTGACATATACTCAATTATTAACACATTTGAACTGCTTAGATATTTAAATGGCGTCAATAGACACATTGGAAAAGTCGCATGTTTTAACATACAATTTTCTATTTCATTTGTAGAATAGACAGATTTGCCATCCATACAAATCTGACACTGTAATCCACAATGCCATCTGAAAAATAAAATAATGTTTCAAAAATGATGGTAATCTTCCCTACAAAAAAAGCATAACTAATCATTTTTAGCCATTGATGTCCCCCTAAAAGACACAGTACTTATAGATTCCATTCATAAAAATGGCAGGAACTATATTTATAGACAACGCAAATACGAACGACCAAACAGGTCATTTTTATCTTTAGATAAGATCATTTCTTCTCCTTTATATTGGCTCCTTTTGCCTCCTCTTCATCGCTTATTAGATATGAAATAACACCTTAACTGTATGTTTGAAAATTTACAATGTCCATCAAAAACAAGTGTGGTGTAAACGTCAATGAGCCGCATCCTACCGACACAAATAACCAAAAGACGTGTGCAAGTTTGACGTTAAACAAATAGATGCGAGTTTCCTTCAATGAGACAGCATCCCAGCGACATAATATAGGTATGAATGAACTAGTAACTTGTCTCATGCTTCCAATTATTAATTTTTCTCTCTCGATTTGTTGGTATTTTCCCATAATAAAAATTACTGTTTGCATACTAATGAAAGTGGCATTACACACTAAAAATCGATAAATCCATCATTGTTTATTTCAGACGTGTTCTACCCCGCTCATTCCTTTGGTAACAAGAATCTATCATCTGGAGTTGTTATTTCACTAGAGCAATGTTTTGCATCACACACTTGTTACTATATATTTTGCATTATGACTGTAATATTTGCCGCTGGTCATGAAGCAGTTTCAGGGAAATAATTGATTTCTTTAATACCTGTAACAAAAGATTCTTTTAAACTCGAAGTATGATGAAAACTTCAATCAACTTTATGTAAAGAAAAAGAAAAAAAGTACATGGTAAAGAAGTAAAAAGGGTTGGAAGGACAAAACGATATAGGTAGGACCTGCTTTTTAAGGTCTTTGTGTCCATCACAGGTTATGTGTGGTGACCTTTTGTTCTTAAGTCTTTATTAAGTTAAACTTTCTAAAGTTATAGTAAACTTGTCATACAACTTTAAGTCCACACTAATAGATATAGAATTTTTATTTTCAAAATGAAAGGGTGTGTTATATGTCGAAAATTTTTGAAAATTCTGTGAATGCATTGCACAGTCTCTATTTCAATGCATCATTCTGTAGTTAAGAAGACATGTCGTCGTGGAGCACAACAGTTTCACACTAACTGTTTCTGTAAAGTTCTTATGTGCAAAAATGGCCAAAACTAGCTTAGAGTTAAGTCCCTGCTAAACTGAAGTATTCATGTTTCAGCTCTGGAGTTCCTAGTGAAGACATATTTTTTTGGTTTCACATATTATCGGTATACAGTTACTAAATGAAGAAAAAGTTGAAAATCTCTTGAGCATCTTGACATATACTCAATTATTAACACATTTGAACTGCTTAGATATTTAAATGGCGTCAATAGACACATTGGAAAAGTCGCATTTTTTAACATACAACTTTTTATTTCATTTGTAGAATAGACAGATTTGCCATCCATACAAATCTGACACTGTAATCCACAATGCCATCTGAAAAATAAAATAATGTTTCAAAAATGATGGTAATCTTCCCTACAAAAAAAGCATAACTAATCATTTTTAGCCATTGATTTCCCCCTAAAAGACACAGTACTTATAGATTCCATTCATAAAAATGGCAGGAACTATATTTATAGACAACGGAAATACGAACGACCAAACAGGTCATTTTTGTCTTTAGATAAGATCATTTCTTCTCCTTTATATTGGCTCCTTTTGTCTCCTCTTCATCGCTTATCAGATATGAAATAACACCTTAACTGTATGTTTGAAAATTTACAATGTCCATCAAAAACAAGTGTGGTGTAAATATAACCGGAAGAAAAGTGACTTTGGGAACTTTTACCATAATTCGAAAAGTGCTTTATATGAACTCCCGTTTTACATTTGATATTGATATGAACTCTCGTTTTGAATTGAATATTTATATGAACTCTCGTTTTGAATTGAATATTTATATGAACTCTCGTTTCAAATTGAATACTAGTATTTCCCATTTTAGTTTTAAGTTGTATATTCTTATTTTAAATGTTCCTGTTTTCTTAAATATAATGTTTCTTATTTCAATGTCCAAAGAGATTATAGAGTTACTATTTTACAACTAAATCCGATGGCTGTCAAGAGTGTGAGAGATAATACATGTATCTAACACTTGAACTACAAAAGCAATTATCGCTAGTTTATAAAGTTAAGCCGGAGGACAATGATCAGCTTATTATTACATAAGATTGGACAATTATATTTATATTTTATGAGAACCTTTTATTATGTTCTAATACCCTTATCTTGAACTTAATTTATGTTTTGTAAACTTTTGCTTGGGCAGTCTTCCCCTAGCTTTCGAACTGTAAACTTGTGTGAATAAATTTGTATATATATTTTATACGGTCTTGCGTTTAAAGCAGCCATAGTGTCGATTATAGACCTACAGACTTTAATGTAACCCGTGCCGAACTTCACGGACTCATGCCGCAAGTTCACGGGGTTATAATTGGTGAACCGGAAGAAAAGTGACTTTGGGAACTTTTACCATAATTCGAAAAGTGCTTTATATGAACTCCCGTTTTACATTTGATATTGATATGAACTCTCGTTTTGAATTGAATATTTATATGAACTCTCGTTTTGAATTGAATATTTATATGAACTCTCGTTTCAAATTGAATACTAGTATTTCCCATTTTAGTTTTAAGTTGTATATTCTTATTTTAAATGTTCCTGTTTTCTTAAATATAATGTTTCTTATTTCAATGTCCAAAGAGATTATAGAGTTACTATTTTACAACTAAATCCGATGGCTGTCAAGAGTGTGAGAGATAATACATGTATCTAACACTTGAACTACAAAAGCAATTATCGCTAGTTTATAAAGTTAAGCCGGAGGACAATGATCAGCTTATTATTACATAAGATTGGACAATTATATTTATATTTTATGAGAACCTTTTATTATGTTTTAATACCCTTATCTTGAACTTAATTTATGTTTTGTAAACTTTTGCTTGGGCAGTCTTCCCCTAGCTTTCGAACTGTAAACTTGTGTGAATAAATTTGTATATATATTTTATACGGTCTTGCGTTTAAAGCAGCCATAGTGTCGATTATAGACCTACAGACTTTAATGTAACCCGTGCCGAACTTCACGGACTCATGCCGCAAGTTCACGGGGTTATATAAACGTCAATGAGCCGCATCCTACCGACACAAATAACCAAAAGACGTGTGCAAGTTTGACGTTAAACAAATAGATGCGAGTTTCCTTCAATGAGACAGCATCCCAGCGACATAATATAGGTATGAATGAACTAGTAACTTGTCTCATGCTTCCAATTATTAATTTTTCTCTCTCGATTTGTTGGTATTTTCCCATAATAAAAATTTATGTTTGCATACTAATGAAAGTGGCATTACACACTAAAAATCGATAAATCCATCATTGTTTATTTCAGACGTGTTCTACCCCGCTCATTCCTTTGGTAACAAGAATCTATCATCTGGAGTTGTTATTTCACTAGAGCAATGTTTTGCATCACACACTTGTTACTATATATTTTGCATTATGACTGTAATATTTGCCGCTGGTCATGAAGCAGTTTCAGGGAAATAATTGATTTCTTTAATACCTGTAACAAAAGATTCTTTTAAACTCGAAGTATGATGAAAACTTCAATCAACTTTATGTAAAGAAAAAGAAAAAAAGTACATGGTAAAGAAGTAAAAAGGGTTGGAAGGACAAAACGATATAGGTAGGACCTGCTTTTTAAGGTCTTTGTGTCCATCACAGGTTATGTGTGGTGACCTTTTGTTCTTAAGTCTTTATTAAGTTAAACTTTCTAAAGTTATAGTAAACTTGTCATACAACTTTAAGTCCACACTAATAGATATAGAATTTTTATTTTCAAAATGAAAGGGTGTGTTATATGTCGAAAATTTTTGAAAATTCTGTGAATGCATTGCACAGTCTCTATTTCAATGCATCATTCTGTAGTTAAGAAGACATGTCGTCGTGGAGCACAACAGTTTCACACTAACTGTTTCTGTAAAGTTCTTATGTGCAAAAATGGCCAAAACTAGCTTAGAGTTAAGTCCCTGCTAAACTGAAGTATTCATGTTTCAGCTCTGGAGTTCCTAGTGAAGACATATTTTTTTGGTTTCACATATTATCGGTATACAGTTACTAAATGAAGAAAAAGTTGAAAATCTCTTGAGCATCTTGACATATACTCAATTATTAACACATTTGAACTGCTTAGATATTTAAATGGCGTCAATAGACACATTGGAAAAGTCGCATGTTTTAACATACAATTTTCTATTTCATTTGTAGAATAGACAGATTTGCCATCCATACAAATCTGACACTGTAATCCACAATGCCATCTGAAAAATAAAATAATGTTTCAAAAATGATGGTAATCTTCCCTACAAAAAAAGCATAACTAATCATTTTTAGCCATTGATGTCCCCCTAAAAGACACAGTACTTATAGATTCCATTCATAAAAATGGCAGGAACTATATTTATAGACAACGCAAATACGAACGACCAAACAGGTCATTTTTGTCTTTAGATAAGATCATTTCTTCTCCTTTATATTGGCTCCTTTTGCCTCCTCTTCATCGCTTATTAGATATGAAATAACACCTTAACTGTATGTTTGAAAATTTACAATGTCCATCAAAAACAAGTGTGGTGTAAACGTCAATGAGCCGCATCCTACCGACACAAATAACCAAAAGACGTGTGCAAGTTTGACGTTAAACAAATAGATGCGAGTTTCCTTCAATGAGACAGCATCCCAGCGACATAATATAGGTATATCGCTAGACCATTTTGCAGTTCTTTGTGAACTTAATATCACGAAACCTCCAAAGCAAAGAAAGTCCGTGAATTTTCGGAAGTTCAAAGAAATAAACATTGAAAACATCGAAATGGATATAAACAATTCTCATCTCCTAAATGAGCAAAATACTTCGGTTGAACAGGTTGTTGCGTCATACGATTCGGTGCTTCGAACTGTCCTCGACAAGCATGCTCCAGAACAATCGAAAGTTATCACTCAGCGACCAAACACCGAGTGGTACACTGATGAGTTGCGATTTGCTAAGCGCGAACGCCGCAAAGCTGAGCGGCAAATGCGGAAAACAAAACTCGAAGTACATAAACAAATTTACAAAGAACATTGTTCCAGGACAATCAAACTGCTCTACAAATGCAAGACGGAATATTACTCAAATAAAATTTCTGAAGTTGGACATGATCAAAAGAAACTGCATAGGCTCACAAACGGTCTAATGGGAAACACAAACGATGTGGTTTTGCCATCGCATCAGAGTGAATTTGAATTATCAAATAGATTCGGAAATTTTTTCCTTGGAAAAATCGAAACAATAAGGACCAACCTTTACTTAGTGAATGAATCGTCTGCATATGAGAATGAAGAATTCAAATACGATTTAAAATTTGAAGGTCAACCACTCACCTTCTTTACACCTGCATCTGTACAGGAAGTACGTAAAATTATTTTGAAAGCTCCAACAAAATCATGCGAATTAGATCCACTTCCGACAAAGATATTAAAACCGTGTTTGAACAGTTTGGCTGCCGTCATCACCAAGATAGTGAACTTGTCACTCGAACAGTGTTGTGTACCACCATCTTTCAAGGAGGCAGTTGTTCGACCTCTCTTGAAAAAGGCCGGTCTAGACAAAGAGGTATTGAAGAATTATCGACCCGTCTCGAATCTTCCGTTTGTATCCAAGGTAGTTGAAAAGGTTGTTGAGACCCGCCTTGAAAACCATCATACGACAAACTCTCTTCACGACAATGTGCAATCAGCCTACCGTGCGTGTCATTCGACCGAGACAGCATTACTTCGTGTACATCATGACATCACCGTTGCACTTGATAACGACTGTTGTGCCGTTTTACTAATGCTAGACCTATCGGCCGCTTTCGATGTTATAGATCATCCTATTCTGATAAAGCGGATGGAATACTCATGTGGGATTACCGGTACAGCACTTAGTTGGTTGAAGTCGTATCTCAAAACTCGGACTCAACGAATCGCTATTGGTTCTGTTCTTTCAGATGAGATTCGTCTCCTTTTTGGTGTTCCTCAAGGATCGGTCTTGGGACCAAAACTTTATTGCATTTTTTCAAGACCAATTGGCGAAATATGTAAACGCCATAACATGAGTTATCACTGTTATGCAGACGACACACAAGTTTATCTCGTATTCAAGCCACTCGATAACTGGACGAACATATCAAAGCGACTTGAGGCTTGCGTAGCTGATATCAGCAAGTGGATGTGCTCGAACATGTTAAAATTAAACGAGGATAAAACGGAACTGATAGTATTTGCTCCAAAAAACCGAGTGAAGGACCTTTCAAACATGAATCTCAACCTTGGTGGAAACATTGTTAGTGATGCTGAGTGCGTAAAAAACCTAGGCGTTTATTTTGAGAAAACTTTGACAATGGACAAACAAATTAGTGCTATTTCTAAATCATGTTTCAATCAGATCAGAAACATTGGACGAATTCGACCTTTTATTACCGAAGAAGCATGCAAAACCTTAGTATGCTCTCTTGTAACCTCCCGTTTAGATTATGGTAACGCATTACTGTATGGACTCCCAGCAACATCTATCCAAAGGTTACAACGAGTCCAAAACACAGCAGCTAGGGTCATTACAAGGAAGAGGAAGTACGACCACATAACACCAATCCTCAAGTCTCTCCATTGGCTGCCCGTAACATACCGATGCCAGTATAAACTTCTATTGTATGTGTTTAAGGCTTTGCACGAGGAGGCACCGGTCTACCTACAAGAACTCGTTCAAATATACAAACCAATGCGAGCACTTAGATCTAATAATTCCATGATTTTAACAACGCCACGTGTAAGAACTAAAACATATGGGGAAAGGAGATTCGACAAAGCAGCAGCCGTTCTGTGGAATGATTTACCAAGTGATCTACGAAACATCCATTGTGTGAACGTTTTTAAGAAAAAATTGAAAACTCATTTATTCAGTCATGCTTTTAATAGTTCTTAAAATATTTCTACATCATTGTAATTTTGAATTTTTAAGATATTACTTTATTTGAATTTTTAAGATATTACTTTATTTGAATTTTTAAGATATTACTTTATTTGAATTTTTAATTTAGTATACTTTTATTGGTTATTTTAGATTGTTTTTTTAAGCAAATATTTTGAAGTTTTAACTTACTTTTATTGGTACCGTTTCAATATCTCCTTAATTTTATCATGCCCATTTTATATCAATTTTATTGTTTTATCAATGCTATATTTTTCAAATCTTTTTGTTTTTAAAAGTTTTAAACATGGGCTTTTATATTTTATTGTTAATTCTTATATATGTATATGGAAATATATTGTAAAGCGCTTAGGGTAATTTTAATATTATATAATGCGCTGTTATAAATACTGTATAATAATAATAAAAATAAAGTATGAATGAACTAGTAACTTGTCTCATGCTTCCAATTATTAATTTTTCTCTCTCGATTTGTTGGTATTTTCCCATAATAAAAATTACTGTTTGCATACTAATGAAAGTGGCATTACACACTAAAAATCGATAAATCCATCATTGTTTATTTCAGACGTGTTCTACCCCGCTCATTCCTTTGGTAACAAGAATCTATCATCTGGAGTTGTTATTTCACTAGAGCAATGTTTTGCATCACACACTTGTTACTATATATTTTGCATTATGACTGTAATATTTGCCGCTGGTCATGAAGCAGTTTCAGGGAAATAATTGATTTCTTTAATACCTGTAACAAAAGATTCTTTTAAACTCGAAGTATGATGAAAACTTCAATCAACTTTATGTAAAGAAAAAGAAAAAAAAGTACATGGTAAAGAAGTAAAAAGGGTTGGAAGGACAAAAAGATATAGGTAGGACCTGCTTTTTAAGGTCTTTGTGTCCATCACAGGTTATGTGTGGTGACCTTTTGTTCTTAAGTCTTTATTAAGTTAAACTTTCTAAAGTTATAGTAAACTTGTCATACAACTTTAAGTCCACACTAATAGATATAGAATTTTTATTTTCAAAATGAAAGGGTGTGTTATATGTCGAAAATTTTTGAAAATTCTGTGAATGCATTGCACAGTCTCTATTTCAATGCATCATTCTGTAGTTAAGAAGACATGTCGTCGTGGAGCACAACAGTTTCACACTAACTGTTTCTGTAAAGTTCGTATGTGCAAAAATGGCCAAAACTAGCTTAGAGTTAAGTCCCTGCTAAACTGAAGTATTCATGTTTCAGCTCTGGAGTTCCTAGTGAAGACATATTTTTTTGGTTTCACATATTATCGGTATACAGTTACTAAATGAAGAAAAAGTTGAAAATCTCTTGAGCATCTTGACATATACTCAATTATTAGCTTAGATATTTAAATGGCGTCAATAGACACATTGGAAAAGTCGCATTTTTTAACATACAACTTTTTATTTCATTTGTAGAATAGACAGATTTGCCATCCATACAAATCTGACACTGTAATCCACAATGCCATCTGAAAAATAAAATAATGTTTCAAAAATGATGGTATTCTTCCCTACAAAAAAAGCATAACTAATCATTTTTAGCCATTGATGTCCCCCTAAAAGACACAGTACTTATAGATTCCATTCATAAAAATGGCAGGAACTATATTTATAGACAACGGAAATACGAACAACCAAACAGGTCATTTTTGTCTTTAGATAAGATCATTTCTTCTCCTTTATATTGGCTCCTTTTGTCTCCTCTTCATCGCTTATCAGATATGAAATAACACCTTAACTGTATGTTTGAAAATTTACAATGTCCATCAAAAACAAGTGTGGTGTAAACGTCAATGAGCCGCATCCTACCGACACAAATAACCAAAAGACGTGTGCAAGTTTGACGTTAAACAAATAGATGCGAGTTTCCTTCAATGAGACAGCATCCCAGCGACATAATATAGGTATGAATGAACTAGTAACTTGTCTCATGCTTCCAATTATTAATTTTTCTCTCTCGATTTGTTGGTATTTTCCCATAATAAAAATTTATGTTTGCATACTAATGAAAGTGGCATTACACACTAAAAATCGATAAATCCATCATTGTTTATTTCAGACGTGTTCTACCCCGCTCATTCCTTTGGTAACAAGAATCTATCATCTGGAGTTGTTATTTCACTAGAGCAATGTTTTGCATCACACACTTGTTACTATATATTTTGCATTATGACTGTAATATTTGCCGCTGGTCATGAAGCAGTTTCAGGGAAATAATTGATTTCTTTAATACCTGTAACAAAAGATTCTTTTAAACTCGAAGTATGATGAAAACTTCAATCAACTTTATGTAAAGAAAAAGAAAAAAAGTACATGGTAAAGAAGTAAAAAGGGTTGGAAGGACAAAAAGATATAGGTAGGACCTGCTTTTTAAGGTCTTTGTGTCCATCACAGGTTATGTGTGGTGACCTTTTGTTCTTAAGTCTTTATTAAGTTAAACTTTCTAAAGTTATAGTAAACTTGTCATACAACTTTAAGTCCACACTAATAGATATAGAATTTTTATTTTCAAAATGAAAGGGTGTGTTATATGTCGAAAATTTTTGAAAATTCTGTGAATGCATTGCACAGTCTCTATTTCAATGCATCATTCTGTAGTTAAGAAGACATGTCGTCGTGGAGCACAACAGTTTCACACTAACTGTTTCTGTAAAGTTCGTATGTGCAAAAATGGCCAAAACTAGCTTAGAGTTAAGTCCCTGCTAAACTGAAGTATTCATGTTTCAGCCCTGGAGTTCCTAGTGAAGACATATTTTTTTGGTTTCACATATTATCGGTATACAGTTACTAAATGAAGAAAAAGTTGAAAATCTCTTGAGCATCTTGACATATACTCAATTATTAACACATTTGAACTGCTTAGATATTTAAATGGCGTCAATAGACACATTGGAAAAGTCGCATTTTTTAACATACAACTTTTTATTTCATTTGTAGAATAGACAGATTTGCCATCCATACAAATCTGACACTGTAATCCACAATGCCATCTGAAAAATAAAATAATGTTTCAAAAATGATGGTATTCTTCCCTACAAAAAAAGCATAACTAATCATTTTTAGCCATTGATGTCCCCCTAAAAGACACAGTACTTATAGATTCCATTCATAAAAATGGCAGGAACTATATTTATAGACAACGGAAATACGAACAACCAAACAGGTCATTTTTGTCTTTAGATAAGATCATTTCTTCTCCTTTATATTGGCTCCTTTTGTCTCCTCTTCATCGCTTATCAGATATGAAATAACACCTTAACTGTATGTTTGAAAATTTACAATGTCCATCAAAAACAAGTGTGGTGTAAACGTCAATGAGCCGCATCCTACCGACACAAATAACCAAAAGACGTGTGCAAGTTTGACGTTAAACAAATAGATGCGAGTTTCCTTCAATGAGACAGCATCCCAGCGACATAATATAGGTATGAATGAACTAGTAACTTGTCTCATGCTTCCAATTATTAATTTTTCTCTCTCGATTTGTTGGTATTTTCCCATAATAAAAATTACTGTTTGCATACTAATGAAAGTGGCATTACACACTAAAAATCGATAAATCCATCATTGTTTATTTCAGACGTGTTCTACCCCGCTCATTCCTTTGGTAACAAGAATCTATCATCTGGAGTTGATATTTCACTAGAGCAATGTTTTGCATCACACACTTGTTACTATATATTTTGCATTATGACTGTAATATTTGCCGCTGGTCATGAAGCAGTTTCAGGGAAATAAATGATTTCTTTAATACCTGTAACAAAAGATTCTTTTAAACTCGAAGTATGATGAAAACTTCAATCAACTTTATGTAAAGAAAAAGAAAAAAAGTACATGTTAAAGAAGTAAAAAGGGTTGGAAGGATAAAACGATATAGGTAGGACCTGCTTTTTAAGGTCTTTGTGTCCATCACAGGTTATGTGTGGTGACCTTTTGTTCTTAAGTCTTTTTTAAGTTAAACTTTCTAAAGTTATAGTAAACTTGTCATACAACTTTAAGTTCACACTAATAGATATAGAATTTTTATTTTCAAAATGAAAGGGTGTGTTATATGTCGAAAATTTTCGAAAATTCTGTGAATGCATTGCACAGTCTCTATTTCAATGCATCATTCTGTAGTTAAGAAGACATGTCGTCGTGGAGCACAACAGTTTCACACTAACTGTTTCTGTAAAGTTCTTATGTGCAAAAATGGCCAAAACTAGCTTAGAGTTAAGTCCCTGCTAAACTGAAGTATTCATGTTTCAGCTCTGGAGTTCCTAGTGAAGACATATTTTTTTGGTTTCACATATTATCGGTATACAGTTACTAAATGAAGAAAAAGTTGAAAATCTCTTGAGCATCTTGACATATACTCAATTATTAACACATTTGAACTGCTTAGATATTTAAATGGCGTCAATAGACACATTGGAAAAGTCGCATGTTTTAACATACAATTTTCTATTTCATTTGTAGAATAGACAGATTTGCCATCCATACAAATCTGACACTGTAATCCACAATGCCATCTGAAAAATAAAATAATGTTTCAAAAATGATGGTAATCTTCCCTACAAAAAAAGCATAACTAATCATTTTTAGCCATTGATGTCCCCCTAAAAGACACAGTACTTATAGATTCCATTCATAAAAATGGCAGGAACTATATTTATAGACAACGGAAATACGAACGACCAAACAGGTCATTTTTGTCTTTAGATAAGATCATTTCTTCTCCTTTATATTGGCTCCTTTTGCCTCCTCTTCATCGCTTATCAGATATGAAAAAGCACCTTAACTGTATGTTTGAAAATTTACAATGTCCATCAAAAACAAGTGTGGTGTAAACGTCAATGAGCCGCATCCTACCGACACAAATAACCAAAAGACGTGTGCAAGTTTGACGTTAAACAAATAGATGCGAGTTTCCTTCAATGAGACAGCATCCCAGCGACATAATATAGGTATGAATGAACTAGTAACTTGTCTCATGCTTCCAATTATTAATTTTTCTCTCTCGATTTGTTGGTATTTTCCCATAATTAAAATTACTGTTTGCATACTAATGAAAGTGGCATTACACACTAAAAATCGATAAATCCATCATTGTTTATTTCAGACGTGTTCTACCCCGCTCATTCCTTTGGTAACAAGAATCTATCATCTGGAGTTGTTATTTCACTAGAGCAATGTTTTGCATCACACACTTGTTACTATATATTTTGCATTATGACTGTAATATTTGCCGCTGGTCATGAAGCAGTTTCAGGGAAATAAATGATTTCTTTAATACCTGTAACAAAAGATTCTTTTAAACTCGAAGTATGATGAAAACTTCAATCAACTTTATGTAAAGAAAAAGAAAAAAAGTACATGTTAAAGAAGTAAAAAGGGTTGGAAGGATAAAACGATATAGGTAGGACCTGCTTTTTAAGGTCTTTGTGTCCATCACAGGTTATGTGTGGTGACCTTTTGTTCTTAAGTCTTTTTTAAGTTAAACTTTCTAAAGTTAAAGTAAACTTGTCATACAACTTTAAGTTCACACTAATAGATATAGAATTTTTATTTTCAAAATGAAAGGGTGTGTTATATGTCGAAAATTTTCGAAAATTCTGTGAATGCATTGCAGAGTCTCTATTTCAATGCATCATTCTGTAGTTAAGAAGACATGTCGTCGTGGAGCACAACAGTTTCACACTAACTGTTTCTGTAAAGTTCTTATGTGCAAAAATGGCCAAAACTAGCTTAGAGTTAAGTCCCTGCTAAACTGAAGTCTTCATGTTTCAGCTCTGGAGTTCCCAGTGAAGACATATTTTTTGGTTTCACACATTATCGGTATACAGTTACTAAATGAAGAAAAAGTTGAAAATCTCTTGAGCATCTTGACATATACTCAATTATTAACACATTTGCCGCTGGTCATGAAGCAGTTTCAGGGAAATAATTGATTTCTTTAATACCTGTAACAAAAGATTCGTTTAAACTCGAAGTATGATGAAAACTTCAATCAACTTTATGTAAAGAAAAAGAAAAAAAGTACATGGTAAAGAAGTAAAAAGGGTTGGAAGGACAAAACGATATAGGTAGGACCTGCTTTTTAAGGTCTTTGTGTCCATCACAGGTTATGTGTGGTGACCTTTTGTTCTTAAGTCTTTATTAAGTTAAACTTTCTAAAGTTATAGTAAACTTGTCATACAACTTTAAGTCCACACTAATAGATATAGAATTTTTATTTTCAAAATGAAAGGGTGTGTTATATGTCGAAAATTTTTGAAAATTCTGTGAATGCATTGCACAGTCTCTATTTCAATGCATCATTCTGTAGTTAAGAAGACATGTCGTCGTGGAGCACAACAGTTTCACACTAACTGTTTCTGTAAAGTTCTTATGTGCAAAAATGGCCAAAACTAGCTTAGAGTTAAGTCCCTGCTAAACTGAAGTCTTCATGTTTCAGCTCTGGAGTTCCCAGTGAAGACATATTTTTTGGTTTCACACATTATCGGTACCTCTTTTATGTCGCTGGGATGCTGTCTCATTGAAGGAAACTCGCATCTATTTGTTTAACGTCAAACTTGCACACGTCTTTTGGTTATTTGTGTCGGTAGGATGTCGCTCATTGACGTTTACACCACACTTGTTTTTGATGGACATTGTAAATTTTCAAACATACAGTTAAGGTGTTATTTCATATCTGATAAGCGATGAAGAGGAGACAAAAGGAGCCAATATAAAGGAGAAGAAATGATCTTATCTAAAGACAAAAATGACCTGTTTGGTCGTTCGTATTTCCGTTGTCTATAAATATAGTTCCTGCCATTTTTATGAATGGAATCTATAAGTACTGTGTCTTTTAGGGGGACATCAATGGCTAAAAATGATTAGTTATGCTTTTTTTGTAGGGAAGATTACCATCATTTTTGAAACATTATTTTATTTTTCAGATGGCATTGTGGATTACAGTGTCAGATTTGTATGGATGGCAAATCTGTCTATTCTACAAATGAAATAGAAAGTTGTATGTTAAAAAATGCGACTTTTCCAATGTGTCTATTGACGCCATTTAAATATCTAAGCAGTTCAAATGTGTTAATAATTGAGTATATGTCAAGATGCTCAAGAGATTTTCAACTTTTTCTTCATTTAGTAACTGTATACCGATAATGTGTGAAACCAAAAAAATATGTCTTCACTGGGAACTCCAGAGCTGAAACATGAAGACTTCAGTTTAGCAGGGACTTAACTCTAAGCTAGTTTTGGCCATTTTTGCACATAAGAACTTTACAGAAACAGTTAGTGTGAAACTGTTGTGCTCCACGACGACATGTCTTCTTAACTACAGAATGATGCATTGAAATAGAGAATGTGCAATGCATTCACAGAATTTTCGAAAATTTTCGACATATAACACACCCTTTCATTTTGAAAATAAAAATTCTATATCTATTAGTGTGGACCTAAAGTTGTATGACAAGTTTACTTTAACTTTAGAAAGTTTAACTTAATATAGACTTAAGAACAAAAGGTCACCACACATAACCTGTGATGGACACAAAGACCTTAAAAAGCAGGTCCTACCTATATCGTTTTGTCCTTCCAATCCTTTTTACTTCTTTACCATGTACTTTTTTTCTTTTTCTTTACATAAAGTTGATTGAAGTTTTCATCATACTTCGAGTTTAAAAGAATCTTTTGTTACAGGTATTAAAGAAATCATTTATTTCCCTGAAACTGCTTCATGACCAGCGGCAAATATTACAGTCATAATGCAAAATATATAGTAACAAGTGTGTGATGCAAAACATTGCTCTAGTGAAATAACAACTCCAGATGATAGATTCTTGTTACCAAAGGAATGAGCGGGGTAGAACACGTCTGAAATAAACAATGATGGATTTATCGATTTTTAGTGTGTAATGCCACTTTCATTAGTATGCAAACAGTAATTTTTATTATGGGAAAATACCAACAAATCGAGAGAGAAAAATTAATAATTGGAAGCATGAGACAAGTTACTAGTTCATTCATACCTATATTATGTCGCTTGGATGCTGTCTCATTGAAGGAAACTCGCATCTATTTGTTTAACGTCAAACTTGCACACGTCCTTTGGTTATTTGTGTCGGTAGGATGCCGCTCATTGACGTTTACACCACACTTGTTTTTGATGGACATTGTAAATTTTCAAACATACAGTTAAGGTGTTATTTCATATCTGATAAGCGATGAAGAGGAGACAAAAGGAGCCAATATAAAGGAGAAGAAATGATCTTATCTAAAGACAAAAATGACCTGTTTGGTCGTTCGTATTTCCGTTGTCTATAAATATAGTTCCTGCCATTTTTATGAATGGAATCTATAAGTACTGTGTCTTTTAGGGGGACATCAATGGCTAAAAATGATTAGTTATGCTTTTTTTGTAGGGAAGATTACCATCATTTTTGAAACATTATTTTATTTTTCAGATGGCATTGTGGATTACAGTGTCAGATTTGTATGGATGGCAAATCTGTCTATTCTACAAATGAAATAGAAAATTGTATGTTAAAAAATGCGACTTTTCCAATGTGTCTATTGACGCCATTTAAATATCTAAGCAGTTCAAATGTGTTAATAATTGAGTATATGTCAAGATGCTCAAGAGATTTTCAACTTTTTCTTCATTTAGTAACTGTATACCGATAATGTGTGAAACCAAAAAATATGTCATCACTGGGAACTCCAGAGCTGAAACATGAAGACTTCAGTTTAGCAGGGACTTAACTCTAAGCTAGTTTTGGCCATTTTTGCACATAAGAACTTTACAGAAACAGTTAGTGTGAAACTGTTGTGCTCCACGACGACATGTCTTCTTAACTACAGAATGATGCATTGAAATAGAGAATGTGCAATGCATTCACAGAATTTTCGAAAATTTTCGACATATAACACACCCTTTCATTTTGAAAATAAAAATTCTATATCTATTAGTGTGGACCTAAAGTTGTGTGACAAGTTTACTTTAACTTTAGAAAGTTTAACTTAATATAGACTTAAGAACAAAAGGTCACCACACATAACCTGTGATGGACACAAAGACCTTAAAAAGCAGGTCCTACCTATATCGTTTGTCCTTCCAATCCTTTTTACTTCTTTACCATGTACTTTTTTTCTTTTTCTTTACATAAAGTTGATTGAAGTTTTCATCATACTTCGAGTTTAAAAGAATCTTTTGTTACAGGTATTAAAGAAATCATTTATTTCCCTGAAACTGCTTCATGACCAGCGGCAAATATTACAGTCATAATGCAAAATATATAGTAACAAGTGTGTGATGCAAAACATTGCTCTAGTGAAATAACAACTCCAGATGATAGATTCTTGTTACCAAAGGAATGAGCGGGGTAGAACACGTCTGAAATAAACAATGATGGATTTATCGATTTTTAGTGTGTAATGCCACTTTCATTAGTATGCAAACAGTAATTTTTATTATGGGAAAATACCAACAAATCGAGAGAGAAAAATTAATAATTGGAAGCATGAGACAAGTTACTAGTTCATTCATACCTATATTATGTCGCTTGGATGCTGTCTCATTGTAGGAAACTCGCATCTATTTGTTTAACGTCAAACTTGCACACGTCCTTTGGTTATTTGTGTCGGTAGGATGCCGCTCATTGACGTTTACACCACACTTGTTTTTGATGGACATTGTAAATTTTCAAACATACAGTTAAGGTGTTATTTCATATCTGATAAGCGATGAAGAGGAGACAAAAGGAGCCAATATAAAGGAGAAGAAATGATCTTATCTAAAGACAAAAATGACCTGTTTGGTCGTTCGTATTTCCGTTGTCTATAAATATAGTTCCTGCCATTTTTATGAATGGAATCTATAAGTACTGTGTCTTTTAGGGGGACATCAATGGCTAAAAATGATTAGTTATGCTTTTTTTGTAGGGAAGATTACCATCATTTTTGAAACATTATTTTATTTTTCAGATGGCATTGTGGATTACAGTGTCAGATTTGTATGGATGGCAAATCTGTCTATTCTACAAATGAAATAGAAAATTGTATGTTAAAAAATGCGACTTTTCCAATGTGTCTATTGACGCCATTTAAATATCTAAGCAGTTCAAATGTGTTAATAATTGAGTATATGTCAAGATGCTCAAGAGATTTTCAACTTTTTCTTCATTTAGTAACTGTATACCGATAATGTGTGAAACCAAAAAATATGTCATCACTGGGAACTCCAGAGCTGAAACATGAAGACTTCAGTTTAGCAGGGACTTAACTCTAAGCTAGTTTTGGCCATTTTTGCACATAAGAACTTTACAGAAACAGTTAGTGTGAAACTGTTGTGCTCCACGACGACATGTCTTCTTAACTACAGAATGATGCATTGAAATAGAGAATGTGCAATGCATTCACAGAATTTTCGAAAATTTTCGACATATAACACACCCTTTCATTTTGAAAATAAAAATTCTATATCTATTAGTGTGGACCTAAAGTTGTGTGACAAGTTTACTTTAACTTTAGAAAGTTTAACTTAATATAGACTTAAGAACAAAAGGTCACCACACATAACCTGTGATGGACACAAAGACCTTAAAAAGCAGGTCCTACCTATATCGTTTGTCCTTCCAATCCTTTTTACTTCTTTACCATGTACTTTTTTTCTTTTTCTTTACATAAAGTTGATTGAAGTTTTCATCATACTTCGAGTTTAAAAGAATCTTTTGTTACAGGTATTAAAGAAATCATTTATTTCCCTGAAACTGCTTCATGACCAGCGGCAAATATTACAGTCATAATGCAAAATATATAGTAACAAGTGTGTGATGCAACACATTGCTCTAGTGAAATAACAACTCCAGATGATAGATTCTTGTTACCAAAGGAATGAGCGGGGTAGAACACGTCTGAAATAAACAATGATGGATTTATCGATTTTTAGTGTGTAATGCCACTTTCATTAGTATGCAAACAGTAATTATCATTATGGGAAAATACCAACAAATCGAGAGAGAAAAATTAATAATTGGAAGCATGAGACAAGTTACTAGTTCATTCATACCTATATTATGTCGCTGGGATGCTGTCTCATTGAAGGAAACTCGCATCTATTTGTTTAACGTCAAACTTGCACACGTCTTTTGGTTATTTGTGTCGGTAGGATGTCGCTCATTGACGTTTACACCACACTTGTTTTTGATGGACATTGTAAATTTTCAAACATACAGTTAAGGTGTTATTTCATATCTGATAAGCGATGAAGAGGAGACAAAAGGAGCCAATATAAAGGAGAAGAAATGATCTTATCTAAAGACAAAAATGACCTGTTTGGTCGTTCGTATTTACGTTGTCTATAAATATAGTTCCTGCCATTTTTATGAATGGAATCTATAAGTACTGTGTCTTTTAGGGGGACATCAATGGCTAAAAATGATTAGTTATGCTTTTTTTGTAGGGAAGATTACCATCATTTTTGAAACATTATTTTATTTTTCAGATGGCATTGTGGATTACAGTGTCAGATTTGTATGGATGGCAAATCTGTCTATTCTACAAATGAAATAGAAAATTGTATGTTAAAAAATGCGACTTTTCCAATGTGTCTATTGACGCCATTTAAATATCTAAGCAGTTCAAATGTGTTAATAATTGAGTATATGTCAAGATGCTCAAGAGATTTTCAACTTTTTCTTCATTTAGTAACTGTATACCGATAATGTGTGAAACCAAAAAATATGTCTTCACTGGGAACTCCAGAGCTGAAACATGAAGACTTCAGTTTAGCAGGGACTTAACTCTAAGCTAGTTTTGGCCATTTTTGCACATAAGAACTTTACAGAAACAGTTAGTGTGAAACTGTTGTGCTCCACGACGACATGTCTTCTTAACTACAGAATGATGCATTGAAATAGAGACTGTGCAATGCATTCACAGAATTTTCGAAAATTTTCGACATATAACACACCCTTTCATTTTGAAAATAAAAATTCTATATCTATTAGTGTGGACCTAAAGTTGTATGACAAGTTTACTTTAACTTTAGAAAGTTTAACTTAATATAGACTTAAGAACAAAAGGTCACCACACATAACCTGTGATGGACACAAAGACCTTAAAAAGCAGGTCCTACCTATATCGTTTGTCCTTCCAATCCTTTTTACTTCTTTACCATGTACTTTTTTTCTTTTTCTTTACATAAAGTTGATTGAAGTTTTCATCATACTTCGAGTTTAAAAGAATCTTTTGTTACAGGTATTAAAGAAATCATTTATTTCCCTGAAACTGCTTCATGACCAGCGGCAAATATTACAGTCATAATGCAAAATATATAGTAACAAGTGTGTGATGCAACACATTGCTCTAGTGAAATAACAACTCCAGATGATAGATTCTTGTTACCAAAGGAATGAGCGGGGTAGAACACGTCTGAAATAAACAATGATGGATTTATCGATTTTTAGTGTGTAATGCCACTTTCATTAGTATGCAAACAGTAATTATCATTATGGGAAAATACCAACAAATCGAGAGAGAAAAATTAATAATTGGAAGCATGAGACAAGTTACTAGTTCATTCATACCTATATTATGTCGCTGGGATGCTGTCTCATTGAAGGAAACTCGCATCTATTTGTTTAACGTCAAACTTGCACACGTCTTTTGGTTATTTGTGTCGGTAGGATGTCGCTCATTGACGTTTACACCACACTTGTTTTTGATGGACATTGTAAATTTTCAAACATACAGTTAAGGTGTTATTTCATATCTGATAAGCGATGAAGAGGAGACAAAAGGAGCCAATATAAAGGAGAAGAAATGATCTTATCTAAAGACAAAAATGACCTGTTTGGTCGTTCGTATTTACGTTGTCTATAAATATAGTTCCTGCCATTTTTATGAATGGAATCTATAAGTACTGTGTCTTTTAGGGGGACATCAATGGCTAAAAATGATTAGTTATGCTTTTTTTGTAGGGAAGATTACCATCATTTTTGAAACATTATTTTATTTTTCAGATGGCATTGTGGATTACAGTGTCAGATTTGTATGGATGGCAAATCTGTCTATTCTACAAATGAAATAGAAAATTGTATGTTAAAAAATGCGACTTTTCCAATGTGTCTATTGACGCCATTTAAATATCTAAGCAGTTCAAATGTGTTAATAATTGAGTATATGTCAAGATGCTCAAGAGATTTTCAACTTTTTCTTCATTTAGTAACTGTATACCGATAATGTGTGAAACCAAAAAATATGTCTTCACTGGGAACTCCAGAGCTGAAACATGAAGACTTCAGTTTAGCAGGGACTTAACTCTAAGCTAGTTTTGGCCATTTTTGCACATAAGAACTTTACAGAAACAGTTAGTGTGAAACTGTTGTGCTCCACGACGACATGTCTTCTTAACTACAGAATGATGCATTGAAATAGAGACTGTGCAATGCATTCACAGAATTTTCGAAAATTTTCGACATATAACACACCCTTTCATTTTGAAAATAAAAATTCTATATCTATTAGTGTGGACCTAAAGTTGTATGACAAGTTTACTTTAACTTTAGAAAGTTTAACTTAATATAGACTTAAGAACAAAAGGTCACCACACATAACCTGTGATGGACACAAAGACCTTAAAAAGCAGGTCCTACCTATATCGTTTGTCCTTCCAATCCTTTTTACTTCTTTACCATGTACTTTTTTTCTTTTTCTTTACATAAAGTTGATTGAAGTTTTCATCATACTTCGAGTTTAAAAGAATCTTTTGTTACAGGTATTAAAGAAATCATTTATTTCCCTGAAACTGCTTCATGACCAGCGGCAAATATTACAGTCATAATGCAAAATATATAGTAACAAGTGTGTGATGCAACACATTGCTCTAGTGAAATAACAACTCCAGATGATAGATTCTTGTTACCAAAGGAATGAGCGGGGTAGAACACGTCTGAAATAAACAATGATGGATTTATCGATTTTTAGTGTGTAATGCCACTTTCATTAGTATGCAAACAGTAATTATCATTATGGGAAAATACCAACAAATCGAGAGAGAAAAATTAATAATTGGAAGCATGAGACAAGTTACTAGTTCATTCATACCTATATTATGTCGCTGGGATGCTGTCTCATTGAAGGAAACTCGCATCTATTTGTTTAACGTCAAACTTGCACACGTCTTTTGGTTATTTGTGTCGGTAGGATGTCGCTCATTGACGTTTACACCACACTTGTTTTTGATGGACATTGTAAATTTTCAAACATACAGTTAAGGTGTTATTTCATATCTGATAAGCGATGAAGAGGAGACAAAAGGAGCCAATATAAAGGAGAAGAAATGATCTTATCTAAAGACAAAAATGACCTGTTTGGTCGTTCGTATTTACGTTGTCTATAAATATAGTTCCTGCCATTTTTATGAATGGAATCTATAAGTACTGTGTCTTTTAGGGGGACATCAATGGCTAAAAATGATTAGTTATGCTTTTTTTGTAGGGAAGATTACCATCATTTTTGAAACATTATTTTATTTTTCAGATGGCATTGTGGATTACAGTGTCAGATTTGTATGGATGGCAAATCTGTCTATTCTACAAATGAAATAGAAAATTGTATGTTAAAAAATGCGACTTTTCCAATGTGTCTATTGACGCCATTTAAATATCTAAGCAGTTCAAATGTGTTAATAATTGAGTATATGTCAAGATGCTCAAGAGATTTTCAACTTTTTCTTCATTTAGTAACTGTATACCGATAATGTGTGAAACCAAAAAATATGTCTTCACTGGGAACTCCAGAGCTGAAACATGAAGACTTCAGTTTAGCAGGGACTTAACTCTAAGCTAGTTTTGGCCATTTTTGCACATAAGAACTTTACAGAAACAGTTAGTGTGAAACTGTTGTGCTCCACGACGACATGTCTTCTTAACTACAGAATGATGCATTGAAATAGAGACTGTGCAATGCATTCACAGAATTTTCGAAAATTTTCGACATATAACACACCCTTTCATTTTGAAAATAAAAATTCTATATCTATTAGTGTGGACTTGAAGTTGTATGACAAGTTTACTATAACTTTAGAAAGTTTAACTTAATATAGACTTAAGAACAAAAGGTCACCACACATAACCTGTGATGGACACAAAGACCTTAAAAAGCAGGTCCTACCTATATCGTTTTGTCCTTCCAACCCTTTTTACTTCTTTACCATGTACTTTTTTTCTTTTTCATTACATAAAGATGATTGAAGTTTTCATCATACTTCGAGTTTAAAAGAATCTTTTGTTACAGGTATTAAAGAAATCATTTATTTCCCTGAAACTGCTTCATGACCAGCGGCAAATATTACAGTCATAATGCAAAATATATAGTAACAAGTGTGTGATGCAAAACATTGCTCTAGTGAAATAACAACTCCAGATGATAGATTCTTGTTACCAAAGGAATGAGCGGGGTAGAACACGTCTGAAATAAACAATGATGAATTTATCGATTTTTAGTGTGTAATGCCACTTTCATTAGTATGCAAACAGTAATTATCATTATGGGAAAATACCAACAAATCGAGAGAGAAAAATTAATAATTGGAAGCATGAGACAAGTTACTAGTTCATTCATACCTATATTATGTCGCTGGGATGCTGTCTCATTGAAGGAAACTTGCATCTATTTGTTTAACGTCAAACTTGCACACGTCTTTTGGTTATTTGTGTCGGTAGGATGTGGCTTATTGACGTTTACACCACACTTGTTTTTGATGGACATTGTAAATTTTCAAACATACAGTTAAGGTGTTATTTCATATCTGATAAGCGATGAAGAGGAGAAAAAAGGAGCCAATATAAAGGAGAAGAAATGATCTTATCTAAAGACAAAAATGACCTGTTTGGTCGTTCGTATTTCCGTTGTCTATAAATATAGTTCCTGCCATTTTTATGAATGGAATCTATAAGTACTGTGTCTTTTAGGGGGACATCAATGGCTAAAAATGATTAGTTATGCTTTTTTTGTAGGGAAGATTACCATCATTTTTGAAACATTATTTTATTTTTCAGATGGCATTCTGGATTACAGTGTCAGATTTGTATGGATGGCAAATCTGTCTATTCTACAAATGAAATAGAAAATTGTATGTTAAAAAATGCGACTTTTCCAATGTGTCTATTGACGCCATTTAAATATCTAAGCAGTTCAAATGTGTTAATAATTGAGTATATGTCAAGATGCTCAAGAGATTTTCAACTTTTTTTTCATTTAGTAACTGTATACCGATAATGTGTGAAACCAAAAAATATGTCTTCACTGGGAACTCCAGAGCTGAAACATGAAGACTTCAGTTTAGCAGGGACTTAACTCTAAGCTAGTTTTGGCCATTTTTGCACATAAGAACTTTACAGAAACAGTTAGTGTGAAACTGTTGTGCTCCACGACGACATGTCTTCTTAACTACAGAATGATGCATTGAAATAGAGACTGTGCAATGCATTCACAGAATTTTCGAAAATTTTCGACATATAACACACCCTTTCATTTTGAAAATAAAAATTCTATATCTATTAGTTGTGGACTTGAAGTTGTATGACAAGTTTACTATAACTTTAGAAAGTTTAACTTAATATAGACTTAAGAACAAAAGGTCACCACACATAACCTGTGATGGACACAAAGACCTTAAAAAGCAGGTCCTACCTATATCGTTTTGTCCTTCCAACCCTTTTTACTTCTTTACCATGTACTTTTTTTCTTTTTCATTACATAAAGTTGATTGAAGTTTTCATCATACTTCGAGTTTAAAAGAATCTTTTGTTACAGGTATTAAAGAAATCATTTATTTCCCTGAAACTGCTTCATGACCAGCGGCAAATATTACAGTCATAATGCAAAATATATAGTAACAAGTGTGTGATGCAAAACATTGCTCTAGTGAAATAACAACTCCAGATGATAGATTCTTGTTACCAAAGGAATGAGCGGGGTAGAACACGTCTGAAATAAACAATGATGGATTTATCGATTTTTAGTGTGTAATGCCACTTTCATTAGTATGCAAACAGTAATTTTTATTATGGGAAAATACCAACAAATCGAGAGAGAAAAATTAATAATTGGAAGCATGAGACAAGTTACTAGTTCATTCATACCTATATTATGTCGCTGGGATGCTGTCTCATTGAAGGAAACTTGCATCTATTTGTTTAACGTCAAACTTGCACACGTCTTTTAGTTATTTGTGTCGGTAGGATGTGGCTTATTGACGTTTACACCACACTTGTTTTTGATGGACATTGTAAATTTTCAAACATACAGTTAAGGTGTTATTTCATATCTGATAAGCGATGAAGAGGAGACAAAAGGAGCCAATATAAAGGAGAAGAAATGATCTTATCTAAAGACAAAAATGACCTGTTTGGTCGTTCGTATTTCCGTTGTCTATAAATATAGTTCCTGCCATTTTTATGAATGGAATCTATAAGTACTGTGTCTGTTAGGGGGTCATCAATGGCTAAAAATGATTAGTTATGCTTTTTTTGTAGGGAAGATTACCATCATTTTTGAAACATTATTTTATTTTTCAGATGGCATTGTGGATTACAGTGTCAGATTTGTATGGATGGCAAATCTGTCTATTCTACAAATGAAATAGAAAATTGTATGTTAAAAAATACGACTTTTCCAATGTGTCTATTGACGCCATTTAAATATCTAAGCAGTTCAAATGTGTTAATAATTGAGTATATGTCAAGATGCTCAAGAGATTTTCAACTTTTTCTTCATTTAGTAACTGTATACCGATAATGTGTGAAACCAAAAAATATGTCTTCACTGGGAACTCCAGAGCTGAAACATGAAGACTTCAGTTTAGCAGGGACTTAACTCTAAGCTAGTTTTGGCCATTTTTGCACATAAGAACTTTACAGAAACAGTTAGTGTGAAACTGTTGTGCTCCACGACGACATGTCTTCTTAACTACAGAATGATGCATTGAAATAGAGAATGTGCAATGCATTCACAGAATTTTCGAAAAATTTCGACATATAACACACCCTTTCATTTTGAAAATAAAAATTCTATATCTATTAGTGTGGACCTAAAGTTCTATGACAAGTTTACTTTAACTTTAGAAAGTTTAACTTAATATAGACTTAAGAACAAAAGGTCACCACACATAACCTGTGATAGACACAAAAACCTTAAAAAGCAGGTCCTACCTATATCCTTTTGTCCTTCCAACCCTTTTTACTTCTTTACCATGTACTTTTTTTCTTTTTCTTTACATAAAGTTGATTGAAGTTTTCATCATACTTCGAGTTTAAAAGAATCTTTTGTTACAGGTATTAAAGAAATCATTTATTTCCCTGAAACTGCTTCATGACCAGCGGCAAATATTACAGTCATAATGCAAAATATATAGTAACAAGTGTGTGATGCAAAACATTGCTCTAGTGAAATAACAACTCCAGATGATAGATTCTTGTTACCAAAGGAATGAGCGGGGTAGAACACGTCTGAAATAAACAATGATGGATTTATCGATTTTTAGTGTGTAATGCCACTTTCATTAGTATGCAAACAGTAATTTTTATTATGGGAAAATACCAACAAATCGAGAGAGAAAAATTAATAATTGGAAGCATGAGACAAGTTACTAGTTCATTCATACCTATATTATGTCGCTGGGATGCTGTCTCATTGAAGGAAACTCGCATCTATTTGTTTAACGTCAAACTTGCACACGTCTTTTGGTTATTTGTGTCGGTAGGATGTGGCTTATTGACGTTTACACCACACTTGTTTTTGATGGACATTGTAAATTTTCAAACATACAGTTAAGGTGTTATTTCATATCTGATAAGCGATGAAGAGGAGACAAAAGGAGCCAATATAAAGGAGAAGAAATGATCTTATCTAAAGACAAAAATGACCTGTTTGGTCGTTCGTATTTCCGTTGTCTATAAATATAGTTCCTGCCATTTTTATGAATGGAATCTATAAGTACTGTGTCTTTTAGGGGGTCATCAATGGCTAAAAATGATTAGTTATGCTTTTTTTGTAGGGAAGATTACCATCATTTTTGAAACATTATTTTATTTTTCAGATGGCATTGTGGATTACAGTGTCAGATTTGTATGGATGGCAAATCTGTCTATTCTACAAATGAAATAGAAAATTGTATGTTAAAAAATACGACTTTTCCAATGTGTCTATTGACGCCATTTAAATATCTAAGCAGTTCAAATGTGTTAATAATTGAGTATATGTCAAGATGCTCAAGAGATTTTCAACTTTTTCTTCATTTAGTAACTGTATACCGATAATGTGTGAAACCAAAAAATATGTCTTCACTGGGAACTCCAGAGCTGAAACATGAAGACTTCAGTTTAGCAGGGACTTAACTCTAAGCTAGTTTTGGCCATTTTTGCACATAAGAACTTTACAGAAACAGTTAGTGTGAAACTGTTGTGCTCCACGACGACATGTCTTCTTAACTACAGAATGATGCATTGAAATAGAGAATGTGCAATGCATTCACAGAATTTTCGAAAAATTTCGACATATAACACACCCTTTCATTTTGAAAATAAAAATTCTATATCTATTAGTGTGGACCTAAAGTTCTATGACAAGTTTACTTTAACTTTAGAAAGTTTAACTTAATATAGACTTAAGAACAAAAGGTCACCACACATAACCTGTGATAGACACAAAAACCTTAAAAAGCAGGTCCTACCTATATCGTTTTGTCCTTCCAACCCTTTTTACTTCTTTACCATGTACTTTTTTTCTTTTTCTTTACATAAAGTTGATTGAAGTTTTCATCATACTTCGAGTTTAAAAGAATCTTTTGTTACAGGTATTAAAGAAATCATTTATTTCCCTGAAACTGCTTCATGACCAGCGGCAAATATTACAGTCATAATGCAAAATATATAGTAACAAGTGTGTGATGCAAAACATTGCTCTAGTGAAATAACAACTCCAGATGATAGATTCTTGTTACCAAAGGAATGAGCGGGGTAGAACACGTCTGAAATAAACAATGATGGATTTATCGATTTTTAGTGTGTAATGCCACTTTCATTAGTATGCAAACAGTAATTTTTATTATGGGAAAATACCAACAAATCGAGAGAGAAAAATTAATAATTGGAAGCATGAGACAAGTTACTAGTTCATTCATACCTATATTATGTCGCTGGGATGCTGTCTCATTGAAGGAAACTCGCATCTATTTGTTTAACGTCAAACTTGCACACGTCTTTTGGTTATTTGTGTCGGTAGGATGCCGCTCATTGACGTTTACACCACACTTGTTTTTGATGGACATTGTAAATTTTCAAACATACAGTTAAGGTGTTATTTCATATCTGATAAGCGATGAAGAGGAGACAAAAGGAGCCAATATAAAGGAGAAGAAATGATCTTATCTAAAGACAAAAATGACCTGTTTGGTCGTTCGTATTTCCGTTGTCTATAAATATAGTTCCTGCCATTTTTATGAATGGAATCTATAAGTACTGTGTCTTTTAGGGGGACATCAATGGCTAAAAATGATTAGTTATGCTTTTTTTGTAGGGAAGATTACCATCATTTTTGAAACATTATTTTATTTTTCAGATGGCATTGTGGATTACAGTGTCAGATTTGTATGGATGGCAAATCTGTCTATTCTACAAATGAAATAGAAAATTGTATGTTAAAAAATGCGACTTTTCCAATGTGTCTATTGACGCCATTTAAATATCTAAGCAGTTCAAATGTGTTAATAATTGAGTATATGTCAAGATGCTCAAGAGATTTTCAACTTTTTCTTCATTTAGTAACTGTATACCGATAATGTGTGAAACCAAAAAATATGTCTTCACTGGGAACTCCAGGGCTGAAACATGAAGACTTCAGTTTAGCAGGGACTTAACTCTAAGCTAGTTTTGCCATTTTTGCACATAAGAACTTTACAGAAACAGTTAGTGTGAAACTGTTGTGCTCCACGACGACATGTCTTCTTAACTACAGAATGATGCATTGAAATAGAGAATGTGCAATGCATTCACAGAATTTTCGAAAAATTTCGACATATAACACACCCTTTCATTTTGAAAATAAAAATTCTATATCTATTAGTGTGGACCTAAAGTTCTATGACAAGTTTACTTTAACTTTAGAAAGTTTAACTTAATATAGACTTAAGAACAAAAGGTCACCACACATAACCTGTGATAGACACAAAAACCTTAAAAAGCAGGTCCTACCTATATCGTTTTGTCCTTCCAACCCTTTTTACTTCTTTACCATGTACTTTTTTTCTTTTTCTTTACATAAAGTTGATTGAAGTTTTCATCATACTTCGAGTTTAAAAGAATCTTTTGTTACAGGTATTAAAGAAATCATTTATTTCCCTGAAACTGCTTCATGACCAGCGGCAAATATTACAGTCATAATGCAAAATATATAGTAACAAGTGTGTGATGCAAAACATTGCTCTAGTGAAATAACAACTCCAGATGATAGATTCTTGTTACCAAAGGAATGAGCGGGGTAGAACACGTCTGAAATAAACAATGATGGATTTATCGATTTTTAGTGTGTAATGCCACTTTCATTAGTATGCAAACAGTAATTTTTATTATGGGAAAATACCAACAAATCGAGAGAGAAAAATTAATAATTGGAAGCATGAGACAAGTTACTAGTTCATTCATACCTATATTATGTCGCTGGGATGCTGTCTCATTGAAGGAAACTCGCATCTATTTGTTTAACGTCAAACTTGCACACGTCTTTTGGTTATTTGTGTCGGTAGGATGCCGCTCATTGACGTTTACACCACACTTGTTTTTGATGGACATTGTAAATTTTCAAACATACAGTTAAGGTGTTATTTCATATCTGATAAGCGATGAAGAGGAGACAAAAGGAGCCAATATAAAGGAGAAGAAATGATCTTATCTAAAGACAAAAATGACCTGTTTGGTCGTTCGTATTTCCGTTGTCTATAAATATAGTTCCTGCCATTTTTATGAATGGAATCTATAAGTACTGTGTCTTTTAGGGGGACATCAATGGCTAAAAATGATTAGTTATGCTTTTTTTGTAGGGAAGATTACCATCATTTTTGAAACATTATTTTATTTTTCAGATGGCATTGTGGATTACAGTGTCAGATTTGTATGGATGGCAAATCTGTCTATTCTACAAATGAAATAGAAAATTGTATGTTAAAAAATGCGACTTTTCCAATGTGTCTATTGACGCCATTTAAATATCTAAGCAGTTCAAATGTGTTAATAATTGAGTATATGTCAAGATGCTCAAGAGATTTTCAACTTTTTCTTCATTTAGTAACTGTATACCGATAATGTGTGAAACCAAAAAATATGTCTTCACTGGGAACTCCAGGGCTGAAACATGAAGACTTCAGTTTAGCAGGGACTTAACTCTAAGCTAGTTTTGCCATTTTTGCACATAAGAACTTTACAGAAACAGTTAGTGTGAAACTGTTGTGCTCCACGACGACATGTCTTCTTAACTACAGAATGATGCATTGAAATAGAGAATGTGCAATGCATTCACAGAATTTTCGAAAATTTTCGACATATAACACACCCTTTCATTTTGAAAATAAAAATTCTATATCTATTAGTGTGGACCTAAAGTTGTATGACAAGTTTACTTTAACTTTAGAAAGTTTAACTTAATATAGACTTAAGAACAAAAGGTCACCACACATAACCTGTGATGGACACAAAGACCTTAAAAAGCAGGTCCTACCTATATCGTTTTGTCCTTCCAATCCTTTTTACTTCTTTACCATGTACTTTTTTTCTTTTTCTTTACATAAAGTTGATTGAAGTTTTCATCATACTTCGAGTTTAAAAGAATCTTTTGTTACAGGTATTAAAGAAATCATTTATTTCCCTGAAACTGCTTCATGACCAGCGGCAAATATTACAGTCATAATGCAAAATATATAGTAACAAGTGTGTGATGCAACACATTGCTCTAGTGAAATAACAACTCTAGATGATAGATTCTTGTTACCAAAGGAATGAGCGGGGTAGAACACTTCTGAAATAAACAATGATGGATTTATCGATTTTTAGTGTGTAATGCCACTTTCATTAGTATGCAAACAGTTATTATCATTATGGGAAAATACCAACAAATCGAGAGAGAAAAATTAATAATTGGAAGCATGAGACAAGTTACTAGTTCATTCATACCTATTTTATGTCGCTGGGATGCTGTATCATTGAAGGAAACTCGCATCTATTTGTTTAACGTCAAACTTGCACACGTCTTTTGGTTATTTGTGTCGGTAGGATGCCGCTCATTGACGTTTACACCACACTTGTTTTTGATGGACATTGTAAATTTTCAAACATACAGTTAAGGTGTTATTTCATATCTGATAAGCGATGAAGAGGAGACAAAAGGAGCCAATATAAAGGAGAAGAAATGATCTTATCTAAAGACAAAAATGACCTGTTTTGTCGTTCGTATTTCCGTTGACTATAAATATAGTTCCTGCCATTTTTATGAATGGAATCTATAAGTACTGTGTCTTTTAGGGGGACATCAATGGCTAAAAATGATTAGTTATGCTTTTTTTGTAGGGAAGATTACCATCATTTTTGAAACATTATTTTATTTTTCAGATGGCATTGTGGATTACAGTGTCAGATTTGTATGGATGGCAAATCTGTCTATTCTACAAATGAAATAGAAAATTGTACGTTAAAAAATGCGACTTTTCCAATGTGTCTATTGACGCCATTTAAATATCTAAGCAGTTCAAATGTGTTAATAATTGAGTATATGTCAAGATGCTCAAGAGATTTTCAACTTTTTCTTCATTTAGTAACTGTATACCGATAATGTGTGAAACCAAAAAATATGTCTTCACTGGGAACTCCAGAGCTGAAACATGAAGACTTCAGTTTAGCAGGGACTTAACTCTAAGCTAGTTTTGGCCATTTTTGCACATAAGAACTTTACAGAAACAGTTAGTGTGAAACTGTTGTGCTCCACGACGACATGTCTTCTTAACTACAGAATGATGCATTGAAATAGAGACTGTGCAATGCATTCACAGAATTTTCGAAAATTTTCGACATATAACACACCCTTTCATTTTGAAAATAAAAATTCTATATCTATTAGTGTGGACTTGAAGTTGTATGACAAGTTTACTATAACTTTAGAAAGTTTAACTTAATATAGACTTAAGAACAAAAGGTCACCACACATAACCTGTGATGGACACAAAGACCTTAAAAAGCAGGTCCTACCTATATCGTTTTGTCCTTCCAACCCTTTTTACTTCTTTACCATGTACTTTTTTTCTTTTTCATTACATAAAGTTGATTGAAGTTTTCATCATACTTCGAGTTTAAAAGAATCTTTTGTTACAGGTATTAAAGAAATCATTTATTTCCCTGAAACTGCTTCATGACCAGCGGCAAATATTACAGTCATAATGCAAAATATATAGTAACAAGTGTGTGATGCAAAACATTGCTCTAGTGAAATAACAACTCCAGATGATAGATTCTTGTTACCAAAGGAATGAGCGGGGTAGAACACGTCTGAAATAAACAATGATGGATTTATCGATTTTTAGTGTGTAATGCCACTTTCATTAGTATGCAAACAGTAATTTTTATTATGGGAAAATACCAACAAATCGAGAGAGAAAAATTAATAATTGGAAGCATGAGACAAGTTACTAGTTCATTCATACCTATATTATGTCGCTGGGATGCTGTCTCATTGAAGGAAACTCGCATCTATTTGTTTAACGTCAAACTTGCACACGTCTTTTGGTTATTTGTGTCGGTAGGATGTCGCTCATTGACGTTTACACCACACTTGTTTTTGATGGACATTGTAAATTTTCAAACATACAGTTAAGGTGTTATTTCATATCTGATAAGCGATGAAGAGGAGACAAAAGGAGCCAATATAAAGGAGAAGAAATGATCTTATCTAAAGACAAAAATGACCTGTTTGGTCGTTCGTATTTCCGTTGTCTATAAATATAGTTCCTGCCATTTTTATGAATGGAATCTATAAGTACTGTGTCTTTTAGGGGGACATCAATGGCTAAAAATGATTAGTTATGCTTTTTTTGTAGGGAAGATTACCATCATTTTTGAAACATTATTTTATTTTTCAGATGGCATTGTGGATTACAGTGTCAGATTTGTATGGATGGCAAATCTGTCTATTCTACAAATGAAATAGAAAATTGTACGTTAAAAAATGCGACTTTTCCAATGTGTCTATTGACGCCATTTAAATATCTAAGCAGTTCAAATGTGTTAATAATTGAGTATATGTCAAGATGCTCAAGAGATTTTCAACTTTTTCTTCATTTAGTAACTGTATACCGATAATGTGTGAAACCAAAAAATATGTCTTCACTGGGAACTCCAGAGCTGAAACATGAAGACTTCAGTTTAGCAGGGACTTAACTCTAAGCTAGTTTTGGCCATTTTTGCACATAAGAACTTTACAGAAACAGTTAGTGTGAAACTGTTGTGCTCCACGACGACATGTCTTCTTAACTACAGAATGATGCATTGAAATAGAGACTGTGCAATGCATTCACAGAATTTTCGAAAATTTTCGACATATAACACACCCTTTCATTTTGAAAATAAAAATTCTATATCTATTAGTGTGGACTTGAAGTTGTATGACAAGTTTACTATAACTTTAGAAAGTTTAACTTAATATAGACTTAAGAACAAAAGGTCACCACACATAACCTGTGATGGACACAAAGACCTTAAAAAGCAGGTCCTACCTATATCGTTTTGTCCTTCCAACCCTTTTTACTTCTTTACCATGTACTTTTTTTCTTTTTCATTACATAAAGTTGATTGAAGTTTTCATCATACTTCGAGTTTAAAAGAATCTTTTGTTACAGGTATTAAAGAAATCATTTATTTCCCTGAAACTGCTTCATGACCAGCGGCAAATATTACAGTCATAATGCAAAATATATAGTAACAAGTGTGTGATGCAAAACATTGCTCTAGTGAAATAACAACTCCAGATGATAGATTCTTGTTACCAAAGGAATGAGCGGGGTAGAACACGTCTGAAATAAACAATGATGGATTTATCGATTTTTAGTGTGTAATGCCACTTTCATTAGTATGCAAACAGTAATTTTTATTATGGGAAAATACCAACAAATCGAGAGAGAAAAATTAATAATTGGAAGCATGAGACAAGTTACTAGTTCATTCATACCTATATTATGTCGCTGGGATGCTGTCTCATTGAAGGAAACTCGCATCTATTTGTTTAACGTCAAACTTGCACACGTCTTTTGGTTATTTGTGTCGGTAGGATGCCGCTCATTGACGTTTACACCACACTTGTTTTTGATGGACATTGTAAATTTTCAAACATACAGTTAAGGTGTTATTTCATATCTGATAAGCGATGAAGAGGAGACAAAAGGAGCCAATATAAAGGAGAAGAAATGATCTTATCTAAAGACAAAAATGACCTGTTTGGTCGTTCGTATTTCCGTTGTCTATAAATATAGTTCCTGCCATTTTTATGAATGGAATCTATAAGTACTGTGTCTTTTAGGGGGACATCAATGGCTAAAAATGATTAGTTATGCTTTTTTTGTAGGGAAGATTACCATCATTTTTGAAACATTATTTTATTTTTCAGATGGCATTGTGGATTACAGTGTCAGATTTGTATGGATGGCAAATCTGTCTATTCTACAAATGAAATAGAAAATTGTATGTTAAAAAATGCGACTTTTCCAATGTGTCTATTGACGCCATTTAAATATCTAAGCAGTTCAAATGTGTTAATAATTGAGTATATGTCAAGATGCTCAAGAGATTTTCAACTTTTTTTTCATTTAGTAACTGTATACCGATAATGTGTGAAACCAAAAAAAATGTCTTCACTGGGAACTCCAGAGCTGAAACATGAAGACTTCAGTTTAGCAGGGACTTAACTCTAAGCTAGTTTTGGTCATTTTTGCACATAAGAACTTTACAGAAACAGTTAGTGTGAAACTGTTGTGCTCCACGACGACATGTCTTCTTAACTACAGAATGATGCATTGAAATAGAGACTGTGCAATGCATTCACAGAATTTTCGAAAATTTTCGACATATAACACACCCTTTCATTTTGAAAATAAAAATTCTATATCTATTAGTGTGGACTTGAAGTTGTATGACAAGTTTACTATAACTTTAGAAAGTTTAACTTAATATAGACTTAAGAACAAAAGGTCACCACACATAACCTGTGAAGGACACAAAGACCTTAAAAAGCAGGTCCTACCTATATCGTTTTGTCCTTCCAACCCTTTTTACTTCTTTACCATGTACTTTTTTTCTTTTTCATTACATAAAGTTGATTGAAGTTTTCATCATACTTCGAGTTTAAAAGAATCTTTTGTTACAGGTATTAAAGAAATCATTTATTTCCCTGAAACTGCTTCATGACCAGCGGCAAATATTACAGTCATAATGCAAAATATATAGTAACAAGTGTGTGATGCAAAACATTGCTCTAGTGAAATAACAACTCCAGATGATAGAGTCTTGTTACCAAAGGAATGAGCGGGGTAGAACACGTCTGAAATAAACAATGATGGATTTATCGATTTTTAGTGTGTAATGCCACTTTCATTAGTATGCAAACAGTAATTTTTATTATGGGAAAATACCAACAAATCGAGAGAGAAAAATTAATAATTGGAAGCATGAGACAAGTTACTAGTTCATTCATACCTATATTATGTCGCTGGGATGCTGTCTCATTGAAGGAAACTCGCATCTATTTGTTTAACGTCAAACTTGCACACGTCTTTTGGTTATTTGTGTCGGTAGGATGTGGCTTATTGACGTTTACACCACACTTGTTTTTGATGGACATTGTAAATTTTCAAACATACAGTTAAGGTGTTATTTCATATCTGATAAGCGATGAAGAGGAGACAAAAGGAGCCAATATAAAGGAGAAGAAATGATCTTATCTAAAGACAAAAATGACCTGTTTGGTCGTTCGTATTTCCGTTGTCTATAAATATAGTTCCTGCCATTTTTATGAATGGAATCTATAAGTACTGTGTCTTTTAGGGGGTCATCAATGGCTAAAAATGATTAGTTATGCCTTTTTTGTAGGGAAGATTACCATCATTTTTGAAACATTATTTTATTTTTCAGATGGCATTGTGGATTACAGTGTCAGAATTTGTATGGATGGCAAATTTGTCTATTCTACAAATGAAATAGAAAATTGTATGTTAAAAAATACGACTTTTCCAATGTGTCTATTGACGCCATTTAAATATCTAAGCAGTTCAAATGTGTTAATAATTGAGTATATGTCAAGATGCTCAAGAGATTTTCAACTTTTTCTTCATTTAGTAACTGTATACCGATAATGTGTGAAACCAAAAAATATGTCTTCACTGGGAACTCCAGAGCTGAAACATGAAGACTTCAGTTTAGCAGGGACTTAACTCTAAGCTAGTTTTGGCCATTTTTGCACATAAGAACTTTACAGAAACAGTTAGTGTGAAACTGTTGTGCTCCACGACGACATGTCTTCTTAACTACAGAATGATGCATTGAAATAGAGAATGTGCAATGCATTCACAGAATTTTCGAAAAATTTCGACATATAACACACCCTTTCATTTTGAAAATAAAAATTCTATATCTATTAGTGTGGACCTAAAGTTCTATGACAAGTTTACTTTAACTTTAGAAAGTTTAACTTAATATAGACTTAAGAACAAAAGGTCACCACACATAACCTGTGATGGACACAAAAACCTTAAAAAGCAGGTCCTACCTATATCGTTTTGTCCTTCCAACCCTTTTTACTTCTTTACCATGTACTTTTTTTCTTTTTCTTTACATAAAGTTGATTGAAGTTTTCATCATACTTCGAGTTTAAAAGAATCTTTTGTTACAGGTATTAACGAAATCATTTATTTCCCTGAAACTGCTTCATGACCAGCGGCAAATATTACAGTCATAATGCAAAATATATAGTAACAAGTGTGTGATGCAAAACATTGCTCTAGTGAAATAACAACTCCAGATTATAGATTCTTGTTACCAAAGGAATGAGCGGGGTAGAACACGTCTGAAATAAACAATGATGGATTTATCGATTTTTAGTGTGTAATGCCACTTTCATTAGTATGCAAACAGTAATTTTTATTATGGGAAAATACCAACAAATCGAGAGCGAAAAATCAATAATTGGAAGCATGAGACAAGTTACTAGTTCATTCATACCTATATTATGTCGCTGGGATGCTGTCTCATTGAAGGAAACTCGCATCTATTTGTTTAACGTCAAACTTGCACACGTCTTTTGGTTATTTGTGTCGGTAGGATGCCGCTCATTGACGTTTACACCACACTTGTTTTTGATGGACATTGTAAATTTTCAAACATACAGTTAAGGTGTTATTTCATATCTGATAAGCGATGAAGAGGAGACAAAAGGAGCCAATATAAAGGAGAAGAAATGATCTTATCTAAAGACAAAAATGACCTGTTTGGTCGTTCGTATTTCCGTTGTCTATAAATATAGATAGTTCCTGCCATTTTTATGAATGGAATCTATAAGTACTGTGTCTTTTAGGGGGACATCAATGGCTAAAAATGATTAGTTATGCTTTTTTGTAGGGAAGATTACCATCATTTTTGAAACATTATTTTATTTTTCAGATGGCATTGTGGATTACAGTGTCAGATTTGTATGGATGGCAAATCTGTCTATTCTACAAATGAAATAGAAAATTGTATGTTAAAAAATGCGACTTTTCCAATGTGTCTATTGACGCCATTTAAATATCTAAGCAGTTCAAATGTGTTAATAATTGAGTATATGTCAAGATGCTCAAGCGATTTTCAACTTTTTCTTCATTTAGTAACTGTATACCGATAATGTGTAAAACCAAAAAATATGTCTTCACTGGGAACTCCAGAGCTGAAACATGAAGACTTCAGTTTAGCAGGGACTTAACTCTAAGCTAGTTTTGGCCATTTTTGCACATAAGAACTTTACAGAAACAGAAAGTGTGAAACTGTTGTGCTCCACGACGACATGTCTTCTTAACTACAGAATGATGCATTGAAATAGAGAATGTGCAATGCATTCACAGAATTTTCGAAAATTTTCGACATATAACACACCCTTTCATTTTGAAAATAAAAATTCTATATCTATTAGTGTGGACCTAAAGTTGTATGACAAGTTTAATTTAACTTTAAAAAGTTTAACTTAATATAGACTTAAGAACAAAAGGTCACCACACATAATCTGTGATGGACACAAAGACCTTAAAAAGCAGGTCCTACCTATATCGTTTTGTCCTTCCAACCCTTTTTACTTCTTTACCATGTACTTTTTTTCTTTTTCTTTACATAAAGTTGATTTTTATGAATGGAATCTATAAGTACTGTGTCTTTTAGGGGGACATCAATGGCTAAAAATGATTAGTTATGCTTTTTTTGTAGGGAAGATTACCATCATTTTTGAAACATTATTTTATTTTTCAGATGGCATTGTGGATTACAGTGTCAGATTTGTATGGATGGCAAATCTGTCTATTCTACAAATGAAATAGAAAATTGTATGTTAAAAAATGCGACTTTTCCAATGTGTCTATTGACGCCATTTAAATATCTAAGCAGTTCAAATGTGTTAATAATTGAGTATATGTCAAGATGCTCAAGAGATTTTCAACTTTTTCTTCATTTAGTAACTGTATACCGATAATGTGTGAAACCAAAAAATATGTCTTCACTGGGAACTCCAGAGCTGAAACATGAAGACTTCAGTTTAGCAGGGACTTAACTCTAAGCTAGTTTTGGCCATTTTTGCACATAAGAACTTTACAGAAACAGTTAGTGTGAAACTGTTGTGCTCCACGACGACATGTCTTCTTAACTACAGAATGATGCATTGAAATAGAGAATGTGCAATGCATTCACAGAATTTTCGAAAAATTTCGACATATAACACACCCTTTCATTTTGAAAATAAAAATTCTATATCTATTAGTGTGGACCTAAAGTTCTATGACAAGTTTACTTTAACTTTAGAAATTTTAACTTAATATAGACTTAAGAACAAAAGGTCACCACACATAACCTGTGATGGACACAAAAACCTTAAAAAGCAGGTCCTACCTATATCGTTTTGTCCTTCCAACCCTTTTAACTTCTTTACCATGTACTTTTTTTCTTTTTCTTTACATAAAGTTGATTGAAGTTTTCATCATACTTCGAGTTTAAAAGAATCTTTTGTTACAGGTATTAACGAAATCATTTATTTCCCTGAAACTGCTTCATGACCAGCGGCAAATATTACAGTCATAATGCAAAATATATAGTAACAAGTGTGTGATGCAAAACATTGCTCTAGTGAAATAACAACTCCAGATGATAGATTCTTGTTACCAAAGGAATGAGCGGGGTAGAACACGTCTGAAATAAACAATGATGGATTTATCGATTTTTAGTGTGTAATGCCACTTTCATTAGTATGCAAACAGTAATTTTTATTATGGGAAAATACCAACAAATCGAGAGAGAAAAAATAATAATTGGAAGCATGAGACAAGTTACTAGTTCATTCATACCTATATTATGTCGCTGGGATGCTGTCTCATTGAAGGAAACTCGCATCTATTTGTTTAACGTCAAACTTGCACACGTCTTTTAGTTATTTGTGTCGGTAGGATGCCGCTCATTGACGTTTACACCACACTTGTTTTTGATGGACATTGTAAATTTTCAAACATACAGTTAAGGTGTTATTTCATATCTGATAAGCGATGAAGAGGAGACAAAAGGAGCCAATATAAAGGAGAAGAAATGATCTTATCTAAAGACAAAAATGACCTGTTTGGTCGTTCGTATTTCCGTTGTCTATAAATATAGATAGTTCCTGCCATTTTTATGAATGGAATCTATAAGTACTGTGTCTTTTAGGGGGACATCAATGGCTAAAAATGATTAGTTATGTTTTTTTTGTAGGGAAGATTACCATCATTTTTGAAACATTATTTTATTTTTCAGATGGCATTGTGGATTACAGTGTCAGATTTGTATGGATGGCAAATCTGTCTATTCTACAAATGAAATAGAAAATTGTATGTTAAAAAATGCGACTTTTCCAATGTGTCTATTGACGCCATTTAAATATCTAAGCAGTTCAAATGTGTTAATAATTGAGTATATGTCAAGATGCTCAAGCGATTTTCAACTTTTTCTTCATTTAGTAACTGTATACCGATAATGTGTAAAACCAAAAAATATGTCTTCACTGGGAACTCCAGAGCTGAAACATGAAGACTTCAGTTTAGCAGGGACTTAACTCTAAGCTAGTTTTGGCCATTTTTGCACATAAGAACTTTACAGAAACAGAAAGTGTGAAACTGTTGTGCTCCACGACGACATGTCTTCTTAACTACAGAATGATGCATTGAAATAGAGAATGTGCAATGCATTCACAGAATTTTCGAAAATTTTCGACATATAACACACCCTTTCATTTTGAAAATAAAAATTCTATATCTATTAGTGTGGACCTAAAGTTGTATGACAAGTTTAATTTAACTTTAAAAAGTTTAACTTAATATAGACTTAAGAACAAAAGGTCACCACACATAATCTGTGATGGACACAAAGACCTTAAAAAGCAGGTCCTACCTATATCGTTTTGTCCTTCCAACCCTTTTTACTTCTTTACCATGTACTTTTTTTCTTTTTCTTTACATAAAGTTGATTTTTATGAATGGAATCTATAAGTACTGTGTCTTTTAGGGGGACATCAATGGCTAAAAATGATTAGTTATGCTTTTTTTGTAGGGAAGATTACCATCATTTTTGAAACATTATTTTATTTTTCAGATGGCATTGTGGATTACAGTGTCAGATTTGTATGGATGGCAAATCTGTCTATTCTACAAATGAAATAGAAAATTGTATGTTAAAAAATGCGACTTTTCCAATGTGTCTATTGACGCCATTTAAATATCTAAGCAGTTCAAATGTGTTAATAATTGAGTATATGTCAAGATGCTCAAGAGATTTTCAACTTTTTCTTCATTTAGTAACTGTATACCGATAATGTGTGAAACCAAAAAATATGTCTTCACTGGGAACTCCAGAGCTGAAACATGAAGACTTCAGTTTAGCAGGGACTTAACTCTAAGCTAGTTTTGGCCATTTTTGCACATAAGAACTTTACAGAAACAGTTAGTGTGAAACTGTTGTGCTCCACGACGACATGTCTTCTTAACTACAGAATGATGCATTGAAATAGAGAATGTGCAATGCATTCACAGAATTTTCGAAAAATTTCGACATATAACACACCCTTTCATTTTGAAAATAAAAATTCTATATCTATTAGTGTGGACCTAAAGTTCTATGACAAGTTTACTTAAACTTTAGAAAGTTTAACTTAATATAGACTTAAGAACAAAAGGTCACCACACATAACCTGTGATGGACACAAAAACCTTAAAAAGCAGGTCCTACCTATATCGTTTTGTCCTTCCAACCCTTTTAACTTCTTTACCATGTACTTTTTTTCTTTTTCTTTACATAAAGTTGATTGAAGTTTTCATCATACTTCGAGTTTAAAAGAATCTTTTGTTACAGGTATTAAAGAAATCATTTATTTCCCTGAAACTGCTTCATGACCAGCGGCAAATATTACAGTCATAATGCAAAATATATAGTAACAAGTGTGTGATGCAAAACATTGCTCTAGTGAAATAACAACTCCAGATGATAGATTCTTGTTACCAAAGGAATGAGCGGGGTAGAACACGTCTGAAATAAACAATGATGGATTTATCGATTTTTAGTGTGTAATGCCACTTTCATTAGTATGCAAACAGTAATTTTTATTATGGGAAAATACCAACAAATCGAGAGAGAAAAAATAATAATTGGAAGCATGAGACAAGTTACTAGTTCATTCATACCTATATTATGTCGCTGGGATGCTGTCTCATTGAAGGAAACTCGCATCTATTTGTTTAACGTCAAACTTGCACACGTCTTTTGGTTATTTGTGTCGGTAGGATGCCGCTCATTGACGTTTACACCACACTTGTTTTTGATGGACATTGTAAATTTTCAAACATACAGTTAAGGTGTTATTTCATATCTGATAAGCGATGAAGAGGAGACAAAAGGAGCCAATATAAAGGAGAAGAAATGATCTTATATAAAGACAAAAATGACCTGTTTGGTCGTTCGTATTTCCGTTGTCTATAAATATAGATAGTTCCTGCCATTTTTATGAATGGAATCTATAAGTACTGTGTCTTTTAGGGGGACATCAATGGCTAAAAATGATTAGTTATGCTTTTTTTGTAGGGAAGATTACCATCATTTTTGAAACATTATTTTATTTTTCAGATGGCATTGTGGATTACAGTGTCAGATTTGTATGGATGGCAAATCTGTCTATTCTACAAATGAAATAGAAAATTGTATGTTAAAAAATGCGACTTTTCCAATGTGTCTATTGACGCCATTTAAATATCTAAGCAGTTCAAATGTGTTAATAATTGAGTATATGTCAAGATGCTCAAGCGATTTTCAACTTTTTCTTCATTTAGTAACTGTATACCGATAATGTGTAAAACCAAAAAATATGTCTTCACTGGGAACTCCAGAGCTGAAACATGAAGACTTCAGTTTAGCAGGGACTTAACTCTAAGCTAGTTTTGGCCATTTTTGCACATAAGAACTTTACAGAAACAGAAAGTGTGAAACTGTTGTGCTCCACGACGACATGTCTTCTTAACTACAGAATGATGCATTGAAATAGAGAATGTGCAATGCATTCACAGAATTTTCGAAAATTTTCGACATATAACACACCCTTTCATTTTGAAAATAAAAATTCTATATCTATTAGTGTGGACCTAAAGTTGTATGACAAGTTTAATTTAACTTTAAAAAGTTTAACTTAATATAGACTTAAGAACAAAAGGTCACCACACATAATCTGTGATGGACACAAAGACCTTAAAAAGCAGGTCCTACCTATATCGTTTTGTCCTTCCAACCCTTTTTACTTCTTTACCATGTACTTTTTTTCTTTTTCTTTACATAAAGTTGATTTTTATGAATGGAATCTATAAGTACTGTGTCTTTTAGGGGGACATCAATGGCTAAAAATGATTAGTTATGCTTTTTTTGTAGGGAAGATTACCATCATTTTTGAAACATTATTTTATTTTTCAGATGGCATTGTGGATTACAGTGTCAGATTTGTATGGATGGCAAATCTGTCTATTCTACAAATGAAATAGAAAATTGTATGTTAAAAAATGCGACTTTTCCAATGTGTCTATTGACGCCATTTAAATATCTAAGCAGTTCAAATGTGTTAATAATTGAGTATATGTCAAGATGCTCAAGCGATTTTCAACTTTTTCTTCATTTAGTAACTGTATACCGATAATGTGTGAAACCAAAAAATATGTCTTCACTGGGAACTCCAGAGCTGAAACATGAAGACTTCAGTTTAGCAGGGACTTAACTCTAAGCTAGTTTTGGCCATTTTTGCACATAAGAACTTTACAGAAACAGAAAGTGTGAAACTGTTGTGCTCCACGACGACATGTCTTCTTAACTACAGAATGATGCATTGAAATAGAGAATGTGCAATGCATTCACAGAATTTTCGAAAATTTTCGACATATAACACACCCTTTCATTTTGAAAATAAAAATTCTATATCTATTAGTGTGGACCTAAAGTTGTATGACAAGTTTAATTTAACTTTAGAAAGTTTAACTTAATATAGACTTAAGAACAAAAGGTCACCACACATAATCTGTGATGGACACAAAGACCTTAAAAAGCAGGTCCTACCTATATCGTTTTGTCCTTCCAACCCTTTTTACTTCTTTACCATGTACTTTTTTTCTTTTTCTTTACATAAAGTTGATTGAAGTTTTCATCATACTTCGAGTTTAAAAGAATCTTTTGTTACAGGTATTAAAGAAATCATTTATTTCCCTGAAACTGCCTCATGACCAGCGGCAAATATTACAGTCATAATGCAAAATATATAGTAACAAGTGTGTGATGCAAAACATTGCTTTAGTGAAATAACAACTCCAGATGATAGATTCTTGTTACCAAAGGAATGAGCGGATAGAACACGTCTGAAATAAACAATGATGGATTTATCGAATTTTAGTGTGTAATGCCACTTTCATTAGTATGCAAACAGTAATTTTTATTATGGGAAAATACCAACAAATCGAGAGAGAAAAATTAATAATTGGAAGCATGAGACAAGTTACTAGTTCATTCATACCTATATTATGTCGCTGGGATGCTGTCTCATTGAAGGAAACTCGCATCTATTTGTTTAACGTCAAACTTGCACACGTCTTTTGGTTATTTGTGTCGGTAGGATGCCGCTCATTGACGTTTACACCACACTTTTTTTTGATGGACATTGTAAATTTTCAAACATACAGTTAAGGTGTTATTTCATATCTGATAAGCGATGAAGAGGAGACAAAAGGAGCCAATATAAAGGAGAAGAAATGATCTTATCTAAAGACAAAAATGACCTGTTTGGTCGTTCGTATTTCCGTTGTCTATAAATATAGTTCCTGCCATTTTTATGAATGGAATCTATAAGTACTGTGTCTTTTAGGGGGACATCAATGGCTAAAAATGATTAGTTATGCTTTTTTTGTAGGGAAGATTACCATCATTTTTGAAACATTATTTTATTTTTCAGATGACATTGTGGATTACAGTGTCAGATTTGTATGGATGGCAAATCTGTCTATTCTACAAATGAAATAGAAAATTGTATGTTAAAAAATGCGACTTTTCCATTGTGTCTATTGACGCCATTTAAATATTTAAGCAGTTCAAATGTGTTAATAATATAGTGTTATTAACTGACTGTTTCTGTATTGGCACTGGTATAGATTCAAGGTTTGCTGTATTGTACAGCTGACCGAGAATCTATACCAGTGTCAATACAGAAACAGCCAGTTCATAACACTTTTATTAAATAATCCAACGTTTTCAATACAGACTTGTTCTGAATGCTGTATTACATACATCAAATGAGAATATAGGGCCAATATTTTCAATACGGACTGGCAATGATGTGAATATCGGGCCAATATTTCCAATACGGACTGCCAATGAATCCTGAATTACATGCAAAATTACACCTAATATAAGAAAGCCAGAATTTGATTAGTTCAACCGTTGGTAGCCAGTGTATTTTTCGCATATTCTAACATTTTTCCTCATTTCAAACCAAATTGCCTGTTTTTCACCACTGCCGGTGAATATGCCTCAAATACATGTACCATGGTATTTGCCATTTTGGATATTTCTTTTTTACCCTGCCGGGCATATTTTCGCCAATTTGTTTCGGATGTGACGTTACATAAAAAAGAGAGCTAACACGTATTAGTACATGCATAATTCCTACGGTTCTATGATAATATCCACTTATTTATCCTCAAAATTATGCATAAACATGTTTATGAATTACACCTTACAAGTAAAAGAAAAAAATCAACTTCGCCTGTACAGAGAATTTTAGTCCTTAACTATTCGGTGTAATTAAACAGATATATCATGTTATGGAGTGGTATTTGCGAAAAATACGAGTCTTGGGACCGATTTCCATCGCCTTGCAGGCTTGGGAAATTTCACAGCCCCTTGACTGGTATTTTTCGCAAATACCACTCCATAACATGATTTATGATCTGTTCACAATGTATGTTTACAGGCCATTGATTTTTTAAATACTGACTTGATTGAATCCAGTTTATAGTCTTTAGACTTATAGAGTTACATGTATGTCATTGATATGTGTCATAATGTGATCAGCGGTCAATATTTCAAAAGACAAATTTGTATGAACTGTCAAATTTGTAAGATTCATATTTTTTTCAATAAGAATAAATATAGGACTTACTGTAAAGAGGATACAGAAATCATTTCATATCTGAACTCGTCACTGCCTTTCGCTTTTAAGTCCATCATCATGCATGGATTTCTTGTCAACATTGTCAGATGAAATTTCTGATTCCTCGTCCAAGTACTTAATAAAATGCTATAACAATTCATTTTATGTTGCAAATATAAAGTAACTGGGAAGAATAATTCAGACAGTTAAAACTATTCTTACTCTGTCTTGGATCGTCTGCGTTTTGAATGTGATGATTGTTTACCTTACGGAAATGCAACAGTGTCAATAATAGAAAGTCGTACTCGAAAAGGCTGTGAATTATTTCCGTTTCAAGACTGCAAGACGTTAAAAAACATTGCAAATCATTTAACCTTTTTATTTTATGATTACACAAATGTACCACCAAAGTTAAGTAATGGCGTTGGAAAATTGAAACCGGAAGTAAACGTCCTGTATTAGCCCATGGGCCAATACAGCTTTTATCTGTATTGGCCCTGTTCGAAAAGCAATATGAGCTCTTGATTTATATCGACAGTGGAACGTTATCAGTATTGCACATGCCGATTTATCCGTATTAGGGCTGTTTTAAACGTATTATTTAATAATTGAGTATATGTCAAGATGCTCAAGAGATTTTCAACTTTTTCTTCATTTAGTAACTGTATACCGATAATGTGTGAAACCAAAAAATATGTCTTCACTGGGAACTCCAGAGCTGAAACATGAAGACTTCAGTTTAGCAGGGACTTAACTCTAAGCTAGTTTTGGCCATTTTTGCACATAAGAACTTTACAGAAACAGTTAGAGTGAAACTGTTGTGCTCCACGACGACATGTCTTCTTAACTACAGAATGATGCATTGAAATAGAGAATGTGCAATGCATTCACAGAATTTTCGAAAAATTTCGACATATAACACACCCTTTCATTTTGAAAATAAAAATTCTATATCTATTAGTGTGGACCTAAAGTTGTATGACAAGTTTACTTTAACTTTAAAAAGTTTAACTTAATATAGACTTATGAACAAAAGGTCACCACACATATAGGCGAGTGATATTACCAATGTTATTTCAACTGATCGGGCGGAGCTTACGTTTTAATTTGCATTAGGACAGTCGATTTGAAGATGTGTGTGATTACGATATAGTTTATATAGTTATTACTGATTTCTAATCACCTATCAGTGACCTCAAAGGAATTTACAAAAGAATGACTGGACAATGCATTGATGAGTGTATCCTAAAACACCTATCTAAAGATGGACTGGTTTATTATGAGCGAACTGGATAAACTCCGCCCAGTCAAGTGAAATAAATTGAGTAATATGAGAGCCAAATTTACATTTTTAATGCACCTATCTAACACACGGCTAAATTATATATCATTGGAAAGCTAAGAATGTGTACTTTCTTAATATCCCGGTCGTCAAAAGAAATTATGGTGCATTTTTTTTTAAATCGAGGTCAAAGGTCATGGGTGCAATTTCAATTCTCGGATACTTCCAGTGGAAAAATCGAGTCAAAACAAATGCAAAAACAAAACAATTTTATGGAATTGCTGTATTACTGTTGGGAAAATATATTTCTATCATAATATTAATTAATTTTGGTTGATTTTAACGGTAACGCATTTACGTAATGTTTTCTCTCGGAGTTTTGAAAATCAATCATTAAGTAACACAAATGTATCTATAGTTACCCTTGCATCATCTTAATTTTATAATTCCTCCATATCATTTGATTACACGTATTTACAAACATATATCTTTAAATTTGATATAAATATTCCGAAATAAAATATTTGAAGCAAGGGGAAAATATAACATATGACGTGTTTTTAATTGGTTAGATAGTCCCATGATGAGCTGTACAATAAAATTGAGGAAGCGAATGGTCTCCTGTTAGTTTGAAAGCCTGCCAACTGCTTCAAGATGAGACAACAGTAGGGCATATTTCTTTTTTATTATTGTAGTGCAATATGTTGAGTCTGGACCATACCGCAATTCCATTTTCATCACTAACTCAGATATGATAAGAGTACTAACTAACATTACTAAAATGAGTAAAGTGCTACTAGTATATTTATATCAACAAATTGACAATTTTAATATATAAACTTTAAAGGAAAATATGATTACTCATTGTTTTACTTTAGTCGGCCGCCGTGTATCTTGAGATAATTAATCAAACAACACTTGACAAAGTAGTTTGTACTTTTTTTAAATTACGCTAGTGATGACGTTCGGCTATAGCTACTTTGGCACTGAGTATTACTTTTTTATATCTTGTTTCACCGCTTCAAAAGGGAGGACAAGGTTATCCTAATAATGAACCTTTTATTTGGCTTTCTTGTGTTAAAATTCCGTTAGCGTGTAACCTAAATGATCGAAACGTCGGCCCAATGAGATGTTCGACCATTTAGGTGTATGGAATATTGCGATATCGTAATATTATAGCTTCATTTTATCTTGTAATCTCATCATTCTTATCGGTCAACATGTCCATACAAAGACAACTTCCTTGGCATGGCAGTGATATTGTTTGCCTTTATTAGTGGAGAATAAAGGCTTTTCCCCCTGAATAAGAATCCCAATTTGGACAAAAAATGGTTTAAAATTATTCCCCAATAGACAACGTTTTTCCCAAACAGAGCAGTCTCAGTAGTTATTGTGCATGAATTCAAACTGAAAACACTCATTTATACATTTTTCATGCCTAAAATGACTGTATGTGCAGATATGAGGGTCTAACTATGTATCATTACTGACAAAATGGAGTTTCATTCCAAAGCAGGACTTGACTCTTGAAAGGGGGTCTGTAAATCGAAGTTTCAGTCAAATTCATGGTTTATTGATATTTCACAATTTGATGAAAATTGCGCATATTTTCCCCAAAAAAAAGGGTATTAGAGATAGTTTTGAAAAAAAGGCAACAATATCACTGTATGGGTATATATCAGTACAGCAGAGGGTTTGCTCAAAGCGGACATAAGATCTACTATATACAGATTGAAATAAAAATTGGGAAATGGACATGAAGGATTTGTCAAAGAGGCACCAACCCGTTCAAAAAGCAGGCAACGACCGAAGACCACCAAATGGGTCATCAATGCAGCAAGAAACTTCAAAACCTGGAGGAGTTCTTCAGCTGGCTCCTAAACAAAAATGTACTAGTTGGAAATGATAATGAACATCATACTAAGCTTCGAAATATACGCAAGAAGTTAAAATAAAAAATCATACAAAACTAAGAAGAGCCAGAGGCATCTGACTTGGCACAGGCGCAAAATTGTGTCGGGGTTAAACATGTTTTGGGAAACCTTAACCCTCCCCCTATACCTATACCAATGCGTGAACAGATCAAATCTTGTAGATAGTTGGATGACATCATACCGGACCGATGTTGCCTTTAAGCCAACCAAAGTCATACGGAGAACTTATTGTTTCTGTTGTTAGGTCGACATTGTCTTGGATAAAATTTGACCCCCAGAAAAAAAACAATGCCATGTAGAATGTATGCCCCATTTTCAATTTTTCTAATCTCCTGATCAGTCAAACTTGTTTAATAATTATCAAAGGTGTGTCCATAAATACGGTGCATTTGTAATGATAAACATAACGAACTAGAGTAAAAAAAAATTAAAGATGATATACATTCTACTAAAGCCGTACATCTAAGAACTTTGTCAATAGGAATATTGTACGCTTTATTGACTGCCGCAGATGTGCCATCATCCAAAAGACAATACAGAAATATTTTTAAAGCAGGTGCCATAATTTCAATTGAATAGTCCAGTGAAATGTTTTTAGATAATGGATATTCATCTGATTGAATTACAACTTTACCTCTATCTGCTTCTGTAAAATACTAGTAGCTGCATAAAGTGCTTACAAACAGTTTCGCAGTCACTGCTCAGATCTTTAAAATTGACAGACTATATATCACAGTCATTTTAAACGGGTAGTTTTCCGTCATTACGGCATAAGACAACATTAAAGAGATACTGTATACAATATTGGATTTACCTTGGTCTTTTTGAGGCTGTTTACATATAATTATAAATTAACATTTTATAGTTTTTGTTGAAGCTGATAATATGTTGTGTAGTTTTCTCGGCGGCGATCCTCGAGCAGAAATTAAGCCCGGTTAACTGATCAAGTAATCAGTAAAGTTGTTAACCAGAATACTTACTTGTATACATGCACGTCGTCTTTAATCGTCGAAATATTAGTAAAAGCTGTTTTATGCTCAGAATCAAATAGCTCTTTACTTTCTGATTTCAAATTGTGTAACAAATATTTAGCGATGCAAGCTCGATGATATAAAGATTTAATCTTAAAATTATCATGAGTTATTTTGTAAGTCAGATCATTGTAGGAGATATATGTAGTACCACTAAATACGAGTTTGCACCTCAGAGGATACATTATGAAGTTGTGTAACTTGCTAATAGGCTTTATACAATTACAAAATATACAAACAAAAAAATCAGAATAGGTTGTAGATCTACTGCCCTCGTTGGTATATGAGAAGAGACTGGTCGTTAGAATTGGTACATGTAGTACAAAGTCTTTGTACAGACAAAACTTACTTTTGAAATATTTATAGCAACTCTTATGATGTTTTGAATTTTCAAATGGGATGTTTTCATTTTTTTTATATTCATCGACCAGTCTTCTGTAAATTTCATCTTTTCGTTTTCCGACTGCGGCAATACAACTGTATCTTCGTTTAAGTGTTTAACTGCATATTTTCTCTGTAGTAAATATATGACAGACTATGTATTTGTGTCAATTAATGGATCGTTTTTGCTTTTTAGCATAGGAAGGGTTTGATTGTGAACTGGACAGTGAAAATTTGACACGACTCGGAAGATTTTCGACAATTTTCCGATACGATTCCTTATTTAGAAAGGGGTGAATTCTACAGAACTCAAAAACGGCTATGTTTTACTTTGATTTGATCTTAATTTCGGACGATTTTATATCTATTTTAGCTACACTGAAGTTAAAGATAGAAATAGAACCGTTTAAATATGATTTATCGTACTCTAATTGCAGTATTTAGTACACGGAAATCGACTAATATATTCAGTAAAAAACCGATAACGAAATAGATAAGGGATTCCGGAAACGATAGTGATTTTACCCAACATCATAAAATTACAGAAATTCGTGATTTTAAGAAATGTTGAGATAAAGTCTTGATCTTGAATGAAAAAACGATAACTGATGAGTAATTTGGTGTGTTCTAAAACGGATAGAGTGCAAAAGCATTTAATAAAAAAATAATTGTAGATCCGTAATTAAGATCAGGATTATGAAATATTTGTACAAAATGTCAAATATTTAGAAGGAATGCAAAAGCATGCGGACTTGCAGTTGTAAATATTGATTTTCATTTTTTTTTTAAATCTAATTTACTTAATTATTCTGTCTAAAAGAAGAGATATTACTAATTTCTTTTGCTTGAAAAATATGTCGTTATGTCATAATTTTCAACAAAGGAGTAGGGGCAATAAGGCCCTTATTTGGCCCAAAAATTACTGCGAATTTAAAAGTTATCACACATTTTTTTAAATTACTAAAAACTTTACTAAGGTGTGAGGTACTAAGAAAAACAAAACAAATTTGACATCGAACAAGTTACTATGGCAACGAATCATGACCTAATTTGCATATTTTGTTAAATTTCGTGATTTTCCCCGTTTTTTTCATAAAATTTTAAGTATATTTTAGATTGAAAAAGTATGTGCGCACCCAAGAAACAACTTTATATTTGGTGAGATTATGCCAATAGTTATAATAAAGCTTCTATTAAATTATTTTGTTGTTTCTCGGCTGCGCAGGATGTTTCCTCAACGGAAATTATGATAGAAAACTGCATAAATTCTGTATTTTCCATCGTTTTTGTGAAAACAATACATATTATGACGTAATTGTGACGTCATCAGATAAAAATCTTTCTGTTTTTAATTTATATTTCTTGACCCTATGCATTTATAAACATTATGTGCCAATTTGAAATGGTTATCAAACATTTTATTTTGTTGGGCCAAAACTAGGCCTGAATGCCCCTACTCCATTCTGAAATAAACGTCAATTTTACAAAAACTGCACCGTACGATTTTGTGACGACCGGGCAAAAATCAAAGTTAAATCATTATTCTTTCATTTAAAGCAGAAATTAGCCGTGTGTTAGGTGGGTGCATTAAAGTCCTTAACTAGACGTCTTTTTCAAATATTACACTCGCCTAATAACCTGTGATGGACACAAAGACCTTAAAAAGCAGGTCCTACCTATATCGTTTTGTCCTTCCAACCCTTTTTACTTCTTTACCATGTCCTTTTTTCTTTTTCTTTACATAAAGTTGATTTTTATGAATGGAATCTATAAGTACTGTGTCTTTTAGGGGGACATCAATGGCTAAAAATGATTAGTTATACTTTTTTTGTAGGGAAGATTACCATCATTTTTGAAACATTATTTTATTTTTCAGATGGCATTGTGGATTACAGTGTCAGATTTGTATGGATGGCAAATCTGTCTATTCTACAAATGAAATAGAAAATTGTATGTTAAAAAATGCGACTTTTCCAATGTGTCTTTTGACGCCATTTAAATATCTAAGCAGTTCAAATGTGTTAATAATTGAGTATATGTCAAGATGCTCAAGAGATTTTCAACTTTTTCTTCATTTAGTAACTGTATACTGATAATGTGTGAAACCAAAAAATATGTCTTCACTGGGAACTCCAGAGCTGAAACACGAAGACTTCAGTTTAGCAGGGACTTAACTCTAAGCTAGTTTTGGCCATTTTTGCACATAAGAACTTTACAGAAACAGTTAGTGTGAAACTGTTGTGCTCCACGACGACATGTCTTCTTAACTACAGAATGATGCATTGAAATAGAGAATGTGCAATATATTCACAGAATTTTCGAAAAATTTCGACATATAACACACCCTTTCATTTTGAAAATAAAAATTCTATATCTATTAGTGTGGACCTAAAGTTGTATGACAAGTTTACTTTAACTTTAAAAAGTTTAACTTAATATAGACTTAAGAACAAAAGGTCACCACACATAACCTGTGATGGACACAAAGACCTTAAAAAGCAGGTCCTACCTATATCGTTTTGTCCTTCCAACCCTTTTTACTTTTTAACCATGTACTTTTTTTCTTTTTCTTTACATAAAGTTGATTTTTATGAATGGAATCTATAAGTACTGTGTCTTTTAGGGGGACATCAATGGCTAAAAATGATTAGTTATGCTTTTTTTGTAGGGAAGATTACCATCATTTTTGAAACATTATTTTATTTTTCAGATGGCATTGTGGATTACAGTGTCAGATTTGTATGGATGGCAAATCTGTCTATTCTACAAATGAAATAGAAAATTGTATGTTAAAAAATGCGACTTTTCCAATGTGTCTATTGACGCCATTTAAATATCTAAGCAGTTCAAATGTGTTAATAATTGAGTATATGTCAAGATGCTCAAGAGATTTTCAACTTTTTCTTCATTTAGTAACTGTATACCGATAATGTGTGAAACCAAAAAATATGTCTTCACTGGGAACTCCAGAGCTGAAACATGAAGACTTCAGTTTAGCAGGGACTTAACTCTAAGCTAGTTTTGACCATTTTTGCACATAAGAACTTTACAGAAACAGTTAGTGTGAAACTGTTGTGCTCCACGACGACATGTCTTCTTAACTACAGAATGATGCATTGAAATAGAGAATGTGCAATGCATTCACAGAATTTTCGAAAATTTTCGACATATAACACACCCTTTCATTTTGAAAATAAAAATTCTATATCTATTAGTGTGGACCTAAAGTTGTATGACAAGTTTACTTTAACTTTAGAAAGTTTAACTTAATATAGACTTAAGAACAAAAGGTCACCACACATAACCTGTGATGGACACAAAGACCTTAAAAAGCAGGTCCTACCTATATCGTTTTGTCCTTCCAACCCTTTTTACTTCTTTACCATGTACTTTTTTTCTTTTTATTTACATAAAGTTGATTGAAGTTTTCATCATACTTCGAGTTTAAAAGAATCTTTTGTTACAGGTATTAAAGAAATCATTTATTTCCCTGAAACTGCTTCATGACCAGCGGCAAATATTACAGTCATAATGCAAAATATATAGTAACAAGTGTGTGATGCAAAACATTGCTCTAGTGAAATAACAACTCCAGATGATAGATTCTTGTTACCAAAGGAATGAGCGGGGTAGAACACGTCTGAAATAAACAATGATGGATTTATCGATTTTTAGTGTGTAATGCCACTTTCATTAGTATGCAAACAGTAATTTTTATTATGGGAAAATACCAACAAATCGAGAGAGAAAAAATAATAATTGGAAGCATGAGACAAGTTACTAGTTCATTCATACCTATATTATGTCGCTGGGATGCTGTCTCATTGAAGGAAACTCGCATCTATTTGTTTAACGTCAAACTTGCACACGTCTTTTGGTTATTTGTGTCGGTAGGATGCCGCTCATTGACGTTTACACCACACTTGTTTTTGATGGACATTGTAAATTTTCAAACATACAGTTAAGGTGTTATTTCATATCTGATAAGCGATGAAGAGGAGACAAAAGGAGCCAATATAAAGGAGAAGAAATTATCTTATCTAAAGACAAAAATGACCTGTTTGGTCGTTCGTATTTACGTTGTCTATAAATATAGTTCCTGCCATTTTTATGAATGGAATCTATAAGTACTGTGTCTTTTAGGGGGACATCAATGGCTAAAAATGATTAGTTATGCTTTTTTTGTAGGGAAGATTACCATCATTTTTGAAACATTATTTTATTTTTCAGATGGCATTGTGGATTACAGTGTCAGATTTGTATGGATGGCAAATCTGTCTATTCTACAAATGAAATAGAAAATTGTATGTTAAAAAATGCGACTTTTCCAATGTGTCTATTGACGCCATTTAAATATCTAAGCAGTTCAAATGTGTTAATAATTGAGTATATGTCAAGATGCTCAAGAGATTTTCAACTTTTTCTTCATTTAGTAACTGTATACCGATAATGTGTGAAACCAAAAAATATGTCTTCACTGGGAACTCCAGAGCTGAAACATGAAGACTTCAGTTTAGCAGGGACTTAACTCTAAGCTAGTTTTGACCATTTTTGCACATAAGAACTTTACAGAAACAGTTAGTGTGAAACTGTTGTGCTCCACGACGACATGTCTTCTTAACTACAGAATGATGCATTGAAATAGAGAATGTGCAATGCATTCACAGAATTTTCGAAAATTTTCGACATATAACACACCCTTTCATTTTGAAAATAAAAATTCTATATCTATTAGTGTGGACCTAAAGTTGTATGACAAGTTTACTTTAACTTTAGAAAGTTTAACTTAATATAGACTTAAGAACAAAAGGTCACCACACATAACCTGTGATGGACACAAAGACCTTAAAAAGCAGGTCCTACCTATATCGTTTTGTCCTTCCAACCCTTTTTACTTCTTTACCATGTACTTTTTTTCTTTTTATTTACATAAAGTTGATTGAAGTTTTCATCATACTTCGAGTTTAAAAGAATCTTTTGTTACAGGTATTAAAGAAATCATTTATTTCCCTGAAACTGCTTCATGACCAGCGGCAAATATTACAGTCATAATGCAAAATATATAGTAACAAGTGTGTGATGCAAAACATTGCTCTAGTGAAATAACAACTCCAGATGATAGATTCTTGTTACCAAAGGAATGAGCGGGGTAGAACACGTCTGAAATAAACAATGATGGATTTATCGATTTTTAGTGTGTAATGCCACTTTCATTAGTATGCAAACAGTAATTTTTATTATGGGAAAATACCAACAAATCGAGAGAGAAAAATTAATAATTGGAAGCATGAGACAAGTTACTAGTTCATTCATACCTATATTATGTCGCTGGGATGCTGTCTCATTGAAGGAAACTCGCATCTATTTGTTTAACGTCAAACTTGCACACGTCTTTTGGTTATTTGTGTCGGTAGGATGCCGCTCATTGACGTTTACACCACACTTGTTTTTGATGGACATTGTAAATTTTCAAACATACAGTTAAGGTGTTATTTCATATCTGATAAGCGATGAAGAGGAGACAAAAGGAGCCAATATAAAGGAGAAGAAATGATCTTATCTAAAGACAAAAATGACCTGTTTGGTCGTTCGTATTTACGTTGTCTATAAATATAGTTCCTGCCATTTTTATGAATGGAATCTATAAGTACTGTGTCTTTTAGGGGGACATCAATGGCTAAAAATGATTAGTTATGCTTTTTTTGTAGGGAAGATTACCATCATTTTTGAAACATTATTTTATTTTTCAGATGGCATTGTGGATTACAGTGTCAGATTTGTATGGATGGCAAATCTGTCTATTCTACAAATGAAATAGAAAATTGTATGTTAAAAAATGCGACTTTTCCAATGTGTCTATTGACGCCATTTAAATATCTAAGCAGTTCAAATGTGTTAATAATTGAGTATATGTCAAGATGCTCAAGAGATTTTCAACTTTTTCTTCATTTAGTAACTGTATACCGATAATGTGTGAAACCAAAAAATATGTCTTCACTGGGAACTCCAGAGCTGAAACATGAAGACTTCAGTTTAGCAGGGACTTAACTCTAAGCTAGTTTTGGCCATTTTTGCACATAAGAACTTTACAGAAACAGTTAGTGTGAAACTGTTGTGCTCCACGACGACATGTCTTCTTAACTACAGAATGATGCATTGAAATAGAGAATGTGCAATGCATTCACAGAATTTTCGAAAATTTTCGACATATAACACACCCTTTCATTTTGAAAATAAAAATTCTATATCTATTAGTGTGGACCTAAAGTTGTATGACAAGTTTACTTTAACTTTAGAAAGTTTAACATAATATAGACTTAAGAACAGAAGGTCACCACACATAACCTGTGATGGACACAAAGACCTTAAAAAGCAGGTCCTACCTATATCGTTTTGTCCTTCCAACCCTTTTTACTTCTTTACCATGTACTTTTTTTCTTTTTCTTTACATAAAGTTGATTTTTATGAATGGAATCTATAAGTACTGTGTCTTTTAGGGGGACATCAATGGCTAAAAATGATTAGTTATGCTTTTTTTGTAGGGAAGATTACCATCATTTTTGAAACATTATTTTATTTTTCAGATGGCATTGTGGATTACAGTGTCAGATTTGTATGGATGACAAATCTGTCTATTCTACAAATGAAATAGAAAATTGTATGTTAAAAAATGCGACTTTTCCAATGTGTCTATTGACGCCATTTAAATATCTAAGCAGTTCAAATGTGTTAATAATTGAGTATATGTCAAGATGCTCAAGAGATTTTCAACTTTTTCTTCATTTAGTAACTGTATACCGATAATGTGTGAAACCAAAAAATATGTCTTCACTGGGAACTCCAGAGCTGAAACATGAAGACTTCAGTTTAGCAGGGACTTAACTCTAAGCTAGTTTTGGCCATTTTTGCACATAAGAACTTTACAGAAACAGTTAGTGTGAAACTGTTGTTCTCCACGACGACATGTCTTCTTAACTACAGAATGATGCATTGAAATAGAGAATGTGCAATGCATTCACAGAATTTTCGAAAATTTTCGACATATAACACACCCTTTCATTTTGAAAATAAAAATTCTATATCTATTAGTGTGGACCTAAAATTGTATGACAAGTTTACTTTAACTTTAGAAAGTTTAACTTAATATAGACTTAAGAACAAAAGGTCACCACACATAACCTGTGATGGACACAAAGACCTTAAAAAGCAGGTCCTACCTATATCGTTTTGTCCTTCCAACCCTTTTTACTTATTTACCATGTACTTTTTTTCTTTTTCTTTACATAAAGTTGATTGAAGTTTTCTTCAAACTTCGAGTTTAAAAGAATCTTTTGTTACAGGTATTAAAGAAATCATTTATTTCCCTGAAACTGCTTCATGACCAGCGGCAAATATGACAGTCATAATGTAAAATATATAGTAACAAGTGTGTGATGCAAAACATTGCTCTAATGAAATAACAACTCCAGATGATAGATTCTTGTTACCAAAGGAATGAGCGGGGTAGAACACGTCTGAAATAAACAATGATGGATTTATCGAATTTTAGTGTGTAATGCCACTTTCATTAGTATGCAAACAGTAATTTTTATTATGGGAAAATACCAACAAATCGAGAGAGAAAAATTAATAATTGGAAGCATGAGACAAGTTACTAGTTCATTCATACCTATATTATGTCGCTGGGATGCTTTCTCATTGAAGGAAACTCGCATCTATTTGTTTAACGTCAAACTTGCACACGTCTTTTGGTTATTTGTGTCGGTAGGATGCCGCTCATTGACGTTTACACCACACTTGTTTTTGATGGACATTGTAAATTTTCAAACATACAGTTAAGGTGTTATTTCATATCTGATAAGCGATGAAGAGGAGACAAAAGGAGCCAATATAAAGGAGAAGAAATGATCTTATCTAAAGACAAAAATGACCTGTTTGGTCGTTCGTATTTCCGTTGTCTATGAATATAGTTCCTGCCATTTTTATGAATGGAATCTGTAAGTACTGTGTCTTTTAGGGGGACATCAATGGCTAAAAATGATTAGTTATGCTTTTTTTGTAGGGAAGATTACCATCATTTTTGAAACATTATTTTATTTTTCAGATGGCATTGTGGATTACAGTGTCAGATTTGTATGGATGGCAAATCTGTCTATTTTACAAATGAAATAGAAAATTGTATGTTAAAAAATGCGACTTTTCCAATGTGTCTATTGACGCCATTTAAATATCTAAGCAGTTCAAATGTGTTAATAATTGAGTATATGTCAAGATGCTCAAGAGATTTTCAACTTTTTCTTCATTTAGTAACTGTATACCGATAATGTGTGAAACCAAAAAATATGTCTTCACTGGGAACTCCAGAGCTGAAACATGAAGACTTCAGTTTAGCAGGGACTTAACTCTAAGCTAGTTTTGGCCATTTTTGCACATAAGAACTTTACAGAAACAGTTAGTGTGAAACTGTTGTGCTCCACGACGACATGTCTTCTTAACTACAGAATGATGCATTGAAATAGAGAATGTGCAATGCATTCACAGAATTTTCGAAAATTTTCGACATATAACACACCCTTTCATTTTGAAAATAAAAATTCTATATCTATTAGTGTGGACCTAAAGTTGTATGACAAGTTTACTTTAACTTAAGAAAGTTTAACTTAATATAGACTTAAGAACAAAAGGTCAACACACATAACCTATGATGGACACAAAGACCTTAAAAAGCAGGTCCTACCTATATCGTTTTGTCCTTCCAACCCTTTTTACTTCTTTACCATGTACTTTTTTTCTTTTTCTTTACATAAAGTTGATTGAAGTTTTCATCATACTTCGAGTTTAAAAGAATCTTTTGTTACAGGTATTAAAGAAATCATTTATTTCCCTGAAACTGCTTCATGACCAGCGGCAAATATTACAGTCATAATGCAAAATATATAGTAACAAGTGTGTGATGCAAAACATTGCTCTAGTGAAATAGCAACTCCAGATGATAGATTCTTGTTACCAAAGGAATGAGCGGGGTAGAACACGTCTGAAATAAACAATGATGGATTTATCGATTTTTTGTGTGTAATGCCACTTTCATTAGTATGCAAACAGTAATTTTTATTATGGGAAAATACCAACAAATCGAGAGAGAAAAATTAATAATTGGAAGCATGAGACAAGTTACTAGTTCATTCATACCTATATTATGTCGCTGGGATGCTGTCTCATTGAAGGAAACTCGCATCTATTTGTTTAATGTCAAACTTGCACACGTCTTTTGGTTATTTGTGTCGGTAGGATGCCGCTCATTGACGTTTACACCACACTTGTTTTTGATGGACATTGTAAATTTTCAAACATACAGTTAAGGTGTTATTTCATATCTGATAAGCGATGAAGAGGAGACAAAAGGAGCCAATATAAAGGAGAGGAATGATCTTATCTAAAGACAAAAATGACCTGTTTGGTCGTTCGTATTTCCGTTGTCTATAACTATAGTTCCTGCCATTTTTATGAATGGAATCTATAAGTACTGTGTCTTTTAGGGGGACATCAATGGCTAAAAATGATTAGTATACTTTTTTTGTAGAGAAGATTACCATCATTTTTGAAACATTATTTTATTTTTCAGATGGCATTGTGGATTACAGTGTCAGATTTGTATGGATGGCAAATCTGTCTATTCTACAAATGAAATAGAAAAATTGTATGTTAAAAAATGCGACTTTTCCAATGTGTCTATTGACGCCATTTAAATATCTAAGCAGTTCAAATGTGTTAATAATTGAGTATATGTCAAGATGCTCAAGAGATTTTCAACTTTTTCTACATTTAGTAACTGTATACCGATAATGTGTGAAACCAAAAAATATGTCTTCACTGGGAACTCCAGAGCTGAAACATGAAGACTTCAGTTTAGCAGGGACTTAACTCTAAGCTAGTTTTGGCCATTTTTGCACATAAGAACTTTACAGAAACAGTTAGTGTGAAACTGTTGTGCTCCACGACGACATGTCTTCATAACTACAGAATGATGCATTGAAATAGAGAATGTGCAATGCATTCACAGAATTTTCGAAAAATTTCGACATATAACACACCCTTTCATTTTGAAAATAAAAATTCTATATCTATTAGTGTGGACCTAAAGTTGTATGACAAGTTTACTTTAACTTTAGAAAGTTTAACTTAATATAGACTTAAGAACAAAAGGTCACCACACATAACCTGTGATGGACACAAAGACCTTAAAAAGCAGGTCCTACCTATATCGTTTTGTCCTTCCAACCCTTTTTACTTCTTTACCATGTACTTTTTTTCTTTTTCTTTACATGTAGTTGATTTTTATGAATGGAATCTATAAGTACTGTGTCTTTTAGGGGGACATCAATGGCTAAAAATGATTAGTTATGCTTTTTTGTAGGGAAGATTACCATCATTTTTGAAACATTATTTTATTTTTCAGATGGCATTGTGGATTACAGTGTCAGATTTGTATGGATGGCAAATCTGTCTATTCTACAAATGAAATAGAAAATTGTATGTTAAAAAATGCGACTTTTCCAATGTGTCTAATGACGCCATTTAAATATCTAAGCAGTTCAAATGTGTTAATAATTGAGTATATGTCAAGATGCTCAAGAGATTTTCAACTTTTTCTTCATTTAGTAACTGTATACCGATAATGTGTGAAACCAAAAAATATGTCTTCACTGGGAACTCCAGAGCTGAAACATGAAGACTTCAGTTTAGCAGGGACTTAACTCTAAGCTAGTTTTGGCCATTTTTGCACATAAGAACTTTACAGAAACAGTTAGTGTGAAACTGTTGTGCTCCACGACGACATGTCTTCTTAACTACAGTGATGCATTGAAATAGAGACTGTGCAATGCATTTACAGAATTTTCGAAAATTTTCGACATATAACACACCCTTTCATTTTGAAAATAAAAATTCTATATCTATTAGTGTGGACCTAAAGTTGTATGACAAGTTTACTTTAACTTTAAAAAGTTTAACTTAATATAGACTTAAGAACAGAAGGTCACCACACATAACCTGTGATGGACACAAAGACCTTAAAAAGCAGGTCCTACCTATATCGTTTTGTCCTTTCAACACTTTTTACTTCTTTACCATGTACTTTTTTTCTTTTTCTTTACATAAAGTTGATTGACGTTTTCATCATACTTCGGGTTTAAAAGAATCTTTTGTTACAGGTATTAAAGAAATCATTTATTTCCCTGAAACTGCTTCATGACCAGCTGCAAATATTACAGTCATAATGCAAAATATATAGTAACAAGTGTGTGATGCAAAACATTGCTCTAGTGAAACAACAACTCCAGTTGATAGATTCTTGTTACCAAAAGAATGAGCGGAGTAGAACACGTCTGAAATAAACAATGATGGATTTATCGATTTTAAGTGTGTAATGCCACTTTCATTAGTATGCAAACAGTAATTTTTATTATGGGAAAATATCAACAAATCGAGAGAGAAAATTTAATAATTTGAAGCATGAGACAAGTTACTAGTTCATTCATACCTATATTATGTCGATGGGATGCTGTCTCATTGAAGGAAACTCGCATCTATTTGTTTAACGTCAAACGTGCACACGTCTTTTGGTTATTTGTGTCGGTAGGATGCGGCTCATTGACGTTTACACCACACTTGTTTTTGATGGACATTGTAAATTTTCAAACGTACAGTTAAGGTGTTATTTCATATCTGATAAGCGATGAAGAGGAAACAAAAGGACCCAATAGAAAGGAGAAGAAATGATCTTATTTAAAGACAAAAATTACCTGTTTGGTCGTTCGTATTTCCGTGGTCTATAAATATTGTTTCTGCCATTTTTATGAATGGAATCTATAAGTATTGTGTCTTTTAGGCCTAGGGGACACCAATGGCTTAACATGATTAGTTATGTTTTTTTTGTAGGGAAGATTACCATCATTTTTGAAACATTATTTTATTTTTCAAATGACATTGTGGATTACAGTGTCAGATTTGTATGATCTACATTAAATACAAATACTATCAATGATTTTAAACATAACTGAAAAAAAATAATATACTCTTTTAAACCCTTCAGAGGTTATAAACACCTCGCCTTTTTATTCATCATCTTAAAATTTCAGAAGAAAAATTTGATGCATATTTAGAACAAGTGCATGCTAATGTTTGTTAATATGAATCCTTATTTGTACAAGACTGGCCGAACCGGGTTTTTAACATGCTAATTCAAAACATAACCGGAGAAAGGAAAAAAAAGATCATTCACAGGTGAAATAAAATATAAACCTTTCAAATAAAAAAGTTCGCAAGAAAAATATATTCACTGTGGAACCTCTTCTTTTGCTACCTCCACTTTCTACCCTTAAATGAAGCATTCCAGTCGATTTAAACTTAAACCATTGCTTTCAAACCGATTTATTTACGTGCATTACTGACAGCTCGTAAACGTATCTGTGCATATCCCTAAACCATATCAACTTTACAAAATAAAAAGTCATTAATCAGTTGAGTCAACTTGGAAATCATGTTGATTGTTATAATCCTATGAAATCAGGTTAACAAACATCAAGGACGATATTATGATAATGATCAGAAAAATGTATTTATTATATTCTGATATTTAGATTAATATTGTGATAACTCTGTGGTGGTGATTCCGAAGACATGCATCTTTGGATAATAGATTCACAACCATCATCTATTCTAGTACTAACGGTGTGACTCAGATAGAAAAATATCGTTGCTAGGATTTTCTCAAGATGCGCGTTCCGTCTTCATTTAAGTCAACAAAGTCCCTCAAAATGGATATTCCGATTTACCTTCTATTATTTCACCTTATGAACTGATAAATATTCTTATTCAAATTTCAAATATTCACATTGGACATCTCGAACTATGGCTTGTATCCTTATCCTGACAAATGTTCCAAATTATATTCCAAATAATCTTGTTCTAAAATTTGAACTTTATCATAATGGTCTTTATGAATACCAGTCTCAAAGTTCATTACTTATCATTAATAACAAGAAAAACCTTGACTTTGACCAAAATTTTACACCCCCATTCAAGTTTGTCTGAATTTTTTTTACATCACGAACTTAACTTAATTTAACGCATATAAATATCGCCTCTAGAAATACATCATTCAATATTCAATCTGCTTTCAATATATCAACATGTCTTTTGTTTTAATGAAACTTTGTGTTCTGGCATTTGTAGCCACTATTGGTAAGTCAATTATTTTAAAAAATTTAAGTGATTCTTTTCTGTATTTTTGGGGATATAAAAGCATTTACCGAAGTACATGTAGCATAAAGCGCCGAATGGCTTCATTCGAAAAAATGTACGGACGGACAACCTTTTTCAATCCTATAATATGACTAAAAGAGGAATTCAAAACTGATGGTTAAATGTTTTACTAGGATCATGATCATTTGAATTACCTGTGCACCTTATTGCGGAAACTCTGGTCATGATGGAGGATACATTTCATTTTGAGAAATTTTCAGAATGACGCAATATTGCTGTCAACCAATCAAAATAAAGTATTATAATGAAATATACAATGTCTGTAATGTAACTATTGTTTATTTAACTGATTCTTCATGATTTAATCTGTAATTCATAATCAGAAGTTTTTACGTCTTGTTTTGATTAATGGACATTAGGATTAAAGTAAATGTTAGTATAATCATAGCGGTGAAGTTTAGGACTAACAATTTTACCCAATTACAAAGTAGCATATTTGATAGATAGCATTGTAAAACACATATCTCAATTACAACAACTCTATAGAGAACCAATTAATAATGCATTGACTCGTTAAAATGTAGTAGTATTTCGTGTGAATGGTCCTTATGTCATCAAATTGTACATTGCAATAACATTCAAAGCCCAACCTTTGTTTGTTTTTGAATATTCATATTGTTGTGATAAACGTTGTCATTGATAGCAAGAGCAGTTATCGATGCGATGATTTTTTTGGATAAAGAACACCCTGTGCTTTAAGACTGATTATTAAATAGTGGAGGTTATCATCGTGATGAAAATAAACTAAGCGTCGAATATTTTTGTGTATCTTTTTAAATGGATTAAAGATTGTTATTCTATTATTTTGGATTTTGACAGCTTTCCATGAACGTGATAAATCTCTCTAAATCATATAAGAAAGTTCTCAACATTAATTTTCTGTATGAAAGGATACATGCATATATATTATAATTCTGATTTCAGTATTTTCTGCATGCCCTACTAGTTGGACTCATTATAAAGACAAGTGTTTCTTTCTAAGCCGTGACAACGAGACATTTGCCGATTCACTGGTGAGTACAAAGGAATAGAGCATAGGGAGGGTTTCGAAAATAATTGTTCATAAACTCTTATTCTGATTTCGATTGTTTTACTTTGAAGTATAATTACTGTTTTTGTTTTGAACGATGTATGGAGTCTGACTTATTTGCGATTTTGAAAAAGTGTGCATTCCAATGTTTGCATAGCAATATCGCCTCTTTCAAAGTTATGCGAATCCCTCAAGTGTTTTTGTTTATAATTTATTTCTTATTTGGATGCATGTGTTTTGAACACCGGTAAACTACGGTTGCATCTCATTTCACATCACATGATCTGGTATATGAATCAGCCGTTCTTAATTTATAAATAGAAAGCTTTAGTAACTACATACAGTTTTTGAATAAGATCATCGACATAATATTAGTAGTGGAAGTATATTTTCTAGATGTAGCATATTTTTGTCAAATTAATATCAAAGCAGTTGGTAATGGCCGTTTGTTTTAAACGTTTAAGCATGTCGGAATTATGCTGTTTTTCAAGGGAGAGAAATAGCTGAAAATATGTTCAAATTCCCATTTGATATAATGATATATTGGCATATCCCCATGATGAATAAATGTGTGTGTTTAAATTTGAAAGAAATTCTTTTCTATCTTTTTTTTTTTTAGAAACTGTGTGAAGTGATTGGTCGCCAGTATGGTAGATCGGCATCATTAGCTACCGTTGATGATGCAAAAACACAACAGTTTCTTACAGATTTAATGATCAAAATAAGTAAGAATGTGTTGATATTAGATTTTTTAATAAATAAGGAAGCGCAATTTTTGCTCCCTATCGTGCTTAACCTGAATACATATATAGCCACTATTTTAAGATAAAACTTGGCTGTTTTAATTACATGCAAAATACCTGCAATTAAAAACAAAAATTCACAAAGTAACTTTCAAAATTGATATTTGATTGAGAGAATTTAGCTTGTTTTGTTTTATTGCATCAACATATGTTTGATTGGTGTCCAAACCCATTTTGTATGTTTTCACAGATTCCATTGGAATGTACATAGGATTAAATGACCTTGTAACTGAAGGGGAATTTCACTGGGTAGGTAACGGCAAGCAGGCAACTTACTTTAACTGGGGACCTACCCAGCCAAACAACAGAGGGGGAAACGAGAACTGTGTTGCTATGAGAGTTGATCCAGTTATAGGCTTCAATTATTCTTGGACAGATGGTCCTTGTACAGTACCAACAACATACATTTGTGAAATGGTGTAAGTAATATTGAAAACAAATAAATTTAAACAAATAAAATTTTAACACTGAGCCTTTTATAACTGCAAAAATATATTGTTCTTTTTCTGTTTTCAATGTGGTTTCAACTATTTGGTAATAAACATATATTTGTTGTTTTCAAGATATAAAAACGTCTTTTGCTATAGTTTTTTTTTTATCTCTGGGTATTCTTATAAACAGCCAACTAATTTACAAAGAACAGGTACAAAAATTACAAAATAAGTCGCATTTTACCCCGCTTCGATGTCAAGCAATTGATAATGTAGATATTTCTTTTGCATAACAGTTCGTTGTGTTGTCCACTTCGCGGTCGGCGTTTAAGCAATTGAAAATGTAGATATTTCTTTTTGCATAACAGTTTGTTGTGATGTCCACTTCGCGGTCGGCGTTTAAGCAATATTAATTCATATGACCCACTGAGTTCATACCATGACCGATTGTTTGATATTTTGAGTAAATACATATTCACGCTTCTGTAATATACGTTACAAAAGAGAACTATTTATATGAAAATAAGAATAATTTGTATAATTTGCAACGAAACAATTCTTTACAAAATACGTTATAAGCTATCATCATAATGTTACCGATAAGCCTTCAACAACGAATAAAACCCCTACACCTTACCAAAGTATAAGAATCGCTGAAATGTCAAAAGGGAAACAATTCAAACGTGAATACTAACGACTTCTTCAAATATTTATTTATTCGTTTTAGGGCAGCAGATATTGGAAACCTTCTTGGATAGCTGTACTTGTCAGTAATCGTTTTACAATTTACATGTCACTTTATTTATTACATATTCACACACAAACATTGCTGTTGCTTTTATTTGATATTTAGCGTTTTATGCGAATTGATGGATATTGAGAGCGCCCATGGTGTAACATGGATTGTCGTAAAACAGAAATTTTGTTTTGTAAACTTAAAATTAAAATTGCAAATGCCAAAAAACTCATCATAGATACCACGACTAAATTTTGTATATACGCCAGACGCGCGTTTTGTCTACAAAAAAGACTCATCAGTGGCGCTCGAATCCAAAAATGTTCAAAAGGCAAAATAAAGTATGGATTATTTCTGGTAAATTTCACATATTTATCGTTTATCTATCTACTTAGCGTTTAACAAAAGCCATTGCTGACTAACGTGTATTATGAAGAACAAGAAAGTATTGTAAAGCGAACTTATTTTTTTTTTCAAGTATAAGATATGAATATTATTTTTCATATCATGCAATAATAAACATCACAAAAGCACAAAATGTATATAAAATAGTCCTCCACATAAATATAACAATCAATGTTGTTTCCAGTAACAATGTTTTTTGATTGACCTGATAGAGACCCACAGTATAACCAGACGAAAAGATATAACTTATAGTTATTACATTTCCTTTACATATAGTACATAAAGTACCCAACTACTGTCTGGTTTGTGATATGAAAAGCATGTTAATTATGTATACTTAAAGGCATGTAAAAGTGAACAGCGGGGGAATGAAATACCAATGTACTTTCGGAATTTTCAAATATCATTCTAAAATTACTTGTAATCAGAATAATCTTAAAGATTGATTTACATAATAAAAACGATATAAAGATAAGAGTACACATAAGCCTTGTTGTTTCGATGAAACCATTTCGCCAAATTACCCTGACCTTGTTACATATGCACTGACTTGTTTTAGTCACGCATTTTCCATATAAAAGAGACAAATCTCTGACGATCGAATCCAAAACATTTTAAAAAAGATAAAACCCTGATATAGCCTTACTTAAAATGAAATTAAAAAAAAAATGAAATTAAAGAATTGTTGATAAGAGTTACATCCTCTGCATACCTTCATCGGGCTATTAGAGTGCCCAAAGTACTAGGTTTGTGAAATCACATTTATCCAACAGCACCTGGAGACGTTTGCATAAATCAAACTGGTTTTTAAAGCGATATCTATTTTTTTTAAACTATATTAAAAACAAAAATAATCATCAAAGGTAACATTATGCTCTAAGAATTATGTTTCCAAATGAAAAGATAAAAAAATATTATTGTAATGTCGTGGTTACATCAAATTGAAACTCTAAACACAAAACTTTCAGCTAGATTTCGACGATTGAAGAACACATTTTCAATAGAATCTGCTCAAAATAAAATAATTTCATTAAACGCTGGATGCATCGTTGCCTCTACAAACTTTTTAGACTTTATACATTTTTTAAGAAAAATATCTGATATAGGTAGCTACACTTTGTAAATGAAGCGGTATTCATTCTTTGTGAATTGACAAATTAGTGACTTCATCACATTAATTTATGTGATTAAACATTTTGAATATCTTGTATAAATGTTATGACCAAATTATTAAGATGATTATGGAAAGATGTAAGCTAAGCAGAAAGACAGATTTTGCGTGAGTTGTCATTCTTCTTCTATGATTTAATGATTTGCGACTTGTTGTTTTTATTGGTAGAAAAAGAAACGCAGGCTAAATAAAATGGCGTTCCGTCATAAATCAGACAAACCAAAATATTCATTAGCCTTTAAATCATTCAGACGATTACACCTTCTCTTACGAAAAGTGTCATGATTTCCTTAATTAAAGCTAACATAGGTGTCCTTTCTTCTGTTATATATATATATATATTTGTATCAAATAAAAACCATATAGTGGTACTCGATTTATTTGCAATTGACAACAGCAGAAGAATGTTTTTTGTAATTTAAAAATTTTAGAGAAAGGTGACGTGTTATTTCGACTCTTTTGGTTTAAATTCTCTTAAAAGTTATTTAATATTCATGGTTTTCCTAAACTATTTGTCGTGTGTCCATCTGATAAAGGTTATTTCAGAACACATGCCGTGTTCATCGAAATCAGGATTGTTCGTTTTTAGAGAATTCAATATGTCACGCCAATGTATCAGTAATCAAATTCAAAAAATTATGCATGGTTCTTCGGAATCAATTTTTTAAACAGCTTATTTATTGCCGACTGATAATTTAAATTCTTATCGCGTGAGCGTTCCTGATTATGGTAGATCAAAAATAGGGCTTCGTAAACAAAATAATTCAAATTATAATTTTCATTTATATAGCACTTTGCCGATAAGTCAGCCATTGTGATATCGATAGCAGCTATGGTTGTAAATACCTTATAAACATATAAACAGACAAAAGCCTGTTCCAAGTTAAGCATGAAATTTGTCTTATTTGTCTTATTTTTTCATATACAATATCATACAGCATACCATGTATCAACCCAAAGACAAATAAAATCTCGAACAGACACTCGCTGGAGTGTTTTGATGTCTTAGCTTGAAACGAGTGCGATATTGAAAAACAGAATACATAATTTCATATAATATTTAATGATATTTTAAACAATTGTATATAAAAGTGAAGATAATTTAAGCAGTGTAAAGATGTTCTCAAAAGTCATGAGTACATCAAGCAATAAAAGAATTGTATTAACTTCAAACGAAGTGAGACTAGATAGTTTACGTTTACAAGTTGAGCATCCCCTAGAGTGTTTCAGAGTGTTGCACTATAGCGTCTAAAAGAGCAAAATATATAACCTAAGTGTGGATCGAAAATATCGCTTTCGCTGAAAATAAATGCAAATTTTTGAATAGTTAGATTTGTTCAACATTAAAATCAGAGTCATATATGATCATACTGATTAACACATACAATACATTGTTTATGCAATCAAGCTTAAAAAAATGTGAGACTTGTAATACCGACTACAGAACGACAGCTATTGTGAATCCAGATGATATCACTCAACGGTTGAAACAATTTGTGCAGAACTAAAATACATTCTGCAACATGATAATACTGTTGTTTGGACCTTATTTTCACATCTGAAAACCAGCCTGAATTTAGTTACAAAGTTCCAAAGTTCTTTTCTATGTTGTTGTGGATTGTTAGAACACATTATATTTTAATGTTTTTCTTTACGCTTAAATTTGTCTATAAATACATATTTTGAACTTAAAGCATTCTGTTTATTTTAAGTGCAAAAATGTGAAACAGGACCAAAGTATAAATTCTATATGAGAATTTGTAATAAAATGTCTTAATTAAACACGCAGTCTCAAAGAAACTACATCAACTAGTACGAACTATCCAATCAGAAATTTTACTGTCTTAAATTACGCCTTTTAAATTACAGGTCATCTAAGTGATTTATTTCTTAATTTAGGAAACAAAATATTATTCGGTTTATAGTCCGTGAATACTTTACTTAATCAAGGCCACGCATTATGATGATTTTATCTGATATAGACCAAAGATAAGTTACATGAGATTTACCTGTAATTATCAACAACGTAGTGGATTGTTTCAAAGATGGTATCCCGACTGTAGATAACATTTATATTATTGCCGAATGATGAAATATTAGATTGTTTAGCGATAAGTTACTAAAACAAAATCCCCAGGAGACTTATTTGATGGAATTACCTCTAAACAAATTGTCAAATAAAAATCATGCCGACCTTTGGGTAATAATACAGATTGAAATAAAAATCTCCTACATAACGATGTTAACATCCATAGTGAAAATAGGGCAAATAGATGAAAAATAACTGTAGTGATAATACTAAAGATGAAATGTGTTCTATCGTGCAGTGAAATATAGTACATACATATCAGGACAAATAAATGTCAATGTGCTAAGGGGTTTTTCCCAGACTAGTTCATAAGATAACAGTCCCCTGGATTTTTTTTACAATTACTTATGACTATTTTATTATAATCTATTTTAAAGAAAATATTATTGTCATTTTATGCACTTGATCTGTTTTGAGGGCTGTTACGGAAGAAATATGTATAGGTTTTTTTGCAAATACTTTTTGACGTGAATATGTGAAATTTAAAAAATAGATAGGGATTTAACTGGATAATCCTTATGTGTTGGGTTTTTTGTTATTATTTTTTTTCTTTTTTCTTGAACAACCTTCTAAAAATTTATTTATTACTTTAAAAAAAAAATTCTTAACTTTAAAAATAGAAAATGGAAAATATTTCCAATTAAGATATATTTATAATAATGACATTGCATATATCTTATAATTATTATATTGTATGTACAAATGTATGTCATGTATTTGTTGTTAGTGTTTGAAACAAAAAAATCATAAAATAAAAAAAAAACAGTCCCCTGGATGACATGTCAGCACACCTGAACAAAGTCATTGCTCTGAAACCTAAACGACGCTTGCTTAGCAGGTAAGCAGCAAACGCCAATTTACAGTGGTTTAATCTAGCTGGTAGAGATCTCTGATTGGCTTGTAGAAAAAAATTGTTAAATATAAATAAAAAGGATCGATAAGTACATGTATACGCCAATGAGAAGCACCCAACGATCGAAAGAGGGCAACATGCATGCAGGCTTCATTGATAGACAAGCAAATATTATGCAATACTAAGCCATATCTTTTTAAGTGCAGGTATATCATTTGTACTTTCTACCGTCGCCGCATTCAATTTCCTTTTATCATTATGACATTTAAATGAGATTAAAGTTGAAATGAAAAAATGACTTATTCCTTTGATATTTGAAATTGATTAATAATCATCGGCACAACTCTTTCCTTAATGATATATTTTATTTGGCATTCTAGTTATCCCTCTGGGGACATCCAATGTTGTCCAATCAGCATTTGACCTAATTTGTGTACAACAATAATTTTGAGGAAACTCTCTATACCTGTACAAGTTTTAGTCGTTCTGTTTATATATTTTTCTCTGCCATCATTTCAAAAAAGAACATGAAATATGTATATCTCGTCCCTGCACCGTTCAATATCTTTTTTTGAATCCTGAATATGCCTTATATGCAAATATAATGAAGCCGACCCTTGAGAGAAGATTTTTCTACCTGCATTCCTGGACACATGAAAAATCAAGATAGCATGTTTCTGTCCTGAAAAACAATGAATACTTGCCACTGGATGTCAAGAAAAGAAGACTTAACAGCAGATACACACAAAGAAATCCGTTACTCCGTGTTTATTTTTTATGAAATGTCTTATGGTCTGTTGTTTGTCCATGTGGTTGTTTGTGTGAGCGGTTAGGTGTTATAACATTAGTTGGTGGAGGTGGATTTCTCTTCGACCTATGAGTGTTTGGTTTCCCCTTTGACATCTTTCATCTCCTGTTTATCCCTGACCCTGTCGACTCATTTACATGTAGCATATCCTACCTCTCAATTGTTCATTTTATCATCTGTATTAATATTCTTAAAATGCATGAACTATAACGGTTTACTTTTACACATTGTAACTCATACCACATCTTCTTATAACTATGAACTATAAAATCAATACAGTCAACATTTGACTTCAAACGATGGAAATTGTTCGAGCGTTTGCCTGTTAGCTGTAACAACTATCCACTGAGAGTGGTTACTTGAACGCATTTACTTGCCACGTGCTGAGATGAACTCACAACCTGTGATGACAGACCTGTGATACACTAGATGATGAATTTAAAACCTTTCAACTGCCGAAGCCCCTCAACATTAAGAAAACAATTGTAATATATCCTTCGACATTCTACTAGGGTTCGTTAAAGTAAAGTATGTCTAAGCTTGTTATGGTTTACTTAACGGATTTTTGTATTCCCCCATTTTTAAAGGCCGTACAGTTTCATATTAAGATCGATGTTAACGACCACACCATTAAGACTCTGTATGATAGTTGTCTAATTTGATTTCATTCCAGATTTTCTTCTATTCATAAACACTTAATTGTGTAAAAGATATATGATACTAGTTGTCATTCAAGTATGTCATGTATGTGCAATTTTCGGAAATTGTTCGGGATACGTTTTTGATTAATAAACCATGATCATTTTTAGCAAATTAATTCTTTGAGGGCTATGCTGTAAAGATTTTTCCTATCCTTGAAGATATATCTTCACGAATCTTTATTTAAAATCAATAAGATAATTACTTCTTAATTTTACCTTAAACCCAGTTTAAATGGCTTCAAAATCATATGTCTATGCTTTATAGTGCTACTAAAAATGCATCGCATTTCATCATTTCAGATATAAAGAATCCTTAACGTGATTTTTGAATTTCAGGATCTGATACCAATTGGGTTCGATATCTGACTGGTATTGATTTTTCTGGGGGAAACCTGTGGAGAACATGTAAGTCTTTTGTACAGCAATGCGTATAAATAATATGAGATTACACTTAACACAAACAACGCAAAACTAAACATAAAAGACACAGACAGGCACAATCAATAGTCTTTAACAACATATTGATTGATTGATTGATTGATTGATTGATTGTTGGTGTTTTCGCGACACTTATCAACGCCATTTTTGGTATTTCGTGAGGATCATTTTTTATTCGATAGGAAAACTGACCATCCTAATCAATTAAGATTGGAGTCGAGTGCACCTGCACGAGCGGGCTTCGAACTCACAATCTCAGTGTTTACTGGCTAGTGATTACAGTAGTAGAACTACTTAGACCACCTTAAGACCGAGGCCCCTCTTTTACAACAGAAAGATTTTAATGTTTTCTGCCAAATCGGCTTTTGACCGTCTTTAGTCCTTAAAGCGTGTACAACTACTACATGTACTATACATAAATAAACAGACAACAACGAAACTAAAAAATGACAAAATACAGATAGATATTACATAAGACAAAGGGTTATATAATTTACAGAGAGAGAGAGACGGATTTATATAAGTGTTTCTTGTTTCCGAATCCTTTTTTTTCTATTGTATAATTGAATGTTGTGAACGTTTGAGATTAAAATATTATTTAAACTTAATATAATTTTTAAAAAAGGCGCATCTTTACGGTAGTAAGATTGCAATCAGAGAACATGCTAAATCAACCAAAACTAGAAATAAGTTGTCAGATTACTGTGTTGACACATTTACAAACTAAAAGATAATATGACACATGTACTGGTATCTTGCATTGGTGGAGAAATGGAATTAACACCTTGGTGTGTTGGTATCAAAGTTGGAAGATTTGAGAAGGAAACGTCTTCATTTATGTATTTCGCGTCATTTTTCTCAGTCGTTTTTAGGTTACCCAGTTTCATTTAATATTATTATTAATTTGTTTAATTTGTTTTCACATTGTTCTCCTTAATTTTGTTTTTCATTATTAGCTTCTCTGTAAACACAATCGATACCCTCATTTAAGACTCTTTGGTTAAAAAAGAAGGCGAGAGAAATGTATATGTGTATGTGGTCATAAATAGACAGGTGGAAATTTAGAAATAGCAGTTGTATTTGTCTAACTTTTGTTGAAGGCGCGTTTTGAATAAGGATTTCTATTTTCTGTTATACAACGGGCCCGGGGTGATAATTGAAAACTGGGATATGGTGCTTTTTGGAAATAAAAAATCTAGTTCTGTAAGTGTTGACACAAATAACTTTTCTCAAAACAGTATTAAAAACGAAAATTCTGTATAACAAGTTGCAAGCAATAATTTCGACTATAACTACATGTAAGTATGATAATTGTTGAACATTAATATTTCGTAATACGCGTGAGGTCCTTATGTATATCATTCTAAATAATGGCAGACACTGCATATTCGGTATAGATAACATTCGTTATGGTGGGGCCGTGAAATATCTGTACTTGCACTGTTGTCTTGTCACCTACACGTTATAGATCCATCTCAATGTGTTGGTCTAGAAGTCAGCATGTTTAATATGTGTTAAACGTGTTTCTATCCTGAATATACCTATAAAATTTCCTACTGCACGTACAACAGTCATCATGCATTTCATAGACGGTTAATTGTCTTCATGCCAATTATCTAGACTTTTCAATGGTGAATTTCCAATAGACTTCAATTAATGTCAAATTCAAAATGCAAATACATTGTTATATGTTTGCTAAGGAGAGGTCTACAATACTGCAAGGCTTATAAAACTCAAAAGAAAGAAAAAAGGACCACAAGACAAACAACAGTTTAAGAAACACAACATGAGAAGCTCAAAACCCTGGGTTGATCTCAGGTGTTCCTGCTCCACTGCTGACACCCGTTGGCTAATCATCCACCAGATAATGTGAATTAAACAATTAAATGTCACCGTACGACCTTTTAAAATGAGTATTCATTTATTAGTACCGTTAAATCAACCATAAAACGCTCACACATGAAACATTCTCAGACAGTTCAAACGAAAATCCCAACAACCTAATTTATAACAAAACAATAAAGAAGAAAAGAAAGAAAAAGACCGATAGAAGACTATTATTTTTGTTGTCAAGATTAATCCCAAAATATGTTTCTGATAAACCAGTTAAACACCTGCAATATACATTTTTGTACAAAGGAATTGTCCAGACTTCCATTTGAAGACAGCACCACTTGAAAAGAGTTTCAATACACTTACGATTTGGAAAAAGGTTCAAATGTATTAGCGACTAGTAATAAACTAGCTAAAGTGAACTTGAATGTTGCTGCTCAAGAACACATATGATCAGAGCTATCACTATTTAATACGGTTTCATGAAGTCTCGTCAAAGACGAGAATTAGGAAAAACATTGCCTGCTATACAACGGGTGATAATTTGATAGTGGGGTGGGGTGCTTTTTAATTATAAAAACATTGCATAATCATTTATTCTCCTTACACGTACATACTTATTATAGAAAATATCAATCTCTTGAAGCAAAGGCGAAACCCAGCAACTCCTGTATATCAGGAAACACAACCTACTGAAACACTGTTTCATATGAAATTTTGTATAATTTATTTCGCTTTATCTATATTCACATTTTAAGTTCAATTATTAACATGATCAAGTCGTTTTGAGAATGAGGAATATTTCTAATTGATAACTTCCCTACTGTATTCACATAATCTCTATACAGAGTTGAATTTGTAATGCTACATTTCTCAGAAAAAGAATGAGATTTATTTTAAGTAAATCTTACTTTTTCTTAACAAAAAAAACAGCCGGAGGCATATAAACAAAAAGCAACAAAACCACAAATAGAAGAACCATTAGTAATTACTGAGTCCATATTTAGACTCAAATTGACTCAATATTGTTTGTGTGCTTATTAGAAATCAATGATGCACTATTGGATCCCTCAATATTCATAAATCAACGAAGTATGTCCAGTGCACGATGTTTTGTCAATATTGTCAATATCGCAATGTAAACTTCATAGTGTCGTTATTGTGTTAACATTATCATTATACTATGTCTTTATACTTTTGTGTTTGCATCGATCACATCGTATACTCATGATGTTAACAATGACCAGTCAATATCGTGTATATGTTGTATATCGACTCTATTACTTTCTGTTTACATCGTTGACTTCATATGCACCATGATGTTGACAATATCGTTTTTACCTCATCAACATTGTATATATATTGTAAACCAAGTCTTTACCGTTGTGTTTACATTTTTCACATCGTATACATCGTGATGTTGACATATCGTGTCAGCATCGTGTTTATATTGTATACAGAGTCCATACCTTTCTGCTTACGTCGATCACATCGTATACATCGCAGTGTTAACAATCTCGTGTCAAAATCGTGTTTATGTTGTATTTCGACTTTTAGACTTTCTGGTTTCATCGTTTACATCGTTGTGTTGACAAAATCGTTTTTATCTCGTTTACTTAGTCAACATCGTATTAATAATGTGTACCAAGTCTTTGCCTTTGTGTTTACGTTGTTCAAATCGTTTACATTGTGATGTTAACAATATTCATAAGACAGTGGTTTATTCATTGATATTATTCCATTGTTTACATTGCGATGTTAACGAAGTCAACTATGTCAACAATATATAAGAGTTCAAACAATGTAAACAGTGTTGGCACAATATCGTTTTAACATTGTAGATATCGCGATGTCTACAATATTGATTAATCATCGTTCACTGGACATGATAGATATCGCGATAACATAAAAACTTTACATAAAAACTAAATATCAAAGAAAACAACAGAATTTAATTTATTTGTCTGTATAAATATAATAAATAAAATGACATGTAAAATGTAAAACAATTCCTGACAATTGCAGCTATTTTAGAAGGCTTATAATATCTGCTGCCAAAAAAATGAATGAAGAAATATTCAAAAAATAATTACTTGTGTAATTATAAAACATAATATTCATTTCATTTGTTTGGGATTTTTCGTAAAAGAAGTAGCATATTAACGATGGGGATTTTGAATGAAGTAGCATGCTAGCAGTTCATTAATTAGTTGCCTTTTGTATAATATTTTTATATTGTATTCATTTTTGTTTACGAGGTCGTCATTTTTCACGTTTAAAATATTTTAGATTTGCAATTTCAGTGATTTTTATTCATTGTTATGCGGCAGTGGTTTTGTTCATTTAAAAGGCTACCATTTCACAAATATACGTGACTGGAACTGTATAAGGACCATCTGTCCAAGAATAATTAAAGCGTATAACTGGATCAACTCTCATAACTACACTGTTAATTAAATTGCTCTTCACTGTCACACCAAGGGAAATACATGTAACTCTTACAGTACAATATATATAAAGGAAATTAGTAACAAGTCCACAAGTTACACATTATTTTTATTTCATTTTCTAAAAAAGCATAAATTGCATGACGTATATTCTCATATGTAACTCACAATGTTAATCAAATAGTTTTGTAGGGCAATTCTCCTGAGACAATGGATCATACCAAATATCTTCAATGGATTCAATACTTATACATCTTCGAATTTCATATGTTTGGCTTTGAGCGTTCCCGGTAAAGGTAAATCCAGAAAAGCGCTTCGGACGCATGCAACTATTTAACGTGTTGTTTTCCATTTTTGACCACTGTGTTCAACTAAACTGAATTAATTAGCACGGGTTAAATCCTATTTAGAAAATATGTTTCGTTTGCACATACTTAGGTTTCAATTGAAAACATTTTTCTACTTGTGCTACAAAGGCATCGAATGTATCAGGTTTACAAATGTGTACGGAAGAAGAGTGTAATCAGAGGCACTCATAATGGACATTCCGATTTACATTCTAACAATCATGTCATATAAAAAAGAAGATGTGGTATGATTGCCAATGAGACAACTATCCACACAAGACCAAAATGACACAAACATTAACAACTCTAGGTCACCGTACGGCTTTCAACAATGAGCAAAGCCCATACCGCATAGTCGGCTATAAAGGCCCCGATAAGACAATGTAAAACAATTCAAACGAGAAAACTAACGGCCTTATTTATGTAAAATAAAAATGAACGAAAAACAAATATGTAACAAATACACAAAACGACAACCACTGAATTACAGGTTCCTGACTTGGGACAGGCATATACATAAATAATGAGGCGGGGTTTAACATGTTAAACGTGTTAAACATGTACTGATAAATATTCTTATTCACATTTCAATAATTCACATAGGACATCTCGAACTATGGCTTCTATCCTTATCCTGATAAATGTTCCAAATTATATTCCAAATAATCTTGTTCTGAAATTTGAACTTTTTATCAAAATGGTCTGTATGAATACCAGTCTTACAAGTTCTATATGCATCATTAATAATTTAGGAAACCCTGACATTGTTTCTTTTCCGAATTTTGCACCCACATTTCAGTTTGGCCGTAATTTTTTGACATCACGAACTATCAGACATAGATAATAAACGAATATAAATATCGCCTCTAGAAATGCAACATGCAGTAGCTAAACTCCTGCTTGATATATCAAAATGTCTCTTGTTTTGATGAAACTTTGTGTTCTGGCAATTGTTGCCACGGTTGGTAAGTCACACTTTTTTAAGATTTAAAACTTCTTTGTGTAAATATTTTAGGGTGTAAAAGCGTAAACTGAAGTACATTTAGTATGAAGCGCTATGTTTTAAAAATATATCCACGTTCAACGCTTTTACAACCCTATAAAATCACTAAAAGAAGCATTCAGTACTTATAATTACAATTTTTTTTAGGATCATGAAAACAATATTTCAAAGTTTTTCTTTCATTGACCTGTTCACTCTATTGTACGCGTTTTTGGCTTTGAAAGTTAATCGCCTTCTACTGTGATGAGTTTATTATTTTTATCAATGTCTGATGCAAAATAAAACATGTATTTACATAATAGTTATTGAAAAACTGGTCATCATCGTGATATATGGACCGGTTTTCCGGTCCGTTTTCTTCTGTTACTGACCAAAGGAATTTATTCCTGAAGAATAAAGAATGTCATGTGTCCCCTTTTTATCCTATAAGATAAGCTTATTCTTAACCGATATGAAATAATTGCTGTTAGTTTACTGTGAAAAGGCGTTGGTATTTTTAGTTATTATAGGCTTCATATGTGCGTACAAACTGTCAAAGTTTTAACACCCTAAAAGCAAAAATGAATGACCATAGCATGAATAATTTAGTGATATTAACTGGATGTTTCTGTATTGGCACTAGTATAGATTAAATGTTTGCAGTATTGGCCTCGAGACCCGTAGGGTATAACAGTGCCAATACAGAAACACCCAGTTCATATTACTTTTATTAAATAATCCAATGTTTTTCAATACAGACTTGTTCTTAATGCTGTATTACATACATCAAATGTGAATATAGGGCCAATATTTTCAATACGGACTGGCAAAGATTCCTGAAATTACATGCACAATATATGTTTACATGTAATTTAGGATTCATTGTCAGTCCGTATTGAAAATATTGGACCGGGCCGAAAAGCAATATTAATCACGTGATTATATAATTATGATATAATTTAGTTGAAGAAAGAACACCTCGTTTATTCTAAATAATAAGGATGTTCTTATCCCCAGCATAAAACATAGCCGTATTTGACACAACCTTTTTCAACTTTTGATCTTCAGTGCTGTACATATTTGTACTTTTTTCACTTTCGATCCTTTGTATCTGTGCGTCACTGGTGAGTCTTGTGTGGACGAGGCGCGTTTTTGGCGTATTGAATTGTAAACATGATGTTTTATGTTATCTATTAATCGTGTGTTTCTTTGTCTAATACGTTCTCCTTTTTATTTGTATTGTAGTCCTTTAATATTATGTTCTCATTTCAATGTTATATTTAACATTGCCATTAAAGTGCAAGGTTTGGCATGCCACAAAACCAAGTTCAACCCACCATTTAGTCAGGAATATGACCATTGTTATATCATTGTTAGTTTCTGTGTGTGTTACATTTTAACATTGCGTCGTTTGTTTTCTCTTATTTTTTAGTGTAAATTCACATTGTGATAAGACGTGTAACTGTAATTCGTGTATTTGGTTTAGGTGTTATATTTGTTATTCTCGTGGGATTTTTTCTGATGCTTGGTCTGTTTCTGTGTGTGTTACATTTTAGTGTTGTGTCGTTGTTCTCTTCTCCTCTTCTATTTGTTGCGTTTCCCTCGGTTTTAGTGCGTTAACCCGATTTTGTTTTATGAGTTTTGAACAGTGGTATACAACTTTTGCTTTTATTTATAGGTTGTTCTGATTATCAAATATTGAAATCTCTTTGAAACAAGGGTTCATTGTGTTGCAAATACACTGAGCGTCGAATAGATTCAATCACACAAATTGTACTATACATTTTTCTTCATTGACTTTTGATTTTACCTGCCTTCCTTCAACGTGACAACTCTCTTGATAACATGTGTTTGCAAATATTAGACAGTACTCAACATGTATATATATACTATATAAAAGGATACATGCGTATTATTTTCTTATTTTTACTATTTTTATTTTAGTATTTTGTGCATGTCCTAATAGTTGGACTCATTATAAAGACAAGTGTTTCTTTCTAAGCCGTGACAACGAGACATTTGCCGATTCACTGGTGAGTACAAATATATGGGCATAGGGAGAGTTTCGAAAGTAATTGATTATAAACTTGTGTGTTCTTATTATAATAACGGTTGTTTACTTTCTTTAAGAATTACTCCTCGTGTATCGAACACTGTATTGAGTATGTCTTATTCTTGATTCTGAATGAGTGTGCATTCAAATGACGGATAATGTATGCATAACAGAAGTCGATTACTTGATGAGACTGTCATTAAAGTGAGAGGGTTAGCGCTATAGAACCAGGTTTAATCCACCATTTTCTACATTTGAAAAAGCCTGTACGAAGTCAGGAATATGACAGTACTTGTCCATTCGTTTTTGATGCGTTTTGTTATTTGATTTTGACATGTGATTATGGACTTTCCGAATTGATTTTCCTCTAAGTAAACTTCGGTTGCATCTCATTTCACATCACGTGATCTTGTATATGATATAAAAAAAAAATATTAATAGAAAGCTTATTAATAAGTAACAGCATACAGTTTTAGAATAAGATCATCAACATAATATTAGTAGAGGAAGTATTTTTTCTAAATGTAGCATATTTGTTTTCAAATTTATATCATGGTAATGGCCGTTTGTTTTAAACGTTTATGTGTAATATTGTTTGTCTTGTCTTTTTCATTTTTAGCCATGGCGTTGTCAGTTTGTTTTAGATTTATGAGTTTGACTGTCCCTTTGATATCTTTCGTCCCTCTTTTAAACATGTCGGAATTATGCTGTTTTTTTAAGGGAGAGAAATAACTGAAAATATGTTCAAATTCTCATTTGATATATACTATCATATCCCCATGATGAATAAATGTTTGTTTTTAAACTTGAAAGTAATACTTTTCTATCTTTTTTCCAGAAACTATGTGAAGTGATCGGGCGCCAGTATGGTAGATCAGCATCATTAGCTACCGTTGATGATGCAAAAACACAACAGTTTCTTACAGATTTAATGATCAAAATAAGTAAGAATGCGTAGATATACGATTTTTTTTATGGATAATGAACGCAACTTTTGTTCTCTATCTTGCTTAACCTGAATATATATATATATATATAGCAACTATTTTTAAGGTCAAACTTGGCTGATGTTTTTTAATTACATGCATAATAAAAAACAAGTTTTGTTTTAAAGCATCAACCTATGTTTGATTAGTGTTCAAAACCATTTTGTTTGTTTTCACAGATTCCATTGGAATGTACATAGGATTAAATGACCTTGTAACTGAAGGGACGTTTCACTGGGTAGCTAACGGAAAGCAGGCAACTTACTTTAACTGGGGACCTACCCAGCCAAACAACAGAGGGGGAAACGAGAACTGTGTAGCTATGAGAGTTGATCCAGTTATAGGCTTCAATTATTCTTGGACAGATGGTCCTTGTATAGTACCAACTACCTACATTTGTGAAATGGTGTAAGTATTATGGCAAACAAGTCAATTTTAATGCAACTACTTTAACAATGTGCTTTTTAGTAACTGCAAAAACATGTTGTCTTTTTTTTCTGTTTTTTTTAGATTTTAATTCAACTATCGAGTTATCAGCACATATTTAATGTTTTCAAAATTGCGAAAAGTCCTCTCCGTCTATAAGTATAGTTCGTTTAGTGCCGAATTCATTTGTGTGTACATAATGCTTTATTTGATCCATCGGTTGATATTTGAAGAAGACACGTGCACATATTAACGCGTCAATAAATAGATTATTATTTATAGAAATCAGTAGGATTTGTAAAATTGCAAATGAGACAAGGTTTCACAAAAAACGCTAAAAGTTGGCATCTATTTAAATGTGAAAACTGATCGCCTGGTAACAAAAATAAACAAAAAATGGCAACTAATGTATTAATTGGTTCAAACGTCCCATTGGTAATGTGTCAACAGTTACTTCTTTGCGAAAAGTCCCTCACATTTGAAATAAACATTATTTCATATATACATTTGTCAACTGATTATTTTCTCAAATATTTCTTTATTAATTTTAGGGCAGCAGATATTGGAAATCTTCTTGGATAGCCGTTATCACCAGGAATTCGTCGTATTTTACATGTCAGTTTATTTATTACATACATTCATACCAACTCTGTTGTTGTTTGTTTTTATATTTATTTTTTATGTTAATTGCTGGATATTGAGAGAGCCCTCAGTGTAACATGTATTGTAGTAAAAAGAAAAATAATCTTTATTTAACTTGAATATACAAATGCAAACTTGAAGCAAACTGATAGTTTACGGTTAATATTATGGGCTATTCAGGAGCCTGTTATTCAGTGGTTGTCGTTTGTTTATGTGTTACATATTTGTTTTTTGTTCATTTATTTATATAAATAAGGCCATTACTTTTCTCGTTTGAATTGTTTTACGTTGTCTTAAAGAGGCCTTTTAAAGATGACTATGTGGTATGGGTTTTGCTCATTGTTGACGGCCGTGCGGTGACCTATAGTTGTTAATGTCTGTGTCAGTTTGGTCTCTTGTGCACAGTTGTCCCATTGACAAACATACTACATCTTCTTTTTTTATTATCTTTTATCTATTTACTTAGATGTCCAAAAATTTTAAGCTGTAGCTGACTTTCGTGTATTTTGAAGATCCTGAAAGTACTGTAAAGTTTGTGTACGTTTTCATTTACAATAAAAAAAAATGAATATAATTTTATAGATCATGCAAACCTTAACAGCATAACTCAAAATGTGTTAATTGTCCTTCAATAAGCATTACAATCAAGGTTGTTTCCAGTAACACTGTTGTTTGGTTGACCTACTGGAGATAAACAGGAAACACATTATATACTTGAACAAAAGATATTACTTCTAGTTATTGCCCTTTCCCTTACATATAGTTCCCGATCACTATATGGTGTGTGATATGAAAAGCATGTTAAATCTGTATGCTAAAATGCATGTACAAGTGAACACCGAGAAAATGAAATACCGTTGTACTTTCAGAAATTTCAGATATCATTCTAAAACTACTTGTTATCAGAATAATCCAAAGGATTGATTTACAATAATAAATACGGGTACACATTCGTCTTGTTGTTTCGATGAAACCATTTCGCCAAATTAACCTTACTTTGTTTTCGTCATTCATTTTCCATATATAAAAGACAAATCTCTGACGACCTAATCCAAAACATTAAAAAAGAATTGTTGATAAGAGTTACATCATCTACATACCTTTATCGGGTTATTCAAGTGCCACACGTACTAGGTTTGTGAAATCACATTTAACCAACAACACTGGGAGACGTAAACATAAATCAAACTGGTTTTTAAATCGATAACTATTTTTTTAAACTATATTAAAAAAGAAAATATCCACCAAAGGTAACCTTATGCTCTAAGAAATATGTTTCCAAATGAAAAGGAAACACAAATATTATTTTCATGTCGTGGTTACATCAAATTGAAACTCTAAACACTAAACTTTTAGCTAGATTTCGACAATTGAAGAACACATTTTCAATAGAATCTGTTCAAAATAAAATAATTTCATCAAACGCTTGATACATTGTTGTCTCTACAAACTTTTGAAACTTTATAACAAGAATATCTGATAAAGGTAGCTACATTTTGTAAATGAACAATGATGAAGCGGTATTCATTATTTGTAAGTTGACAATTTAGTGACTTTAATATAAATTTATGTGATTAAACATTTTGAATATCTGATATAAATGTAGTCAACAAATTATTATGATGACTATGGACAGATGTAAACTAACATAAAGACAGATTTTGCGTGTCTGAGTTGTCGTTCTTTTTCTATGGTTTAATAATTCATGTAATTTGCCAGTTGTTGTTATTATTGATAAAAAAAAAGGAAACACAACTAAACAATGGTATTCCTTCCTAAATCAGACAAACCAAAATATTCACTAGCCTTTAAATTATTCAGGCAATTCCACCTTTTCTTACGAAACGTGTCAAGATTTCCTTAAAAAAAAGCTAACAGAGGTGTCCTTTCTTCTGTTATATATATATTTGTTTCAAATAAAAAACATATAGTGGTATTTAATTAATTTGCAATTGACAACAGCAGAAGAATGTTTTTTTGTAATTTTAAAATTTTAGAGAATTTTGACGTGTTATTTCGGCTCTATTGGTTTAAATTCTCTTTCAAAAATGATTTGATATTCCTGGTTTTGCTAAACTATTTGTCCTGTGTTCATCTGATAAAGGTTATTTAAGAACATGTGTCGTGTTCATGGAAATTAGGATTGTTCAATTTAGAGAATTAAATATGTCACGCTAATGTATCAGTAATCAAATTCAAATAATTATGGTTCTTCTGAGTTAATATTTTTAAACAGCTTATTAATTGTCGACTGATAGATAAAATTGTTTCCGAGGAAGCATTCCTGATTAATGTAGATCAAAAATAGGACTCCGTAGACAAAAAAATCCACTTTATAATTATCATTTATGTAGTACTTTGCCAATCAGTCATACATTGGTATATCGATAACAGCTATTGTTGTAAATACTTTATACACATATAAACAGACAATAGCCTGTTCCAAGCTTAGCATGGAATTTTTCTTATTTGTATTATTTGTTTGTTTCTTATATTCAATATCACACGGCATACAATGTATCAACCCGAAGACAAATAAAATCTCCAACAAACACTCTCTCGAGTGTTTTGATGTCTCAGCTTGATACGAGTGCGATATTGAAAAATAGAATTCATAATCTAATATAATATTTAATGATATTGTAAACAGTTGTATATAAAAGTGAAGATAATTTAAGCAGTGTATAAATGTACATCAAACAATCAAAGAATTGCATTAATCGAAGTGAAACTAGATAGTCTACGTTGACAAGTTTAGCATCCCCTAGAGTGTTTCACAGTGTTGCATTATAGTGTCTAGAAGAGAAATATATAATTACCTAAGGGGAAATTGAAAATACCGGTTTCGCTGGATATTAACACAAATTATTGGATCGTTAGATTTGTTCAACATTGAAATCAGTGTCATATATGATCCTACTGATTAACACATACAATACAATGTTTATGCATTCAAACTAAAAAAAATGTGAGACTGGAAACAGCGACTTCGGAACGACTGTAAAATCTCAGCTATTGTGAATCCAGATGATATCATTTAACGGTTGAAACAATGTGTGCAGAACTAAAATACATTCTGCAACATGGTATTACTGTTGTTTGGACCTTATTTTCACATCTGAAAACCAGCCTGAATTTAATTATTATAGTTACATGCACAACAAAGTTCCGAAGTTCTTTTCTATGTTGTTGTGGATTTTTAGAACACATTATATTTTAATGTTTTTCTTAACGCTTAAATTTGTCTATAAATACATATTTTGGACTTGAAGCATTCTGTTTATTTCAAGTGCAAAAATGTGAAACAGGACCAAAGTATAAATTCTATATGAGAATTTGTAATAAAATGTCTTAATTAAACACGCAGTCTCAAAGAAACTACATCAACTAGTACTTATAACCCAATCAGAAATGTTAATGTCTTGAATTACGCCTTTTAATTACAGGTCATTTAAGTGATTTATTTCTTTAGTTTAGGAAACAAAATATTATTCGGTTTATAGTCTGTAAATACCTTACTTAATCCAGGGCATGACTTATGATGATTTTATCTGACATAGACCAAAGATAAGTTACATGAGATTTACCTGTAATTATCAACAACGTAGTGGATTGTTTTAAAGATGATATTCTCGACTCTAGATAACATTTATATTATTGCCGAATGATGAAATATTAGATTGTTTAGCGATAAGTTACTAAAACAAAATCCCCAGGGGATTTATTTGATGGCATTGCATTACCTCTAAACAAATTGTAAAATAAAAATCATGCCGACCTTTGAGTAATAAAATAGATTGAAATAACAATCTCTTACACAACGATTTTAACATCTATAAAGACGATATGTGGTCTATCGTCCAGTGAAATATAGTACATACATATCAGGACCAAGAACTGTCAAAGAGCTTTAGGTTTTTCCCAGACTATTTCATAAGATAGCAGTCCCCTGGATATCTTTTGTTATAATTGCTTATGACTCTTTTATTATAATCTATTTTAAAGAAAATATTATTGTCAAGTTATGTACTTGATCTGTGTTGAGGGCTGTTACGGAAGAAATATATATAGGCCTTTTTTGTAAATACTTTTCGACACGAATGTGTAATATTTTAAATATAGATAGGTATGTAACTGGATAATCCTTATGTGTTGTTTATTTATTAATTTTCAAAAAAAACACTTTCAAAATAGAAATTGTAAAATATTTCCATTTAAGATATATTTATAATAATGACATCGTTTTGACAGCATATGATATTAGTTATGGCTTTATAAATATTTCTATGGTCGGGTTATTGTCTCTTTGACACATTCCCCATTTCCAATTTCAATTTGATGACATGAGCGTCACTAATGAGTCTTATGTAGACGAAACGCGCGTCTGACGTACTAAATTATAATCCTGCTACCTTTGATTATTATATTGTATGTATGTCATGTATATGTGGTTATTGTTGGAAATATAAAAACAAACATAAGTTAAAAAATAAACAGTCCCCTGGATGACTTGTAACCACACCTGAACACAGTCATGGCTCTGAAACCTATTCGACGCTTGCTTAGCAGATAGGCAGCAAACGCTTAATTACGGTGGTTTGATCCGGCTGGTAGAGATATCTTATTGACTTATAGAAACAAAATATTTAAACATAAATACAAAGGAATTATAAGTACATGTACACGCCAATGAGAAGCACTCAACGATCGAAAGAGGGCAACATGCATGTAGGCTTCATCAATAGACAAGTAAATATTATGCAATACTTAGCCATATCTTTTAAAGTGCAGGTATATCATTTGTACTTTCTACCGTCGCAGCATTCAATTTCCCTTTATCATCTGACATTTAAATGAGACAAAAGTTGAAATGAAAAGAGACTAATTCCTTCGATATTTAAATTGATGCATAATCATTGGCACAACTCTTTCCTTAATGCTAAAAAAGGATAAAAAAATTAACTCAAATAGTTGGGGGGTTGGGGGTCAAATTTAAAGTTTAATTGACATAGATTCTATAGATATATTCTTATTGATCAATCAATTTTTCAAAAATTAAGTTCAGAAGGGGGTAGGGGGGTGCAAAGAAAAAACTTTATGAATTCAGTTTTTTATCCTTCATTGAACTTTTGATGTCGTCCCCAACAAACACCTAGGAAAAGATATTGCATCATCCTATTTTGTTCTGACAAACCAAAATATATAGCATATGGTATTAGTTATGGACGTAAATGAATTTTATTTGGCATTATAGTTATCCCTCTAGGGACATCCAAAGTTATCCAATCAGCATTTGACCTAATTTGTGAACAAAAAGCATATCGAGGAAACTCTCTGTACAAGTTTCAGTCTCTCTGTTTAGTTTTTTTCTTTGACATTATTTAAAAAATACGTACATGACCACGTTCACTTGTTTTTTTGCCCATCTGATGAGTTAAACCTTTTCAACTGATTTTTATAGTTCGTTCTTATGTTGTACTGGGTATGGATCCCGCTAACATGTTTAAACCCGCCACATGATTTATGTATGTGCCTGTCCCAAGTCAGGAGCCTGTAAATTCAGTGGTTGTCGTTTGTTTATATGTTACATATTTGTTTTTCGTTAATTTCTTTACATAAATGAGGTCGTTAGTTTTCTCGTTTGAATTGTTTTACATTGTCTTATCGGGGCCTTTTATAGCTGACAATGCGGTATGGGCTTTGCTCATTGTTGAAGGCCGTACGGTGATCTATAGTTGTTAATTTTTGTATCATTTTGGTCTTTTGTGGATAGCTGTCTCATTGGCAATCATACCACATCCTCTTTTTTTATATCAAAGATGTATATCTCGTCCCTGTACCGTTCAATTTTATTTTATTTTGGCATCCTGAATATGCAAATATAATGAAGCCGACCATTGACAGAAGATTATTCAACCTGTGTTCCTGGACACATGAAAAATTAGGATAGCATGTTTCTGTCTTGAAAAACAAAGAATACTTGCCATTGGATGTCAAGAAAAAAAGACTGAACAGCAGAAACACAAAAAAAAGCTGTTTTTCCATATTTAATTTTTATGAAATGTCTTATGATACACTAGATGATGAATTTAGAACCTTTCAACCGCCGAGGCTCCTCAATATTAAGAAAAACATTGTGATATATCCTTTGACATTGTTCTAGGTTTTACAAGTTTAAAGTAAAGTACAAAAAATGTATGTCTAGGCTTGTTATGGTTTACTTAACGGATTTTTGTATTTCTCCATTTTTAAAGGCCGTACAGTTTCATATTAAGATCAATGTTAACGACCACACCATTAAGACTCTGTATGATACTTGTCTAATTTGCTTCCATTCCAGATTTTCTTATTTTCATAAACACTTGATTGTGTAAAAGAAATGATTAAGTCATCAGTAATTAGTACGTTTGATATAATGATACTAGTTGTCATTCAAGTATGTGTACTTTTAGGAAATTGTTCGGAATACGTTTTGATTAATAAACCATGATAATTTTAGTAAATTAATTCCGTGAGGGATATGCTTTGAAGATTCTTCCCATCCTTAAAGATATCTCTTCACGAATCTTTATTCAAAATCAATAGGATAATTACTTCTTAATTATACCTTAAACCCAGTTTTAATTGCTCCAACGTCATATGTCTAGGCTTCATAGTGCTACTAAAAATGCATCGCATTCCATCTTTTCAAAAATAAAGAATCCTTAACGTGATTTTAGAATTTCAGGATCTGATACAAATTGTATTTGATATCTGACTGGTAATGAATTTCAGGAAGAAATCTGTGGATAATATGTAAGTTTTTGTACAGCAATGTGTATGAATACTATAAGATTGCACTAAACGCAAAACCAAACATAAAAGACACATACAGGTACAACCAATAGTCTTTAACATCAGTTTAACTAATTAATTGATTGTTGGTGTTGACGCGACATTTTTAAATGCCATTGTTTGGTATTTCGTGAGGGTCATTTTTTATTCTATAGTATAGGAAAACTGACCATCCTAGTCAATTAAGATTGGAGTCGAGTGCACCTGCACGAGCAGGGTTCGAACTCACAAAGTCAGTGTTGACTGGCTAGTGATTACAGTAGAAGAACTACTTAGACCACTTTGATATCAAGGTCCCTATTTTACAACAGATATTCTTTAAGGTGTCCTGAAAAATCGGCTCTTAACCGTCTTTAGTCCTTAAAGCTTGTACAACTACTGTTCATATTTATACACCAAACAACGAACTCCAAAATAACAAAATACAGATAGATTTTACATAAGACAAAGGATTTCAAATATTTTGGCCACGAGCATCACTAAAGAGACATGTATTGTCGAAATGCGCATCTGGTGCAGAAAATTTGGTACCCTCAATGTTATTACAGGAATATATTATTTAGAGAGAGAGGGAGACGAATTTATATCAGTGTTTCTTGTTTCCGAATCCCTATTTTTTCTATTGTATAATTGAATTTTGTGAACGTTTGAGATTAAAATATTATCTAAACTTAATATCATTTAAAGAAAAGGCGCATCTTTACGGTAGAAAGATTGCAACCAGAGAACATGCCAAATCAGCCAAAACTAGAAATAAGTTTTCAGATTACTGGTTTGAAAAATTTACAAACTAAAAGTTAATCAATATAATGAGAGGATCTGATAGGGAAAAGTCTTTATTTATGTATTTCACATTTTTCTCATTCCTTTTTATGTTTGCCCATTTTTCTTTAATATTGTTATTTATTTGTTTAATTTGTTTTCACATTATTCTCCATTATTTTTGTTTTTTTATTATTAGCTTCTCTGTAAACACAATCCATACCCTCATTTAAGACTCTTCGGTTAAAAAAAGGCAAGAGAAATGTATATATGCATGTGGTCACGTGTGATTCCTTTTGCTGATGCAAATACCGAAATAATATTATACATGTTATAGACAGGTGGAAATTAAGAAATTGCAGTTGTATTTGTCTAACTTTTGTTGTAGGCGCGTTTTGAATATGGATTTCTACAGGAGTTATGTTTCTAGTTTCTGTTCTGGGGTGATAATTTAAAACTAGGGTGGGGTGCTTTTTTTTTGGGGGGGGGGATCTAGTTTTGTAAGTGTTGACACAAATAACTTTTCTCAAAACAGAATTAAAAACGAAAATTGCTGTACACCAAGTTTAATTGTCAAACAGCAATATGTTCAATAAAGAATCAATTAGATTGTTAAAAAAAGAATTAAAAACGAAAATTCTGTATAACAAGTTGCAAGTAATAATTTCTACTTTAACTACATGTACGTATGATAATTGTTGAAAATTAATATTTCGTAATACGCGTGAGATCCTTGGGTATATCATTGTCCGCTTAGCACTCTTAATAAAGGTAGACACTGCATATTCGGTATATACAATGTTATATGTTTGCAAAGGAGAGTCATTACAAACAGCAAGGCATTTAAACTCAGAAGACAAAATAAATGACCAAAAGACAAACAACAATATAAGAAACACAAGCATTAGACTGAGCAACATGATTTCAAATCAAAACACTGAGTTGATCTCAGGTGTTCCAGAACACTAAGCAGATCCTGCTCCACGTCTGACACCCATTGCCAATAACCCACCAGATGATGTGAATTTTAACTTTTTGACAAACAACAGTATAAGAAACAGAAGCTTAATTAGGACTGAGCAACATGATCCCGATCAAAACACTGAGTTGATCTCAGGTGTTCCAGAACACTAAGCAGATCCTGCTCCAAGTCTGACACCCGTTTGCTAATTACCCACCAGATGATGTGAATTTTAACTTTTTTTGAATTTTGGATATAAATGCCCTTCAATTTCGTACTTTTTTGGCTTTATAAATATTTGATATAAGCGTCACTGATGAGTTTTGTGTAGACGAAACGCGCGTCTGGTGTTCTAAATTATAATCCTTGTACCTTTGATACTTTTTAACAACTATATGTCACCGTACGACCTCTAAACATGAGCATTTATAATACCGTTAAAACATCCATAAAACGCCCCCGCATGAAACATTGCAAAATAGTTTAACCGAAAATCCCAAAGACCTAATTTATAAAAAAAATAGAAAAAAAGACAAATAGAAGACCATTATTTTTGTTGGCAACATTTTTCCATAAATATGTTTTGGATGAACCAGTTAAACACCTGCAATATACATTATTGTACAAAGGAATTGTCCAGACTTCCATTTGAAGACAGCACCATTGGAAAAGAGTTGCAATACACTTACGATTTGGAAAAAGATTCAAATATACTAGCGACTAATAATAAACTAGCTAAAGTGGACTTGAATTTTATTGGTCAAGAACACACATGACCAGAGATATCACTACTTAAAACGGTTTCATGAAGTTTCGTCAAAAACAAGAATTAGGAAAAACATTGCCTGTTATACAACAGATGATAATTCGATAGTGGGGTGGGGTGCTTTTTGGTTATAAAAACATTGCATAATCTTCTAGGTTTATTTCTCCTTACACGTACTATTTTATTATAGAAAATATTAATCTCTTCAAGCAAAGGCGAAAAACAGCAACTCCTGTATACCAGCAAACACAACTTAATGAAACACTGTTGAAATTTTGTATAATTTCTTTCGCATTATTTATATTCACATTTTTTTCAAGTTTAATTATTAACATGGTCTAGTCGTTTTGAGAGTGAGGTATATTTCTTATTGATAACGGCCCCACTGTATTCACATCATATTCATACAGCGTTGAATTTTTAATGTCAACGATTTAATTTAAAGTCTTTTGTTATATTTCTCAGAAAAAGGATAAGATTTATTTTCGGTAAATCCAACTTTTTCTAAACAAAAAAAAAGCAGGAGGCAAATAAACAAAAAGCAGCAAAACCACAAACAGAAGTACCATTAGTAATTACTGAGTCCATATTTAAACTCAAATCAACTCAATATTGTTCGTGTGCTTATGAGAAATCAATGATGCACTATTGGATCACTCAATATTCAAAAATTAACGAAGTATGTCCAGTGCACGATGTTTTCTCGATATTGTCAAAATCACAATGTAAACTTCATAGTGTCGTTATTGTGTTAATATTTTGTGTACTATCTATATTTTCTGTACCTTTGTGTTTACATTGTTCACATCGTATAGATGTTGTGAACAAAGTCTTTACCGTTGTGTTTACATCGTTCACATCGTATACATCGTGGTGTTGACAATATCGTGCCAGCATTGTGTTTATATTGTATACAGAGTCCATACCTTTCTATTTACATTGATCACATCGTATACAACGCAGTATTAACAATATCGTGTCAAAATCGTGTTTATGTTGTATGTCGACTTTATAACTTTTTGTTTCCATCGTTATTATCGTTTACATCGTTGTGTTGACAATATCGTTTTTATCTCGCTTACATCGTCAACCTCGTATTAATAATGTGTACCAAGTATATACCTTTGTATTTACGTTGTTCAATTCGTATACATTGTAATGTTGACAATATTCATAAACAGTGTTTTCATTCATTAATATTATTCAATAAAGTCTGTAGATTACATGTATACAGTTTGCATTTTTATGGGATTTTTTAACAGCAACAAAAAAAATGTGACGTTTTAGCTCTTACTTGTTAACATTGCTTATATAGCAATGTAAACACAAAATCTTTTTAACATTGTATACATCGCGATATTAACAATGTGAACGAAGTAAACTCTATATAAGATTTCAAACAATGTAAACAATGTTGACACAAAATCGTGTTAACATGGTAGATATCGTGATGTAACCGATGTCAACGATGCAAACAATAAATAAAAGTCAAACAATGTAAAAGATGATAACACAACATCGTATATACATGTATTTCATTTCTAAGTTGTTTTATTTATTTATTTAATTGTATGTCATTGTATTTTGTAATTTACCTCTTGTTTCACATGTCAATGTGACTGAGTGTTTTTAAAATAAAGTATATTGTATTATTGTATTGTATTAAGATAGTTTACTTCGCGATGTTAACGATGTCAACGATGTAAACAATATATAAGGGTTCAAACAATGTGAACAATGTTAATACAACATCGTTTTTACATTGTAAACATCTCGATGTAAACAATGTAAACACAATTTATTTCCACGATTTTCTACATCGCGATGTTAACGATGTCAACGATGTAAACAATATATAAGGGCTCCAACAATGTAAACAGTGTTGACACAATATCGTGTTAACATTGTAGATATCGATATGTCTACAATATTGATTAATAGTCGTGCACTGGACATGATAGATATCGCGATAACATAAAAACATAACATAATAACTAAAAATCAAAGAAAACAACAGAATTATTTGTGTGTTTTTATGAAATAAATAAACTGACATATAAAATGTAAAACAATGCAGATGGCTTTCAATATTTGCTGTCAAAAAAATGAATAAAAAAATATTCAAAAAATAATTAGTTGTGTAATTATATAAAATGATATTCATTTCATCTGTTTGGGATTTTTCGTGAAAGAAGTAGCATATTAACAATGTGGATTTTGAAAGAAGAACAGGCTAGCAGATCATTAGTTGCCTTTTGTTTAATATTTTTATATTGTATTCATTTTTGTTTTAGAGGTCGTCATTTTTCACTTTTGAAATATTTTCGATTTGCCGGTTCAGTGATTTTTATTCCTTGGTACGCTGCAGTGTAATTTGTTAATTTTGAAGGCATAACGGTGTACTATAGATAATACTTGGTAACGTATCTTTTTCAAAATTATTCTCATCGGCAATTATACAAATTCTGCTTATGTTTATATAAATATTATTATTTTTTACTAAGCGATAATATGTGACTACTCCAAATATCAAACAGGCAACCGATCTATATATGATTTATATACATACAAATACATTTGAAACAAAATATCCAGAGAAATTAAAAAAGAAGGTATAGCTATAGACAGAGACGGCATTTTCTTTTTCTACTTTGAAATCAAAAAATAGGTGCTGAATAAAAGTTGAAACCATTGAAACCCAGTAAAGAAAACAGAGAAAAAACAAAATATGTTTGCAGTGATAAAAAGCACATGGTTAAATTTGATGCGTTTAAATAGATTTCTCAGGAAGAGTACTTACACCATTTCACAAATATACGTGGTTGGAACTGTACAAGAACCATCTGTATAAGAACAATTAAAGCCTATAACTGGATCAACTCTCATAGCTACACAGTTAATTAAATTGTTCTTCTCTGTCACACCACGGGAAATACATGTAACTCTTACAGTAAAATGCATATAAACATGATAAAGGAAAGTAGTTACAAATTCACAAGTTACACATTATTTTTATTTCATTTTCTAAAAACGCATATTGCATGACGTATATTCTCCTATGTGTTACTCACAATTTTAATCAAAAAGATTGGTAGGGCAAGAGGCAATTCTCTCTGAGACAATGGATCATATCAAATATCTTCAACGGATTCAGTACTTATACATCTTCGGATTTCAAATTTTTAACTTTGAGCGTTCCCGATGAAGGTTAATCCAGAAAAACGCTTCGGACGCATGAAATTATTCAACGTGTTGTTTTCCATTTTTGACCACTGTGTTCAACTGAAGTGAATTAATGAGCACGGGTTAAATCCTATTCTGAAAATATGTTTCATTTGTACATACTTAGGTTTCAATTGATAACATTTTCGACTTGTACTACAAACGCATCGAATGTATCAGGTTTATAAATTTGTACGGAAGAAGCGTGTCATCAGACGCACTCATAATTGACATTCCGATTTACTTTCCAACAATCATCTCATGTACTGATACATTTTCTTATTCAAATTTCAATTATTCACATAGGACATCTCGAACTATGGCTTTTGTCCTTATCCTAATAAATGTTCCAAATTATATTCCAAATAATCTTGTTCTGAAATTTGAACTTTTTATCAAAATGGTCTGTATGAATACCAGTCTTACAAGTTCTATATGTATCATTAATAATTTAAGAAACCCTGACATTGTTTCTTGTCCGAGTTTTGCACCCACAGTTCAGTTTGTCTGCATTTTTTTGACATCACGAACTTGAGATAATAAACGAATATAAATATCGCCTCTAGAAATGCAATATTCAGTATTCATACTGCTGCCTATTATATCAAAATGTCTTTTGTTTGGATGAAACTGTGTGTTCTTGCAATTGTTGCCACAGTTGGTAAGTCTCACTTTGTCAAGATTAGAATCCTTCTTTTTGTAAATATTTAGGGTGTAAAAGCATTTACCGAAGTACATGTAGTATGAAGCGCTGAAGCGTTTTTTTCAACAACAAAAAAAATATATGCACGTTCAACGCTTTTACAACCCTATAAAATCACTAAAACCAGCATTCAATACTTATAATTTCATTTTTTGTTAGGATCATGAAAACAAGATTTTTTTCAAAGTTTTTCTTTTTTTTACCTATTCACTCTATTGTACGCATTTTTTTTTTTGGAATTGCAAGTAAATTCCTTTCTACTGTGCATGCTGTGATGAGTTTATTTTTTTTTATCAATGTTTGAAGCAAAAAAAAACATGTATTTACATAATATTTTTGAAAAACTGGTCATTATCGTGATATATAGACCGGTTTTCCGGTCCGTTTTGTTCTGTTGATACCGATGGAATTTATTCATGTCATTACTTAAGAATAAAGAATGTCATGTGTTCCCTTGTTATCCAATAAGATAAGCTTATTCTTAACCGATATAAAATAATTCTTGTTAGTTTACTGTGAAAAAGCGTTGTTTTTTATTTTATATTATGGGCTTCATATGTACGTACTTGTGGGCGCTTTAACTGAGAACCAGTGACAAACGCTCAAAGCTTTTATAACCTAAAAAAAATACCGAAATGCAAAATTTAATGACCATTACATGCATAATTTAGTGTAATTAACTGGCTGTTTCTGTATTGACACTTGTATAGATGCAATGTTTGCTGTATTCGCCTCGAGACCCGTAGTGTCGAGGGTCAATACAGCTAACCGATAATCTATACCAGTGTCAATACAGAAACACCAAATTCATATCACTTTTATGAAATAATCCAACTTTTTCAATACAGACTTGTTCTTAATGCTGTATTACATACATCAAATGTGAATATAGGGCCAATATGTTCAATACAGATTGGCAATGAATCCTGAATTACATGAACAATATATGTTTACATGTTATTAAGGATTCATTGCCAGTCCGTATTGAAAATATTGGACCAGCCAGAAAAGCAATATAGATCACGTGATTATTAATTATGATAAAATTTATTTGAATAAAGAACACGTGGTTTATAGGCGATTCTGATTATCAAATAGTGAAATCTCTTTGAAACAAGGGTTCGTCGTGATGCAAATAAACTGAGCGTCGAATAGATTTAATCACTCAAATGTCATATAGATTATTCTTCATTGATTGACTGTTCACTGCCTTCCTTCAACGTGACAACATTTGTTTGTAAATATAAGACAATACTCAACATGTATATACTATATGATAGGGTACATGCGTACTATTTTTTGATTTTTATTATTTTCATTTTAGTATTTTGTGCATGTCCTAACAGTTGGACTCATTATAAAGACAAGTGTTTCTTTCTAAGCCGTGACAACGAGACATTTGCTGATTCACTGGTGAGTACAATTAAATAGAGGGAGAGTTTCGAAAGTAATTTTTTTATAAACTTGTGTTCTTATTATAATTACGGTTGTTTTACTTTCATTAAGAATTACTCCTCATGTATGGAACACTGTATTGAGTTTGTCTTATTCGTGATTCTTAATGAGTGTGCATTCAAATGACGGATAATGCATGCATAGCACAAGTGAATTACTACTTGAACACATCCAGTATATATAAAGTTATGTGAACCCTCTGTGATGTTGTCCAATATTTATGTCTTGTTTGAATACATGAGTTTTGAACACCGGTAAACTACGGTTGCATCTCATTTCACATTACGTGATCGTCTATATGATTTCAAAAACATTTAATTTATAAATGAAAGCTTATTAATAGGTAACTACATACTGTCTTAGATTAATATCGTCAACATAATATTAGTAGCGGACGTATATTTTTTAAATGTATCATATTTGTTTTCAAATTTATATCCTGGTAATCGCCGTTTGTTTTAAACGTTAAGGTTAAGCATATCAGAATTATGCTGTGTTTCAAGGGAGAAAAAAAACTTGAAATATGTTAAAATGTTCATTTGATATGATGGTATAATATCATATCCACATGATGAATAAATGTTTGAAAGTAATACTTTTCTATCTTTTTCCAGAAACTATGTGAAGTGATTGGGCGCCAGTATGGTAGATCTGCATCATTAGCTACCGTTGATGATGCAAAAACACAACAATTTCTTACAAATTTAATGATCAAAATAAGTAAGAATGTGTAGATATTCAATTTTTTTTTATGAATAATGAAGCACAAATTTTGTTCCCTATCTTGCTTAACCTGAATATATATATATAGCCACTATTTTAAGGTAAAAATTGGCTGTTTTTATTTGAAATTTCATGCAAAACTTCAAACTTCGTTGATTTAATTACAAGTAACTTATATGCATAATAAAAAACAAAATTCACAACGTAACTTTCAAAATGTATATTTCATTGAATGATTTAAGCATGTTTTGTTTTATAGCATCAACCTATGTTGGTTGGTGTCCAAAACCATTTTGTGTGTTTTCACAGATTCCATTGGAATGTACATTGGATTAAATGACCTTGTAACTGAAGGGACATTTCACTGGGTAGCTAACGGCAAGCAGGCAACGTACTTTAACTGGGGACCTACCCAGCCAAACAACAGAGGGGGAAACGAGAACTGTGTAGCTATGAGAGTTGATCCAGTTATCGGCTTCAATTATTCTTGGACAGATGGCCCTTGTACAGTACCAACTACCTACATTTGTGAAATGGTGTAAGTATTATGGCAAACAAGTCAATTTTAATGCAATACGTTTAACGATGTGATTTTAGTTACTGCAAAAACATGTTGTCTTTTTCTCTGTTTTTTAGATTTTAACTATCGAGCACATATTTGAAGTTTTCAAAACTGCGAAAAAGTCCTCTCTGTCTATAAGTATAGTTTGTTTAGTTCCGAATTTAATTGTGTGTACATAATGCTTTATTTGATCCATCCACGCGTCATTAAAATGATAAAAAGATTATTATTTATAGAAATCAGTAGAATTTGTAAAATTGCCAATAAGACAAGGTTTCACAAGAAATGCTAAAAATTGGCATCTATTTAAATGTGAAAACTGACGGCCCGGTAACAAAAATAAACAACAAAAGGTAACTAATGTATTACCTCGTTCAAACGTCCCATTGGTACAGATGTGTCAACAGTTACTTCTTTTGCGAAAAGTCCTACACATTTGAAATAAACATTATTTAATATATACAACTGATTATTTTCTCAAATATTTCTTTATTTATTTTAGGGCAGCAGATATTGGAAATCTTCTAGGATAGCCGTTATCACCAGGAATTCGTCGTACATTTTACATGTCAGTTTATTTATTACATACATTCACACCAACTCTGTTGTTTGATTTTATATTTATTTTTTATGTTAATTGCTGGATATTGAGAGAGCCCTCATTGGAACATGTATTGTCGTAAAAGAAAAATAATCTTTATTTAACTTGAATATACAAATGCAAACTTGAAGCAAAGTGATAGTTTACGGTTAATAGCATGGGCTATTCAGGAGCCTGTAATTCAGTGGTTGTCGTTTGTTTATGTGTTACATATTTGTTTTTCGTTCATTTATTTATATAAATAATGCCGTTAGTTTTCTCGTTTGAATTGTTTTACAATGTCTACTAGAGGCCTTTTATAGCTGACTATGCGGTGTGGACTGTGCTCATTGTTGAAGGCCGTGCGGTGACCTATAGTTGTTAATGTCTGTGTCATTTTGGTCTCTTGTGGACAGTTGTCCCATTGGCAATCATACCACATCTTCTTTTTTTATTATCTTTTATCTATTTACTTAGCAGTCCAAATTTTTTAAGCTGTAGCTGACTATCGTGTATTTTGAAGATCCTGAAGTTTGTGTACGTTTTTATTTACATTAAAAAAATGGATATAATTTTATAGATCATGAAAACCTAAACAGCATAAAAACACAAAATATGTAAATGGTCCTTCAATAAACATTACAATCAAGGTTGTTTCCAGTAACACTGTTGTTTGGTTGACCTGATGGAGATAAACAGGACACACTATATACCGGAACAAAAGATATTACTTCTAGTTATTACCCTTTCCCTTACATATAATACCCAATCAATATCTGGTGTTTGATATGAAAAGCATGATAATTATGTATATTAAATGCATGTAAAAGTGAACAGCGGGGAAATGAAATACCAATGTACTTTCGGAATTTTCAAATATCATTCTAAAATTACTTGTTATCAGAATAATCCAAAGGATTGATTTACAATAATAAAAACGGGTACACATAAGTCTTCTTTGTTTCGATGAAATCATTTCTCCAAAGTACCCTCACTTTGATACATATGCACTGACTTGTTTTAGTCACGCATTTTCCATATAAAAGAGACAAATATCTGAAGATCGAATCCAAAACGTTAAAAAACAATAAAACCTTGATATAGCCTTACTTAAAATGAAATTAAAGAATTGTTGATAAGTGTCACATCATCTACATACCTTCATCTGACTATTAGGTTTGTGAAATCACATTTATCCAACAGCACCGAGAGACGTTAACATAAATCAAACTGGTTTTTAAATCGATATCGATTTTTTTAAACTATATTAAAAAATGAAATAATCGTCAAAGGTAACATTTTCCTCTAAGAATTATGTTTCCAAATGAAAAGGATTTTGTTTATTGTAATGTCGTGGTTACATCAAATTGAAACTCTAAACACCAAACTTTTAGCTAGATTTCGTCAATTGAAGAACACATTTTCAATAGAATCTGTTCAAAATAAATTAATTTAATCAAACGCTTGATGCATCGTTGCCTGTACAAACTTTTTAGACGTTATACATTGTGTAAGAAGATTATCTGATATAGGTAGCTACACTTTGTAAATGAAGCGGTATTCGTTCTTTGTAAATTGACAAATTACTGACTTCAACATCAATTTATGTGATATCTTGAATATCTTGTATAAATGTTATCCCCAAATTATTAAGATGATTATGGAAAGATGTAAACTAAGCAGAAAGACAGATTTTGAGTGATTTGTCGTTCTTCTTCTATGATTTAATGATTTGCGACTTGTTGTTATTATTGGTAATAAAAGAAACGCAGGCTAAACAAATGACGTTCCTTCATTAAGCAGACAAACCAAAATATTCATTAGCCTTTAAATCATTCAGACGATTCCACCTTCTCTTACGAAAATTGTCATGATTTCCTAAAAAAGAGCTAACATAGGTGTCCTTTCTTCTGTTATATATATTTATATAATATAGGTATCAAATAAAAACCATATATTGGTACTTGATTTATTTGCAATTGACAACAGCAGACGAATCTTATTTTGTAATGTTCAAGTTTTAGAGAGTGGTGACGTGTTAATTCGGCTCTATTGGTTTAAATTCTCTTTAAAAATGCTTTAATATTCAGGGTTTTCCTAAACTATTTGTATTGTGTACATCTGATAAAGGTTGATTTAGAGCACATGTCGTGTTCATTGAAATCTGGATTGTTCATTTTTAGAGAATTCAATATGTCACGCCAATGTATCAGTAATCAAATTCAAATAATTATGGTTCTTCGGAATCAATTTTTTTTTAACAGCTTATTAAATGCCGACTGATAATTAAATATTTCCGCGTGAGCATTTCTGATTTTAGTAGATCAAAAATAAGGCTTCGTAAACAAAATATTCCAATTTATAATTTTCATTTATATAGCACTTTGCCGATAAGTCATCTATTGTGATATCGATAGCAACTATGGTTGTAAATACTTTATAAACCTTTAAGCATACAATAGCATGCTCCATTTTAAGCATGATTTTTTTCTTATTTGTCTTATTTGTTTATAAAGAATATCATACAGCATACAATGTATCAACCCAAGGACAAATAAAATCTCGAACAGACACTCTTTCGAGTGTTTTGATGTCTCAGCTTGATACGAGTGCGATATTGAAAAACAGAATTCATAATGTAATATAATATTTAATGATATTGTAAACACTTGTATATAAAAGTGAAGATAATTTAAGCAGTGTATAGATGTTCTCAAAAGTCATCATTACATCAAACAATCAAAGAATTGCCTTAACTTTAATCAAAGTGAGACTAGATAGTTTACGATGACAAGTTTAGCATCCCCTAGAGTGGTTCACAGTGTTGCACTATAGTATCTAAAAGAGAAATATATATAACCTTGGGGTGAATCGAAAATATCGCTTTCGCTGGAAATTAATGCAAATTATTGAATAGTTAGTTTTGTGCAACATTGCAATCAGAGTCATACATGATCACACTGATTAACTCATACTATACAATGTTTTACATTCAAACACAAAAAGGTGAGACTTGCAACACCGACTATAAAATCTCAGCTATTGTAAATCCGGATGATATCACTCAACGGTTAGATTAATGTGTGCTGGACTAAAACACATTCTGCAATATGATATAACTGTTGTTTGAACCCTATTTTCACATCTGAAAAAAAGTCTGACTTTATTTATTATTATTACATGCGCAACAAAATTCCGAAGTTCTTTTCTATGTTGTAGTGGATTGTTAGAACACATTATAGTTTATTATGTTTCTGTAAGCTTAAATTTGTCTATAAGTACATATTTTGAACTTGAAGTATCCTGTTTATTTCAAGTGCCAAAATGTGAAACAAGACCAAAGTATCAATTCTATATGAGAATTTGTAATAAAATGTCTTAATTAAACACGCAGTCTCAAAGAAAGTACATCAACTAGTACGAATTATCCAATCAGAAATTTTAATATCTTAAATTACGCCTTTTAAATTACAGGTCATCTAAGTGATTTATTTCTTAATTTAGGAAACAAAATATTATTCGGTTTATAGTCCGTGAATACTTTACTTAATCAAGGCCACGAATTATGATGATTTTATCTGATATAGACCAAAGATAAGTTACATGAGATTTACCTGTAATTATCAACAACGTAGTGGATTGTTTCAAAGATGGTATCCCAACTCTAGATAACAATTATATTATTGCCGAATGATTAAATGTTATATTGTTTAGTGATTAGTTACTAATACAAAGTCCCCAGGGGACTTATTTGATGGAATTACCTCTAAACAAATTGTAAAAAACAAAACATGCCGAACATTGGGTAATAATACAGATTGAAATAAAAATCTCCTACATAACGATTTTAACATCCATAGTGAAAATAGGCAAATAAATGAAAAATAACTGTAGTGATAATACTAAAGATGAAATGTGTTCTATCGTGCAGTGAAATATAGTACATACATATCACGACAAAGAAATGTCAATGTGCTAAGGGGTTTTTCCCAGACTAGTTCATAAGATAACAGTCCCCTGGATTCGTTTTGTTAAAATTACTCATGACTATTTTATTATAATCTATTTTAAAGAAAATATTATTGTCATGTTATGTACTTGATCTGTGTTGAGGGCTGTTACGGAAGAAATGTGTATAGTTTTTTTTGACAAATACTTTTCGATATAAATATGTGATGATTAAATATAGATAGGGATGTAACTGGATAGTCCTTATGTGTTGGTTTTTTTTTATATTCTTTTTATTTTTGGGTGGGTTTGTTTTCTTTCTTCTTAAAATTTATTTATTAATTTTCCAAAAAAATAAAATTTCTCTTAACTCTTAAAAATAGAAAATGTTAAATATTTCCAATTAAGATATATTTATAAAAATTACAATATATATATCTTATAATTATTATATTTTATGTATGTCATGTATATGTTGTTTTTGTTGGAAATGAAAAAATCATAAGTTAAAAAAGAGACAGTCCGCTGGATGACATGTCAGCACACCTGAACACAGTCATTGCTCTGAGACCTAAACGACGCTTGCTTAGCAGATAAGCAGCAAACGCCAATTTACAGTGGTTTGATCTGGCTGGTAGAGATCTCTGATTGACTTGTAGAAAAAATAATTAAACCTAAAGAAAAAGGAACGGTAAGTACATGTATACGCCAATGAGAAGCACCCAACGATCGAAAGGGGGCAACATGCATGCAGGCTTCATTGATAGACAAGCAAATAGTATGCAATACTAAGCCATATCTTTTAAAGTGCAGGTATATCATTTGTACTTTCTACCGTCGCAGCATTCAATTTCCTTTTATCATCTGACATTGAAATGAGATAAAAGTTGAAATGAAAAGAGACTAATTCCTTTGATATTTGAAATTGATTCATAATCATCGGCACAACTCTTTTCCCAATGCTATTCCTACTGGAGTTTCCGACCTTTCGACAAGGTAAAGACTGTTCTCTGATTTAAGCGGTGACTGCTCAAATTTCTATAAGGAAAGTTTTCGAAACAGAAAGAATATATAAAATTATAAAATTAAGTAAAGGAAAACAGAGGTGATCCTCCCTAGTCAACATTTAAGGGACGACAACTAAAAATCAATAAAGGGTAAAAAACTTAATTCAAATAGTTTGGGTGTTAAGGTCAAATTTAAAGTTTAATTGACATATATTTTATATATATCCTTATCGATCAATCATTTTTTCAAGAATTAAATTCAAAAGGGGGTAGGGGGTCAGTGAAAAACTTTATGAATTAATTTTTTGTATCTTGCATTGAACTTTTGATGTCGTCCACGACAAACACCTGGGAAAAAAATATTGCGTCATCCTATTTTTTCTGACAAACCAAAATGTATAGCATACGATATTAGTCATGGACGTAAATGTATTTTATTTGGCATTATAGTTTTCCCTTTTGGGACATCCAATGATGTCCAATCAGCATTTGACCTAATTTGTGTACAACAATCATATTAAGAAAACTCTTTATACCTGTACAAGTTTCAGTCATTCAGTTTAGATCTTTTTCTTTGCCATCATTTATAAAATAGTACATGAAATATGTATATCTCGTCCCTGTACCGTTCAATTTTTTTTAACATCCTGTATATGCTTTATATGCAAATATAATGAAGCCGACCCTTGAGAGAAGATTTTTCAACCTGCATTCCTGGACACATGAAAAATCAGGATAGCATGTTTCTGTACTGAAAAACAATGAACACTTGGATGTCACGAAAAGAAGACTTAACAGCAGATAAACACAAAAAAAGCTGTTAGTCCGTATTTAATTTTCATGAAATGTTTTACGGTCTATTGGTTATCCTTGTGTATTTTTGTTGTGTGGTTAGTTTTTTTACATTAGTTGGTGGAGGTGGATTTCTCTTTGACCTATGAGTGTTTAGTTTTTCCTTTGATAGCTTTCATCTCCTGTTCATCCCTGACCCTGTCGACTCATTTACATGTAGCATCTCCTACCTCTCAATTGTTAATTTTTTCATCTGTATTATTATTCTAAAAATGCATCAACTATAACGGTTTACTTTTACACATTGTGACTCATACCACATCTTCTTAAAGCTATGAATTATAAAATCAATACATTTGACTTCAAACGATGGAAATTGTTCGAGCGTTTACCTGTTAGCTGTAACAACTATCCACTGAGAGTGGCTACTTGAACGCATTTATTTGCCACGTGATAACATGAACTCACAACCACAGTGATGACAGACTTGTGATACACTAGATGATGAATTTAGAACCTTTCAACCGCCGAGGACCCTCAACATTAAGATAAAAATGGTGATATATCCTTTTACATTCTTCTAGGTTTCACAAGTTTAAAATAAAGTAAATCTAGGCTTGTTACGGTTTACCTAACGGATTTTTGTATTTCCCCATTTTTAAAGGCCGTACAGTTTCATATTTAGATTGATGTTAACGACCACACATTAAGACTCTGTATGATAGTTGTTTAGTTTGCTATCATTCCAGATTTTCTTATTTTCATGAACACTTAATTGTGTAAAAGAAATGATTTAATCATCAGTAATTAGTACTTTTAATATAATGATACAAGTTGTCATGCAAGTATGTGTATTTTTAGATAATTGTTCGGCATACGTTTTGATAAATAAACCATGATCATTTTTAGGTAATTGATTCTTTGGGGGCTATGCTGTAACGATTCTTCCTATCCTTAAAGAAATCTCTTCACAAATCTTTATTTAAAATCAATAACATAATTACTTCTTAATTATACCTTAAACCCAGTTTGAATTGCTTCAACGTGATATGTCTAGGCTTTATTTTGCTACTAAAAATGCATCGCATTTCATCTTTTCAGAAATAAAGAAAACTTAACGAGATCTTAGATTTTCAGAATCCGATACCAAACGGGTTCGATATCTGACTGATATTGATTTTTCAGGGGGAAATCTGTGGATAACATGTAAGTCTTTTGTACAGCAATGCGTATGAATAATATGAGATTGCACTAAACACAAACAACGCAAAACCAAACATAAAAGACACAGACAGGTACAACCAATAGTCTTTAACAACAGATTGATTGATTGATTGATTGATTGATTGATTGTTGGTGTTTTCGCGACACTTATCAACGCCAATTTTGGTATTTCGTGAGGGTCATTTTTTATTCGATAGGAAAACTTACCATCCTAATCACTTAAGATTGGAGTCGAGTGCACCTGCACGAGCGGGCTTCGAACTCACAATATCAGTGTTTACAGGCTAGTAATTACAGTAGTAGAACTACTTAGACCACCTTGAGACTGAACCCCTCTTTTACAACAGAAAGATTTTAATGTATCGTGCCAAATCGGCTCTTGACCGTCTTTAGTCCTTAAAGCGTGTACAACTATAACATGTACTATACATAAATAAACAGACAACAACGAAACTAAAAAATGACAAAATACATATAGATATTACATAAGACAAAGGGTTACAGGAATATATAATTTACAGAGAGAGAGAGACGGATTTATATTAGAATCCTTTTTTTTTTCTATTGTATAATTGAATTTTGTGAACGTTTGAGATTAAAATATTATTTAAACTTAATATCATTTAAAGAAAATGCGCATCTTTACGGTAGTAAGATTGCAATCAGAGAACATGCTAAATCAACCAAAACACGAAATAAGTTGTCAGATTACTGTTTTGACACATTTACAAACTAAAAGATTATATGACACATGTACTGGTATCTTGCATTGGTGGACAAATGGAATTAACACCTTGGTGTGTTGATATCAAAGTTGGAAGATCTGATAAGGAAACGTCTTCATTTAGGTATTTCGCGTCTTTTTTCTCAGTCGTTTTTAGGTTACCCAGTTTTATTTAATATTGTTATTAATTTGTTTAATTTGTTTTCACATTGTTCTCCTTATTTTTGTTTTTCATTATTAGCTTCTCTGTAAACACAATCGATACCCTCATATTACCTTACCCGTATTTGGCACAACTTTTTGGAATTTTGGATCCCCAATGCTCTTCATCTTTGTACTTGTTTGGGTTTATAAATATTTTTGATTTGAGCGTCACTGAGGAGTCTTATGTAGACGAAACGCGCGTCTGGCGTACTAAATTATGATCCTGGTACCTTTGATAACTATTAAGACTCTTCGGTTAAAAAAGAAGGCGAGAGAAATGTATATATGTATGTGGTCATAACGAAATCATATATAGACAGGTGGAAATTAAGAAATAGCAGTTGTATTTGTCTAACTTTTGTTGAAGGCGCGTTTTGAATATGGATTTCTATTTTCTGTTATACAACGGGCCCGGGGTGATAATTGAAAACTGGGATGTGGTGCTTTTTGGAAATAAAAAATCTAGTTCTGTAAGTGTTGACACAAATAACTTTTCTCAAAACAGTATTAAAAACGAAAATTCTGTATAACAAGTTGCAAGCAATAATTTCCACTATAACTACATGTAAGTATGATAATTGTTGAAAATTAATATTTCGTAATACGCGTGAGGTCCTTATGTATATCATTCTAAATAATGGCAGACACTGCATATTCGGTATAGAGAACATTCGTTATGGTGGGGCCGTGAAATATCTGTATTTGCACTGTTGTCTTGTCACCTACACGTTATAGATCCATCTCAATGTGTTGGTCTAGAAGTCAGCATGTTTAATATGTGTTAAACGTATTTCTATCCTGAATATACCTATAAAATTTCCTACTGCACGTACAACAGTCATCATGCATTTCATAGACGATTAATTGTCTTCATGCCAATTATCTAGACTTTTCAATGGTGAATTTCCATTGGACCTCAAACAATGTCAAATTTTAAATGCAAATACAATGTTATATGTTTGCTAAGGAGAGAGGTCTAAAATACCGCAAGGCTTATAAAACTCAAATGGCAAAATAAACGACCAAAAGACAAACAACAGTTTAAGAAAAACAACATAAGAAGCTTACGATTGAGTAACATCATCCCAATCAAAATCCTGGTTGATGTCAGGTGTTCCAGAATATTAAGCAGGTCCTGCTCCACGTCTGACACCCGTTAGCTGATTATCCACCAGATGATGTGAATTTTAACAATTATATGTCACCCTATAACCTTTAGAAATGAGCATTAGGAATACCGTTAAATCAACCATCAAACGCCCCCTCATGAAACATTGTGAAACAGTTCAAACAAAAATCCCAACGACCTAATTTATAAAAAAAACAATAAAAAAAGACGGATACAAGACCATTATTTTTGTTGTCAACATTAATTCCAAAACATGTTTTGGATAAACCAGTTAAACACCTGCAATATAAATGTTTGTACAAAAGAATTGTCCAGACTTCCATTTGAAGACAGCAACACCGGAAAAGAGTTTCAATACACTTACGATTTGGAAAAGGGTTGAAATGTACTAACGGCTAGTAATAAACTAGCTAAAGTGGACTTGAATTTTGCTGCTCAAGAACACATGTACATGATCAGAAATATCACTCCTCAACCGGTTTCATGAAGTTTCTTCAAAGACGTGAATAAGAAAAAAATTGCTGTTATACAACGTGCAAATGACGAATTCAAATAGTAATAGTAGACAGGTGGAAAACAGTAGCAGGGGTATTTGTCTATCTGATCTTAAAGTCGTGTTTTCAATGCGCAACTGAACAAGAGAACAGTATTTGTTTCGTATTATAGTTATACATGTTATACAACGGAATGATAATTTGATACTGGGATGGGGTGGTTTTTTTTGGAAATGAAAAATCTGGCTCTGTATGTATTGTCACAAATAACCTTCCTGAAAACAGAATTATAAACGAAATGCTGCCTGACAAGATGCAAGTAATAAGTGTGAAAACAAAGTACTATTACTTCCTGTATGTATGACAAATACAGGCAACAGTAGTATACCGCTGTTCAAAACTCATAAATCCATGGACAAAAAACTAAATCGGGGTAACAAACCAAAACCGAGGGAAACGCATTAAATATAAGAGGAGAACAACGACACAACACCGAAACGCAACACACACAGAAACGGACCAAACATCAGACAAAACACCACGAGAATAACAAATATAACATGAAAACCAAATACATGAATTTGGGATAGACAAGTACCGTGCCACGTCTTATCTCGATATCTCAAAAATAAGAGAAAACACAAACGACTCAACGTTCAAATGCAACACACACAGAAACGAACAATAATATAACAATGGCCATCTTCCTGACTTGGTACAGGACACTTTTAAGGGGGAATAAAAGTGGTGGGTTGAACCTGGTTTTGTGGCATGCCAAACCTTGCACTTTAATGGCAAAGTTAAATATAACATTGAAATGACAAGCAACAGCTGAAAATGAAAAAAGTGAAAGTTCGTCCAAAAATAAATACGGGTCAGACCGTACAACTAATTAAATTGGCTGTTCGTGTGTCTCTCCGCATAGTACGCTATAAAGTAATAGCAGACACTGCATTGTAGGTATAGATAACATTCGTCATGGTAGGACTGTAAAATATCATCCCGTGTGCTGTTGCTTTGTAGTAAACTACACATTTAAGTTTCGGCACATTATGGTTGATTAGAAAGCATAATGCTGGAAATTCTTTTAATGTATTCCTGTCCTGAATATACTAACAGAATTGGCCACTGGACGTAAAACAGCTATCATGCATTTAATCAATGGTTAATTATCTACATGCCAATCATATAGACTTTCCAATGGTCAAGTTCTTAATGCACATACAATGTTATATGTTTTCAAAGGAGAGGCCTAACATACAAAGCCTTAGTATGTCAAAAATTCAAATTGCATAAAGCAATATCAACTCTACAACTAACAGGGCTAATCCGTGTATGATCAGGAAGCAGACGAATTTATTTTTGTCCTACGATGTGACAGTATTAAATTAAGCTGACGTTATTGTGTATTCCAAAATTGTTGTAAAATAGCAGCTCACAATTTGCTAGTTCTTTGCTTAAAATGCAATTTCGTATGATGATTTACCGGTTTAGAAAAAAAGAAATTTAACATGTGTAAATGATTTGTTGTATAAAATAAAACAATACGTTTTTTTTTAATTGATTGATTAAACAATGTATAAAAGAAAGAAGTAGCAAGTCCACACGTAACACGTTTTTTTTTTGTTTTTTTTTCATGCTCTAAAAAAGCAAGTGGTATCACCTATATTCTCATATGTACCTCAAAATTTTATCGGATAAATTTGTTGGACAAGATGCAATTCATTCGGTAATGTTTCATACCAAATATACCTATAACCGCCGTTTTTAACTTCTAACCGATCAACGATTTTTTCTTAAATAAATTTACCATTATTGAGCCCAGATTAAAGCTTATTTTGGAAATATGTTTCGTTCGCAGATACATAGGTGTCAACTGTTTGTTTCTTTCTACTTGTACTACAGTATATAAAATATATCAGGCTTACATTTGTGTACGGAAGATGTGCGTTCCGTCTTCATTTAGGTCAACAAAGCCACTTATGGACTGATTAATATTCTTATTCAAATTTCAACAATAGGACATTTCGAACTTTGGCTTTTATCCTTATCCTGATAAATGTTCCAAATTATATTCCAAATAATCGTGTTCTAAAATTTGAACTTTTTATCAAAATGGTCTGTATGAATACCAGTCTCATAAAAGTTCATCATTTATCATTAATAATTTTGGAGATCATGACATTGTTTCTTGTCCGAATTTTGCACCCACATTTAAGCTTGACTGCAATTTTTTGACATCACGAACTAGAGATAATTAACGAATATAAATATCGCCTAGAAATGCAACATTCAATATTCAATTACAAACCGCTGCCTAACATATCAATTGCAAACTGCTGCCTAATATATCAAAATGTCTTTTGTTTGGATGAAAATTTGTGTTCTTGTATTTGTTGGCACAGTTGGTAAGTCACTTATTTAAAGATTTGAGAGCTTCTTTTTGTAATTATTGTTGGTTGTTAATGTTATAAGGAAGTACTTTTAGCATTTAAGCGCATCATTCTAAAAATGTCCACGGTTAACGCTTTTACAACCCTATATAATTACTAAAAGAAGAATTTAATACTTGTAATGTATAATTTTTTGGTAGAATCATGAAAACCAGATGTCTATCAAGTTTTTATTTGTATTTACCTGTGCACTTTACTGTGTAGCTCGTGTTATGATGAGTGTTACATTTCATTTTGAAATAAATGTTGATTTCAAAATCACGCGAGATTGCTGTTAGCCAATCAAAATAAAGTATTGTTATAATGAAACATATAATGCATATAATGTAAACATTGTTTATCGAACTAACTCTTCAATATTCAATTTGTAGTTCCTAATTAAATGATTCTTCGTGTAGTTTTCATTTTTAGATTCAGGCTCACCAATTTGATCCAGTTGCAAATTAACATATTTAATTCATAGCATTGTTAACACATATCCAAATTACAAAAACTCTATAGAGAGCCATTCAATAATGAATAGAAATGTTAAAATGTAGCAATATTTCGTGGGTACAGAACTAATGTTATAAAATTATCCCTTGCGATAACATTACTCAAAGTCTGCTGACAGTCATATTACCCGATACATACATTAGTTTAACTCGTGAACTAGAATTTCTGAGGTCTGTTCGATTTAATGTTAAACCTGTATATGAATGTATTTCTGTGTACCGGATCAGTGAACGGGTTCTACCTTGTTAAACTTATCAATCAATGATAAACACGTGCAAACCCCTTTTAAACACAAACTCTAATTAAATGTTGCATGAATATGAACTAAAAGGATATTGTTGCCTAGTAACCCAATTATAAATCAGCGATACTTTTTAGCATTCTTTTTATAAATTGAAACAAAATGAATACGAATAGCGATAAATTTTGGGATTATTTTCATATTGTACGCGCATTTGGCGTCCATAGTTAATCGCCTACTACTGTGATGAGTTTATCTTTTTATCAATGTTTGACGCAAATTAAATCATATATTTAGTGTAAGTTTACTGTGTTAAAGCATTGGCCGAAACAGATGTATATAAAGGAATTCATATGTACGTACAAACGTTTTATACCCTACACAATTACCAAAATGTAAACAGCAAATTTTATGACAATAATTACAAAGAAAAAGTACGAACGTTAGATTACGAGTGAAATCAAGCTTTCCCTCACTTCGTTTTTGAATATTCATATTGTCGTAATTAAGTTATTTTGTCATAGATAGCACAATAAAACAGGTTTTCGTCGTAATGCAAATAAACTACTTGTCGAATAAATCTCTTTTTATCATTTGCTTGTAATAATTATACAGTCTTGAACATTCTTATTTCTGTAAGGATACATTCATAATAATTTTTATTTCAGTATTGTCTTCATGTCCTACTAGTTGGAGTCATTATGAAGACAAGTGTTTCTTTCTAAGCCGTGACAACGAGACATTTGCCGATTCACTGGTGAGTATAATCTAAAAGAGCAAAGGCAGAGTTTCGAAAGTAAGGAGTCGTAAACTCTCATTCTGATTTCGATTGTTTTACTTTGCTATATAATATGTATTTTTGTTTTGAACGATGTATGACGTTTAACTTATTTCCGATTTTGAATGAGTGAGCATACCAATATCTGATAATGTCTGCATAGTAGAAGTCGATAACCATTTAAACATATCCAATACCGCATTTTTTAAAGTTATGTGAATTCCTCAAGTGTTTTTGTTCATCATTTATTTCTTATTTGGATATATCAGTTTTGAACACCGGTAAACTACGATTGCATCTCATTTCACATCACGTGATCTTGTATATGATATAAAAAAAAATAGAAAGCTTAAGTAACTAAAGAATAAGAAATATTTCAATATATGAATGAACACGAATGCGGCCACATTCATTTTAGACGGAAACCGCTAAAGTTTTGGAAGATTTCTGTAATTGAGCATGCCTTAATGATGCTAGGACGCGACATTTGTACATTGTATTGTCAAAATCAGCTCATATTTATGTAGCTGAAGCCTTTTACTTTCCAAAATATAGCCTAAAGAGTACATTTTCACAATTTTCTAGAACTGCTATATTTTCGGGCAAAAAAGAGGTCTTACTTAACCTACTTCTTTTTATCAAAGCAGTTGGTAATGGCCGTTTGTTTTAACCGTTTAAGCATGTCGGAATTATGCTGTTTTTCAAGGGAGAGAAATAACTGAAATATGTTAAAATTCTCATTTGATATGATGGTATAATATCATCTCCACAATATTAATAAATGTTTGTATTTAAATTTGAAAGTAATACTTTTCTATCTGTTTCCAGAGTCTATGTGAAGTGATTGGGCGCCAGTATGGTAGATCGGCATCATTAGCTACCGTTGATGATGCAAAAACACAACAGTTTCTTACAGATTTAATGATCAAAATAAGTAAGAATGTGTAGCTATATGGATATCACATTTTTTTATAAAAGATGAAGCGCAACTTTTTTTCTCTATCTAGCTAACCCTGAACATATATATATAGCCACTTTTTTAAAGTCAAACTTGGTTGTTTTAATGACATGCAACTTACATGCAAAATAAAAAATAAAATTCACATCGTAACTTTCAACATGTATATTCAATTGAATGAATTAAGCATGTTTTGTTTTAAAGCATCAACCTGTGCTTGATTGGTGTCCAAAACTGTTTTGTTTGTTTTCACAGATTCCATTGGAATGTACATAGGATTAAATGACCTTGTAACTGAAGGGGAATTTCACTGGATAGCAAACGGCAAGCAGGCAACGTACTTTAACTGGGGACCTACCCAGCCAAACAACAGAGGGGGGAACGAGAACTGTGTAGCTATGAGAGTTGATCCAGTTATAGGCTTCAATTATTCTTGGACAGATGGTCCTTGTACAGTACCAACTACCTACATTTGTGAAATGGTGTAAGTAATATGGCACACAAGTTTATTTAAATGCAATACATTTAACGATGTGATTTTAGTTACTGCAAAAACATGTTGTCTTTTTCTCTGTTTTTTAGATTTTAACTATCGAGCATATATTTAAAGTTTCAAAAGTGCGAAAAAGTCCTTTCTGTCTATAAGTATAGTTTGTTTAGTTCCGAATTTATTTGTGTGTACATAATGCTTTATTTGATCCTTCGGTTGATATTTGAAGAAGACACGTGCACATATTAACGCGTCAATAAAATGATAAAAAGATTATTATTTATAGAAATCAGTAGAATTTGTAAAATTGCCAATGAGACAAGGTTTCACAAGAAATGCTAAAAATTGGCATCTATTTAAATGTGAAAACTGACGGTAACAAAAAAACAACAAAAGGTAACTAATGTATTACTTCGTTCAAACGTCCCATTGGTAATGTGTCAACAGTTACTTCTTTTGCGAAAAGTCCTACACATTTGAAATAAACATTATTTAATATATACAACTGATTATTTTCTCAAATATTTCTTTATTTATTTTAGGGCAGCAGATATAGGAAATCTTCTAGGATAGCCGTTATCACCAGGAATTCGTCGTACATATTACATGTCAGTTTATTTATTACATACATTCAAACCAACTCTGTTGTTGTTTGTTTTTATATTTATTTTTTATGTTAATTGCTGGATATTGAGAGAGCCCTCAGTGTAACATGTATTGTCGTAAAAGAAAAATAATCTTTATTTAACTTGAATATACAAATGCAAACTTGAAGCAAAGTGATAGTTTATGGTTAATATCATGGGCTATTCAGGAGCCTGTAATTCAGTGGTTGTCGTTTGTTTATGTGTTAAATATTTGTTTTTCGTTCATTTATTTATATAAATAATGCCGTTAGTTTTCTCGTTTGAATTGCTTTACAATGTCTTATAGAGGCCTTTTATAGCTGACTATGCGGTATGGACTGTGCTCATTGTTGAAGGCCGTGCGGTGACCTTCTGTGGCATTTTGGTCTCTTGTGGACAGTTGTCCCTTTGGCAATCATACCACATTTTCTTTTTTTATTATCTTTTATCTATTTACTTAGCAGTCCAAATTTTTTAAGCTGTAGCTGACTATCGTGTATTTTGAAGATCCCGAAGATTGTGTACGTTTTTATTTCCATTAAAAAAAATGGATATAATTTTATAGATCATGAAAACCTAAACAGCATAAAAACACAAAATATGTAAATGGTCCTTCAATAAACATTACAATCAAGGTTTTTTCCAGTAACACTGTTGTTTGGTTGAGCTGATGGAGATAAACAGGACACACTTTATACCGGAACAAAAGATACTACTTCTAGTTATTACCCTTTCCCTTACATATAATACCCAATCAATATCTGGTGTGTGATATGAAAAGCATGATAATTATGTATACTTAAATGCATGTAAAAGTGAACAGCGGGGAAATGAAATACCAATGTACTTTCGGAATTTTCAAATATCATTCTAAAATTACTTGTAATCAGAATAATCCAAAGGATTGATTTACAATAATAAAAAAGGGTACACATAAGTCTTCTTTGTTTCGATGAAATCATTTCTCCAAAGTACTTTTACTTTGATACATATGCACTGACTTGTTTTAGTCACGCATTTTCCATATAAAAGAGACAAATCTCTGAAGATCGAATCCAAAACGTTAAAAAAAATAAAACCTTGATATAGCCTTACTTAAAATGAAATTAAAGAATTGTTGATAAGTGTTACATCATCTGCATACCTTCAGCGGACTACTAGAGTGCCAAAAGCACTACATGCACTAAGTTTTTGAAATCACATTTATCCAGCAGCACCGGGAGACGTTAACATAAATCAAACTGGTTTTTAAATCGATATCGATTTTTTTAAACTATATTAAAAAATAAAATAATCGTCAAAGGTAACATTATGCTCTAAGAATTATGTTTCCAAATGAAAAGGATTTTTTTATTGTAATGTCGTGGTTACATCAAATTGAAACTCTAAACACCAAACTTTTAGCTAGATTTTGTCAATAGAATCTGTTCAAAATAAGATAATTAAATCAAACGCTTGATGCATCGTTGCCTTTACAAACTTTTTAGACTTTGCACATTTTGTAAGAACAATATGTGATATAGGTAGCCACACTTTGTAAATGAAGCGGTATTCATTCTTTATAAATTGACAAATTAGTGACTTCAACATCAATTTATGTGATTAAACATTTTTGAATATCTTGTATAAATGTAATCACCAAATTAATAAGATGATTATGGAAAGATGTAAACTAAGCAGAAAGACAAATTTTACGTGAGTTGTCGTTCTTCTTCTATGATTTAATGATTTGCGACTTGTTGTTAGTATTGGTAAAAAAAGCAACGCCGGCTAAACAAATGCCGTACCTACAAAAATCAGACAAACCAAAATATTCATTAGCCTGTGTCATGATTTCTTTAATTAAAGCTTACATAGGTGTCCTTTCTTCTGTTATATATATATATTTGTATTAAATAAAAACCATATAGTGGTACTTGATTTACTTGCAATTGACAACAGCAGATGAATGATATTTTGTAATTTCAAATTTTAGAGAAAGTTGACGTGTTATTTCGACTCTATTGGTTTAAATTCTCTTTAAAAATGATTTAATATTCATGGTTTTCCTAAACTATTTGTCTTGTGTACATCTGATAAAGGTTATTTTAGAACACATGTCGTGTTCAATGAAATCAGGATTGTTTATTTTCAGAGAATTCAATATGTCACGCCAATGTATCAGTAATCAAATTCAAATAAATATGGTTCTTCGGAATCAATTTTTTTTTAAACAGTTTATTAATAAAAACAAAATTAAACAAAATAATCCAATTTATAATTATCATTTATATAGCACTTTGCCGATAAAAGAGGGACGAAAGATACCAAAGGGACAGTCAAACTCGTAAATCCAAAACAAACTGGGCCAGCCATGGCTAAAAATGAAAAAAGACAAACAGAAAAACACTAGTACACATGACACAACATAGAAAACTAAAGAATAAACAACACGAACCCCACCAAAAACTAGGGGTGATCTCAGGTGCTCCGGAAGGGTAAGCAGATCCTTCTCCACATGCGGCACGCGTCGTGTTGCTTATGTGATTACAAATCCGGTAAATAGTCTAATCGGTAGGTCAAATTCATGAAAGGGAAGGGGATTGTAGTTACGACGTAAGGAACATATCCGATATCATTTGTGAAACGGTTATTCCATAACGGTCAACCAACTCGTGATGGCGTCCGTAAAATTTACGAAGGGATGATTTCAACTTCACCATTTGGAACTCTTGGTTTAATAGCTTCCTTGTGAGCAGTAACCCTCTATCAAGAAAATCATGATAGGAAATGCAAGCACGGGAATATCGTATCAATTGGGAGATATATACCCCGTATGCAGGTGCTGCTGGAATGTTGCTACTTAGAAATGGAAAGTTTACAATTGGAAAGCTGAAATCATCTCTTTTGTCGTAAAGTTTTGTCTTCAACCGACCCTCATTGTCAATTTCTAGATGTAAGTCAAGATATGAAGCCGACTTAACTGTATCTGTAGTATCCTTTATCTCCAATTCGATGGGATAGATGCGATCCACATAGTCACCAAATTTTGAATTGTTTAGTGAAAGACCGTCATCTATATAGCGGAAAGTAGAGTTAAAGGATATTGCTAACTTCTTATCTTTCTTCCTAAGAAGTTCCTGCATGAAGTCAGCCTCATAATAATAAAGAAACAAGTCAGCAAGTAGAGGGGCACAGTTTGTTCCCATTGGGATGCCGACAGTCTGTTGAAAAACACGTCCTCCGATAAGTCATCCATTGTGATATCGATTGCAGCTATGGTTGTAAATACTTTATAAACATATAAACAGACAATAGCCTGTTTCAAGGTTAGCATGAAATTGGTCTTATTTGTCTTATTTTTTATATACAATATTAAACAGCATACAATGTATCAACCCAAAGACAAATAAAATCTCGAACAGACACTCTCTCGAGTGTTTTGATGTCTCAGCTTGATAGGCACCCAACGATCGAAAGAGGGCAACATGCATGCAGGCTTCATTAATAGATAAGCAAATATTATGCAATACTAAGCCTAGTGCAGGTATATCATTTGTACATGCTATCGTCGCAGCATTCAATTTCCTTTTATCATCTGACATTTAAATGAGATAAAAGTTTCAATGAAAAGTAACGAATTTCTTTGATATTTGAAATTGATTCATAATCATCGGCACAACTCTTTTCTTAATGCTCTTCTTACTGGAGTTTCCGCCCTTTCGACAAGGTAAAGACTGTTCTCTGATTTAAGTGGTGACTGTTGAAATGTCTGTAAGGAAAGTTTTCGAAACAGAAAGAATATATAAAATTATAAAATTAGGTAAGTGAAAACTGATATGAATCTTCCATAGTCAATATTTAAGGGGATACCCAACACCTTCAATAACATTAATTTGGCTCGTTTAATTTTCATGAAATTTTGACAAAGTATTTACTTTGACTCTTTGACAAAAATATAAATGTTTTATAGAATTTGAACCAAATAATTACAATTAACAATTTGACAAACACGTACTTTGTAGATTGAGAAGCTTAATTTTTCATATAAACACAATGTCATTAAAACGTTTAGCTGATACTATAGAGTTATCTCCCTGTAGTGTCAGGTACCACCTTAAGGGACGACATAAACAAAAATAAATGAAGGTTAAAAGATTAATTCAAATAGTTTGGGGGTTGGGGTTAAATTTAAAATTTAATTGGCATATATTTATATCCTTATTTATCAATCAATTTTTCATATGATATTAGTTAGGGACGTAAATGTATTTTATTTGGCATTATAGTTATCCCTCTAGGGACATACAATGCTGTCCAATCAGCATTTGACCTAATTTGTGTACAACAAGCATATTGAGGAAACCTGTACAAGTTTCAGTCGATCTGTTTAGATGTTTGGCATCATTTAAAAAAGTACATGAGAGATGTTTATCTCATCCGTGCACCGTTCATCTTTTTTTGTTGTTGGCATCCTGTATATACCTTATATGCAAATATAGTGAAGCCGACCCTTGAGAAAAAAATGTCAACCTGCATTCCTGGGCACATTTAAAATCGGAAACGCATGTTTCTGTCCTGAAAAACAATGAATACTTGCCATTGGGTTTCAAGAAAAGAAGACTTAACATCAGAGACACACAAAAAAAACGGTTACTCCGTATTTAATTTTCATGAAATGTCTTATGGTCTAATGTTTGTCCTTGTGTATTTTTGTGTGTGTGGTTAGTTTTGTTTTACATAAGTTGATGGAGGTGGATTTCTCTTCGACCTATGAGTGTTTGGTTTCCCCTTTGATATCTTTTATCTCCTGTTTATCCCTGACCCTGTCGACTCATTTACATGTAACATTTCCTACCTCTCAATTGTTCATTTGTTCATCTGTATTTTTTTCTTCTCAAAATGCATAAACCATAACGGTTTACTTTTATACATTGTGACTCATACTTTATTTTCTTATATCTATGAACTATGAGATCAATACAGTCAACATTTGACTTCAAACAATGGAGCGTGTGTCTGTTAGCTGTAACAACTATCCACTCAAAGTGGTTACTTGAACGCATTTACTTGCCACTTGATGACATAAACTCACAACCTAAGTGATGACAGACTTGTTTTACACTAGATGATGAATTTAAAACCTTTCAACCGCCGAGGCCCCTCAACATAAAGAACAAAAATGTGATATCTCTTTTGACATTCTTCTAGGTTTTACAAGTTTAAAGTAAAGTATGTCTAGGTTTGTTATGGTTTACTTAACGAATTTTTGTATTTCCCCATTTTTAAAGGCCGTACAGTTTCATATTATAATAAGATTCTTCCTATCCTTAAAGATATCTCTTCACGAATCTGCATTAAAAATCAATAAAATAATTACTTCTTAATTATACATTAAACCCAGTTTAAATTGCTTCAACGTGGTATGTCTAGGCTTTATAGTGCTACTAAAAATGCAGCGCATTTCATCTTTTCAGAATTAAAGAATCCTTTACGTGATTTTAGAATTTCAGGATCCGATACCAATTGGGTTCGATATCTGACTGGTATTGAAGTTTCTTGGGGAAATATGTGGATAGCATGTAAGTTTTTGTACAGCAATGTGTATGAATACTATAAGATTGCACTAAACGCAAAACCAATCATAAAAGACATAGACAGGTAAAACCAATAGTCTTTAACAACAGATTGACTAATTCATTGATTGTTGAACATTTGTAAACGCCATTGTTTGGTATTTCGTGAGGGTCATTTTTAATTCTATAGTATAGGAAAACTGACAATCCTAGTATTAAGATTGGAGTTGAGTGCACCTGCACGAGCAGGGTTCGAACTCACAAAGGCAGTGTTGACTGGCTAGTGATTACAGTAGAAGAACTACTTAGACCACTTTGATAGCAAGGTCCCTATTTTACAACAGAAATACTTTAAGGTGTCCTGAAAAATCGGCTCTTAGTCGTCTTTGGTCCTTAAAGCTTGTACAACTACTGTACATAATTATACACCAAACAACGAAACTCCAAAATAACAAAATACAGATAGATTTTACATAAGACAAAGGATTTCAAATATTTTGGCCACAAGCATCACTGAAGAGACATGTATTGTCGAAATGCGCATCTGGTGCAGGAAATTTGGTACCCTCAATGTTATTATAGGAATATATAATTTAGAGAGAGAGGGAGACGAATTTATATCAGTGTTTCTTGTTTCCGAATTTTTTCAATTGTATAATTGAATTTTGTGAACGTTTGAGATTAAAATATTATCTAAACTTAATATCATTTAAAGAAAAGGCGCATCTTTACGGTAGTAAGATTTCAACCAGAGAAAATGCTAAATCAACCAAAACTAGAAATAAGTTTTCAGATTACTGGTTTGAAAAATATACCAACTAAAAGTTAATCAATATGATGAGAGAATCTGATAGGGAAAAGTCTTTATTTATGTATTTCACATTTTTCTCATTCCTTTTTATGTTTGCCCATTTTTCTTTAATATTGTTATTTATTTGTTTAATTTGTATTCACATTATTCTCCATTATTTTCGTTTTTTTTATTATAAGCTTATAAGCTTCTCTGTAAACACAATCCATACCCTCATTTAAGACTCTTCGGTTAAAAAAAGGCAAGAGAAATGTATATATGCACGTGGTCACGTGTGATCCCTCAGCTGATGCAAATACCGAAGTCTTTTTTTGTTGTTTTTTTTTTTTTTTGGGGGGGGGGATCTAGTTTTGTAAGTGTTGACAAGTGTTTCTCAAAACAGAATTAAAAACGAAAATTCCTGTACACCAAGTTTAATTGTCAAACAGCAATATGTGCAATAAAGAATCAATTAGATTGTTCAAAAAAGAATTAAAAACGAAAATTCTGTATAACAAGTTGCAAGTAATAATTTCTACTTTAACTACATGTACGTATGATAATTGTTGAAATTAAAATTTCGTAATACGCGTGAGGTCCTTGGATATATCATTGGCCGCTTAGCACTCTTAATAAAGGTAGACACTGCTTATTCGGTATAGAGAACATTCGTTATGGTGGGGCTGTGCAATATCTGCCTGTGCACTGATGTCTTGTTAACTACACGTTATAGCTCCGGTTCAATGTGTTGGTCTAGAAGTCTGCATGTTTAATATTTGCAATTGTTTCTATCTTGAATATATCTATTAAATTTGCCACTGAACGTTAAACAGCCATCGTGCATTTCATAAATGGTTAATTGTCTAAATGCCAATTATCTTGACTTTTCAATTATGAATTTCCAATAGACTTCAATTAATGTCAAATTCTAAATGCAAATACATTGTTATATGTTTGCTAAGGAGAGGTCTAAAATACCGCAAGGCTTATAAAACTCAAAAGAAAAAAAAATACCAAAAGACAAACAATAGTTTAAGAAACACAACATATGAAGCTTACGATTGAGCAACATGATCCCAACCAAAACCCTGGGTTGATGTCAGGTGTTCCAGAATATTAAGCAGATCCTGCTTCATGTCTGACACCCGTTAGCTAATTATCCACCAGATGATGTGAATTTTGACAATTATATTTTACCCTATAACCTTTAGAAATAAGTATTATGAAAACCGTTAAATCAACCACTAAACGCCCCAAAATGAAACATTGTGAAACAGTTCAAACAAAAATCCCAACGACCTAATTTATAACAAAACATAAAGAAAAAAAAAGACAGATACAAGACCATTATTTTTGTTGTCAACATTAATTCGAAAATATTTTTTGGATACACCAGTTAAACACCTGCAATATAAATGTTTGTACAAAGGAATTGTCCAGACTTCCATATGAAGACAGCACCATCGGAAAAGAGTTTCAAAACACTTACGATTCGGAAAAAGGTTGAAATATAATAACGACAATTGATAAACTAGATAAAGTGGACTTGAATGTTGCTGCTCAAGAACACATGAACATGATCAGAAATATCACTCCTCAAACCGGTTACATGAAGTTTCTTCAAAGACGGGAATAAGAAAAACATTGCCTGTTATACAACGTGCAAATGACGAATTCAAATAGTAATAGTAAACAGGTTGAAAATAGTAGCAGGTGCATTTGTCTATCTGATCTTAAAGTCGTGTTTTCAATGCGCAACTGAACAAGAGAACAGTATTTGTTGCGTATTTTTGTTATACATGTTATACAACGGAATGATAATTTGATATTGGGATGGGGTGGGTTTTTTTTTTGGAAATGAAAAATCTGGCTCTGTATGTATTGTCACAAATAATCTTCCTGAAAACAGAATTATAGACGAAATGCTGCCTGACAAGATGCAAGTAATAAGTGTGAAAACAAAGTACTATTACTTCCTGTATGTATGACAAGCAACAGCTGAAAATTAAAAAAAAAGTGAATTTTCTTCCAAAAATAAATACGGGTCAGACCGTGCACCTAATTAAATTGGCAGTTCGTGTGTCTCTCCGCATAGTACGCTATAAAGTAATAGCAGACACTGCATTGTAGGTATAGATAACATTCGTCATGGTAGGACTTTAAAATATCATCCCGTGTGCTGTTGCTTTGTAGTAAACTACACATTTAAGTTTCGGCACATTATGGTTGATTAGAGGGCATAATGCTGGAAATTCTTTTAATGTATTCCTGTCCTGAATATACTAACAGAATTCGCCACTGGACGTAAAACAGCTATCATAAAATTGAGAATGGAATAGGGAATGTGTCAAAGAGACAACAATCCGACCATATAAAAAAACGACAACAGAAGGTCACCAACAGGTCTTCAATGAAGCGAGAAATTCACGCATCCGGAGGCGTCCTTCAGCTGGCCCCTAAACAAATATATACTAGTTCAGTGATAATGAACGCCATACTAATTTCCAAATTGTACACAAGATGCATTTCATCAATGGTTACTTATCTACATGCCAATCATATAGACTGTTCAATGGTCAAGTTCTTAATGCACATACAATGTTATATGTTTGCCAAGGATAGGCCTAACATACAAAGCCTTAGTATGTCAAAAATTCAAATTGCATAAAGCAATATCAACTCTACAACTAACAGGGCTTATCCGTGTATGATCAGGAAGCAGACGCATTTACTTTTGTCCTACGTCGTGACAGTATTATATTAAGCCAACGTTATTGTGTATTCCAAAATTGTTGTAAAATAGCAGCTCACAATTTGCTAGTTCTTTGCTTATTATGCAATTTCGTATTATGATTTACCGGTTTAGAAATAAAGAAATTTAACATGTGTAAATGATTTGTTGTATAAAATAACAAAAAAACTTTTTTTTTTATTTGATTGTTCTACTATGTCATCCTTTAGGCGATATACATAAAACTCTCAAAGTAAAAAATGTATAAAAGAGAGTAGTAGCAAGTCCACACGTTACACGTTTTTTTTTTTATTTTCATGCTCTAAAAAAGCAAGTGGTATAACCTATATTCTCATATGTAACTCAAAATTTTATCGGATAAATTTGTTAAACAAGATCCAATTCATTCGGTAATGTTTCATACCAAATATAACTATAACCACCGTTTTTACCTTCTAACCGATCAACGATTTCTTCTTAAATAAATTTACCATTATTGAGCCCAGATTAAAGCTTATTCTGGAAATATGTTTCGTTCGCAGATACATAGGTGTCAACTGTTTGTTTCTTTCTACTTGTACTACAGTATATCAAATATATCAGGCTTAAATATGTGTACGGAAGATGTGCGTTCCGTCTTCATTTTAGTCAACAAAGCCTTGTATGGACTGATTAATATTCTTATTCAAATTTCAACAATAGGACATCTCGAACTTTGGCTTTTATCCTTATCCTGATAAATGTTCCAAATTATATTCCAAATAATCTTGTTCTAAAATTTGAACTTTTTATCAAAATGGTCTGTATGAATACCAGTCTCATAAAATTTCATCATTTATCATTAATGATTTTGGATATCATGACATTGTTTCTTGTCCGAATTTTGCACACACATTTTAGCTTGACTGCAATTTTTTGATATCACGAACTAAAGATAATTAACGACTATAAATATCGACTAGAAATGCAACATTCAATATTCAATAACAAACTGCTGCCTAACATATCAATTGCAAACTGCTGCCTAATATATCAAAATGTCTTTTGTTTGGATGAAACTTTGTGTTCTTGCATTTGTTGCCACAGTTGGTAAGTCACTTATTTAGAGATTTGAATACTGTGGATTCATTATTATTCGTTGGATACCAATTTTCGTGGATTTCATGGGCACAGTCAAACCACGAAATCAAATTTTCAACGAATGATAATTTTTCTATAGGTTTGTATGCAGACTTCAGCAAAACCACGAAATTAAATATCCACGAATATGCAAGTCTTTCTTAATCCACGAAAATTGATACCTACGAAAATAAATGAATCCACAGTACTTCTTCTTGTAATTATTGTTGGTTGTTAATGTTTTAACGAAGTACTTTTAACATTTAAGCGCATCATTCTAAAAATGTGCACGGTTAACGCTTTTACAACCCTATATAATTACTAAAAGAAGAATTCAATACTTGTAATGAATTATTTTTGGTAGAATCATGAAAACCAGATGTCTATCAAGTTTTTATTTGTATTTACCTGTGCACTTTACTGTGTAGCTCGTGTTATGATGAGTGTTACATTTCATTTTGAAATAAATGTTGATTTCAAAATCACGCGAGATTGCTGTTAGCCAATCAAAATAAAGTATTGTTATAATGAAACATATAATGTAAACATTGATTATCGAACTAACTCTTCAATATTCAATTTGTAGTTCATAATTAAATGATTCTTTGTGTAGTTTTCATTTTTAGATTCAGGCTCAATAATTTGATCCAGTTGAAAATTAACATATTTAATTCATATCATGGTTTACACATATCCAAATTACAAAAACTCTATAGAGAGCCATTCAATAATGAATAGGAATGTAAAAATGTAGCAATAGTTCGTGGGTACAGAACTAATGTTATAAAATTATCCCTTGCGATAAATTATTCAAAGTCTTCTGATAGTCAATTTACCCGATACATACATTAGTTTAACTCGTGAACTAGAATTTCTGAGGTCTGTTCGATTTAATGTTAAACCTGTATATGAATGTATTTCTGTGTACCGGATCAGTGAACGGTTTTTCCTGATTTTTACCTTGTTAAACTTATCAATCAATGATAAACACATGCATACCCCTTTTAAACACAAACTATAATTAAATGTTGCATGAATATGGACTAAAAGGATATTGTTGCCTAGCAACCCAATTATAAATCAGCGATACTTTTTAGCATTTTTTTTATAAATTGAAAAAAAATGAATACGAATAGCGATAAATTTTGGGATTATTTTCATAATGTACGCGCATTTGGCGTCCATAGTTAATCGCCTACTACTGTGATGAGTTTATCTTTTTATCAATGTTTGAAGCAAATTAAATCATATATTTAGTGTAAGTTTACTGTGTTAAAGCATTGGCCGAAACAGATGTATATAAAGGGTTGCATATGTACGTACAAACGTTTTACACCCTACACAATTACCAAAATGTAAACAGCAAATTTTATGACAATAATTACCAAGAAAAAGTACGAACGTTAGATTACGAGTGAAATCAAGCTTTCCCTCACTTTGTTTTTGAATATTCATATTGTCGTAATTTAGTTATTTTTTTCATAGATAGCACGATAAAATATGATGCGACTAGATTTTTTTTTATTAAAACCACGCGCACGATGTGCTGTTAGTCCAATTATCAAAAAGTGGAATCCCTTTGAAACAGGTTTTCGTCGTAATGCAAATAAACTACTTGTCGAATAAATCTCTTTTTATCATTTGCTTGTAATAATTATACAGTTTTGAACATTCTTATTTCTGTAAGGATACATGCATAACAATTTTTATTTCAGTATGGTCTTCATGTCCTACTAGTTGGAGTCATTATGAAGACAAGTGTTTCTTTCTAAGCCGTGACAACGAGACATTTGCCGATTCACTGGTGAGTATAATCTAAAAGAGCAAAGGCAGAGTTTCGAAAGTAAGGAGTCGTAAACTCTCATTCTGATTTCGATTGTTTTACTTTGCTATATAATATGTATTTTTGTTTTGAACGATGTATGACGTTTAACTTGTTTCCGATTTTGAATGAGTGAGCATACCAATATCTGATAATGTCTGCATAGTAGAAGTCGATAACAATTTTTAAACATATCCAATACCGCATTTTTTAAAGTTATGTGAATTCCTCAAGTGTTTATGTTCATCATTTATTTCTTATTTGGATACATCAGTTTTGAACACCGGTAAACTACGATTGCATCTCATTTCACATCACGTGATCTTGTATATGATATAAAACAAAAATAGAAAGCTTAAGTAACTAAAGTTTTAGAATAAGATATATTTCAATATTATGAATGAACACGAATGCGGCCACATTCATTTTAGACGGAAACCGCTAAAGTTTTGGAAGATTTTAGTAATTGAGCATGCCTTAATGATGCTAGGACGTGACATTTGTACATTGTATTGTCAAAACAGCTCATATTTATGTAGCAGAAGCCTTTACTTTCCAAAATATAGCTTAAAGAGTACATTTTCACAATTTTCTAGAACTGCTATATTTTCGGGCACAAAAGAGGTCTTACTGAACCTACTCCTTTTTATCAAAGCCGTTGGTAATGGCCGTTTGTTTTACCCGTTTAAGAATGTTGGAATTATGCTGTTTTTCAAGGGAGAGAAATAACTGAAATATGTTAAAAGTCTCATTTGATATGATGGTATAATATCATCTCCACAATATTAATAAATGTTTGTATTTAAATTTGAAAGTAATGCTTTTCTATCTGTTTCCAGAGTCTATGTGAAGTGATTGGGCGCCAGTATGGTAGATCGGCATCATTAGCTACCGTTGATGATGCAAAAACACAACAGTTTCTAACAGATTTAATGATCAAAATAAGTAAGAATGTGTAGCTATATGGATATTAGGTTTTTTATAAAAAATGAAGCACAACTTTTGTTCTCTATCTAGCTTAACCTGAACATATATATATATAGCCACTTTTTTAAAGTCAAACTTGGTTGTTTTAATTACATGCAACTTACATGCAAAATAAAAAATAAAATTCACATCGTAACTTTCAAAATGTATATTCAATTGAATGAATTAAGCATGTTTTGTTTTAAAGCATCAACCTGTGTTTGATTGGTGTCCAAAACTGGTTTGTTTGTTTTCACAGATTCCATTGGAATGTACATAGGATTAAATGACCTTGTAACTGAAGGGGAATTTCACTGGATAGCAAACGGCAAGCAGGCAACATACTTTAACTGGGGACCTACCCAGCCAAACAACAGAGGAGGGAACGAGAACTGTGTAGCTATGAGAGTTGATCCAGTTATAGGCTTCAATTATTCTTGGACAGATGGTCCTTGTACAGTACCAACTACCTACATTTGTGAAATGGTGTAAGTAATATGGCACACAAGTTTATTTAAATGCAATACGTTTAACAATGTGTTTTTAGTTACTGCAAAAACATGTTGTCTTTTTCATCTGTTTTTTAGATTTTAATTCAACTATCGAGTTATCAGCACATACTTAATGTTTTCAAAATTTCAAAAAGTTCTCTCCGTCTTTAAGGAAAGTTCTTTTTTAATCTCTCGAAACGGTTTGTTTCTTATACATTTGTGTGTACACAATGCTTTACTTGATCCATCGGTTGATATTTTGAGAAGACACTTGCACATATCAACGCAATCCGTAATATGATATATAAAGATTATTATTCATACAAATCAGTAGCATTTGTAAAATTGCCATTGAGACAAAGTTTCACAAGAAACGCTAAAAATTAGCATCTATTTAAATTTAAAAAACGGCCTGATAACGATAATAAACAACAACAGGCAACTAATGTATTACTTCCTTCAAACGTCCATTGGTAATTTGTCAAAAGTTTCTTCTTTTGCGAAAAATCCAACACATTTGAAATAAACATTATTTGATAAATACAACTGATTATTATCTCAAATATTTCTTTATGTTTTTTAGGGCAGCAGATATTGGAAATCTTCTTGGATAGCCGTTATCACCAGGAATTCGTCGTACATTTTACATGTCAGTTTATTTATTGCATACATTCACACCAACTCTGTTGTTGTTTGTTTTTATATTTATTTTTTATGTTAATTGCTGGATATTGAGAGAGCCCTCAGTGTAACATGTATTGTCGTAAAAAGAAAAATATTCTTTATTTAAATTGGATATACAAATGCAAACTTGAAGCAAACAGATAGTTTACAGTTAATATTATGGGCTATTCAGTGGTTGTCGTTTGATTATGTGTTACATATTTGTTTTTCGTTCATTTAATTATTAATATAAATAATTGCTCATTGTTGAAGGCCGTCCGGTGACCTATAGTTGTTAATGTCTGTGTCATTTTGGTCTCTTGTGGACAGTTGTCCCATGGCAATCATCCCACATCTCTTTTTTATGATCTTTTATCTTTTTACTTAGCAGTCCAAAATGTTTAAGCTGTAGCTGACTATCGTGTATTTTAAAGATCCTGAAATTACTGTAAAGTTTGTGTACGTTTTTATTTACAATAAAAAAAAAATGAATATAATTTAATAGACCATGCAACCTAAACAGCATAAAAACACAAAATATGTAAATGGTCCTTCAATAAACATTACAATCAAGGACCTAAATAAAAAGGAACGGTAAGTACATGTATACGCCAATGAGAAGCACCCAACGATCGAAAGGGGGCAACATGCATGCAGGCTTCATTGATAGACAAGCAAATAGTATGCAATACTACGCCATATCTTTTAAAGTGCAGATATATCATTTGTACTTTCTACCGTCGCAGCATTCAATTTCCTTTTATCATCTGACATTGAAATGAGATAAAAGTTGAAATGAAAAGAGACTTATTCCTTTGATATTTGAAATTGATTAATAATCATCGGCACAACTCTTGCTTTAATGATATTCTTACTAGAGTTTCCGACCTTTCGACAAGCTTAAAACGAGTTTTTCTGATTTAAGCGATGACTGCTGAAATGTCTCTAAGGAAAGTTTTCGAAACAGAAAGAATATATAAAATTATAAAATTAAGTAAATGAATACAGATATGAATCTTCCCTAGTCAGCATTCAAGGGACCATATCAAAAAATCAATGAAGGATACAAAACACGTAAGTCAAATAGTTTGGGGGTTGGGGTCAAATTTAAAGTTTAATTGACATAGATTTAATATATATCCTTATTGATCAATCAATTTTTCAAAAATTAAGTTCAAAAATGGGGGGTAGAGGGGCCAGGGACAAAACTATATGAATTATTTTTTTTTTATCCTGCATCGAATTTTTGATGTCGTCCCCAACAAACACTTAGACAAAAATATTGCATCATCCTATTTTTTTCTGACAAACCAAAATATATTGCATATGATATTAGTTATGTGGAACGCATCTATCCCATCGAATTGGAAATAAAGGATACTACAGATACAGTTAAGTCGGCTTCATATCTTGACTTACATCTAGAAATTGACAATGAGGGTCGATTGAAGACAAAACTTTACGGCAAAAGAGATGATTTCAGCTTTCCAATTGTGAACTTTCCATTTCTAAGTAGCAACATTCCAGCAGAACCTGCATACGGGTATGGATCATCCCTTCGTAAATTTTACGGACGCCATCACGAGTTGGTTGACCGTTATGGAATAACCGTTTCACAAATGATATCGGATATGTTCCTTACGTCGTAACTACAATCTCCTTCCCTTTCATGAATTTGACCTACCGAATTAGACTATTTACCGGATTTGTAATCACATAAGCAACACGACGGGTGTACCATGTGGAGCAGGATCTGCTTACCCTTTCGGAGCACCTGAGATCACCCCTAGATTTTGGTGGGGTTCGTGTTGTTTATTCTTTAGTTTTCTATGTTGTGTCATGTGTACTATTGTTTTTCTGTTTGTCTTTTTCATTTTTAGCCATGGCGTTGTCAGTTTGTTTTAGATTTATGAGTTTGACTGTCTCTTTGGTATCTTTCGTCTCTCTTTTATGGACGTAAATATTTTTTATTTGGCATTATAGTTACCCCTCTAAGGACATCCAATGTTGTCCAATCAGCATTTGACATAATTTGTGTACAACAATCATATTGAGGAAACTCTCTATACCTGTACAAGTTTCAGTCGTTCTTCTTAGATTTTTTTCTTTGCCATCAATTAAAAAAAAAGTACATGAAATATGTACATCTCGTCCCTATACCGTTCAATTTTATTTGAATCCTGAGTATGCCTTATATGCAAAAATAATGAAGCCGACCCTTGAGAAAAGATTTTTCTACCTGCATTCCTGGCCACATGAACAATCAGGATAGCATGTTTCTGTTCTGAAAAACAATGAACACTTACCATTGGATGCCAAGAAAAGAAGACTTAACGGCAGATAAACCAAAAACCTGTTAATCTGTATGTAATTTTTATGAAATGTCTTATGGTCTTTTGTTAGTCTTGTGTTTTTTATGTGCGTGGTTAGTTTTTTTTTTTTACATTAGTTGGTGGAGGTGGATTTCTCTTCAACAAATGAGTGTTTGGTTTTCCCTTTCATATATTTCATCTCCTGTTTATCCCTGACCCTGTCGACTCATTTACATCTAGCAGCTCCTACCTCTCGATTGTTCATATTTTTCATCTGCATTATTATAATTTAAATAGATATAGGAAGATGTGGTGTGAGTGCCAATGAGACAACTCTCCATCCAAATAACAATTTAAAAATTAAACCATTATAGGTTAAAGTACGGCCTTCAACACGGAGCCTTGGCTCACACCGAACAACAAGCTATAAAGGGCCCCAAAATTACTAGTGTAAAACCATTCAAACGGGAAAACCAACGGTCTAATCTATATAAATGCATGAACTACAACGTTTTACTGTTACACATTGAAACTAATACCACATTTTCTTATAGTGATGAACTAAAAAATCAATACAGTCAACATTTAACTTCAAACGATGGAAATTGTTCGAGCGTTTGCCTGTTAGCTGTAACAAAATATTTAATAGATACTATATCTTCTGTATAATCTCCCTGGTAAAACAGTAACTAATTTACAGGGATACCCGACTGAATGCTGTGAATCGAGTAAGTTGTAAACAGCAGAGAAATGTGCAATAAAAGGTTTATTTTATTTAAGAAAAAGAAGGAAAAAAAGCTGTAACAACTATCCACTGAGGGTGGTAACTTGAACGCATTTACCTGCCACGTGATGACATGAACTCACAAACTCAGTGACGACAGACTTGTGATACATTAGATGATGCATTTGGAATCTTTCAACGGCCGAGGCCCCTCAACACTAAGAAAAAAATTGTTATATATCCTTTGACATTCTTTTAGGTTTCACAAGTTTAAAGTAAAGCATGTTTAGGCTTGTTATGGTTTACTTAATGGATTTTTGTATTATCCATTTGTAAAGGCCGTACAGTTTTATATTAAGATCTATGTTAACGACCACACCATTAGGACTCTGTATGATAGTTGTATAATTTGCTTTCATTCCAGATTTTTTTCATTTTCATAAACACTTGATTGTGTAAAAGAAATGATTAAATCATCAGTAATTAGTACTTTTAATATAACGATACTAGTTTTCATTCAAGTATGTGTACTTTTAGGAAATTGTTTGGCATACGTTTTGATAAATAAACCATGATCATTTTTAGGTAACTGATTCTTTGAGGGCTATGCTGTAAAGATTCTTCCTATCCTTAAAGCTATCTCTTCACGAATCTTTATTTAAAATCAATAAGATAAATACTTATTAATTATACCTGAAACTTAGTTTTAATTGATTCAATGTCGTATGTCTAGGCTTTATAGTGCTACTAAAAATGCATCGCATTTCATCATTTCAAGATAAAGAATCCCTTTCATGTTTTTAGAATTTCAGGATCCGATACCAATTGGGTTCGATATCTGACTGGTATTGATTTTTCAGGAAGAAATCTGTGGAGAACATGTAAGTTTTTGTACAGCAATGCATATGAATAATATGAGATTGCACTAAACGCAAACAACGCTTATAACCAAACATAAAAGACACAGGCAGGTACAACCAATAGTCTTTAACAACAGATTGATTGATTGATTGATTGATTGATTGTTAGTGTTTTCGCGACACTTATCAACGCCATTTTTGGTATTTCGTGAGGGTCATTTTTTAGTCGATAGGAAAACTGACCATCCTAATCAATTAAGATTGGAGTCAAGTGCACCTGCACGAGCGGGCTTCGAACTCACAATCTCAGTGTTTACTGGCTAGTGATTACAATAGTAGAACTACTTAGACCACCTTGAGACCGAGGCCCCTCTTTTACAACAGAAAGATTTTAATGTGTCCTGCCAAATCGGCTCTTGACCGTCTTTAGTCCTTAAAGCGTGTACAACTACTACATGTACTATACATGAATAAACAGACAACAACGAAACTAAAAAATTACAAAATACAGATAGATATTACATAAGACAAAGGGTTACAGGAATATATAATTTACAGAGAGAGAGAGACGGATTTATATTAGTGTTTCTTGTTTCCGAATCCTTTTTTTTCTATTGTATAATTGAATTATGTGAACGTTTGAGATTAAAATATTATTTAACTTAATATCATTTAAAGAAAAGGCGCATCTTTACGGTAGTAAGATTGCAATCAGAGAACATGCTAAATCAACCAAAACTAGAAATAAGTTGTCAGATTACTGTTTTGACACATTTACAAACTAAAAGATAATATGACACATGTACTGGTATCTTGCATTGGTGGATAAATGGAATTAACACCTTGGTGTGTTGGTATCAAAGTTGAAAGATCTGATAAGGAAAAGTCTTCATTTATGTATTTCGCGTCATTTTTCTCAGTCGTTTTTAGGTTACCCAGTTTTATTTAATATTGTTATTAATTTGTTTAATTTGTTTTCACATTGTTCTCCTTAATTTTGTTTTTCATTATTAGCTTCTCTGTAAACACAATTGAAACCCTCATTTAAGACTCTTCGGTTAAAAAAGAAGGCGAGAGAAATGTATATATGTATGTGGTCATAACGAAATCATATATAGACAGGTGGAAATTAAGAAATAGCAGTTGTATTTGTCTAACTTTTTTGAAGGCGCGTTTTGCATATGGATTTTTATTTTCTGTTATACAACGGGCCCGGGGTGATAATTGAAAACTTGGATGTGGTGCTTTTTGGAAATAAAAAATCTTGTTCTGTAAGTGTTGACACAAATAACTTTTCTCAAAACAGTATTAAAACTGAAAATTCTGTAGAACAAGTTGCAAGCAATAATTTCGACTATAACTACATGTAAGTATGATAATTGTTGAAAATTAATATTTCGTAATACGCGTGAGGTCCTTATGTATATCATTCTAAATAATGGCAGACACTGAGTATTCGGTATAGAGAACATTCGTTATGGTGGGGCCGTGAAATATCTGTATTTGCACCGTTGTCTTGTCACCTACACGTTATAGATCCATCTCAATGTGTTGGTCTAGAAGTCAGCATGTTTAATATGTGTTAAACGTGTTTCTATCCTGAATATACCTATAAAATTTCCAACTGCACGTACAACAGTCATCATGCATTTCATTGACGGTTAATTGTCTTCATGCCAATTATCTAGACTTTTCAATGGTAAATTTCCAATGGACTTCAAACAATGTCAAATTTTAAATGCAAATACAATGTTATATGTTTGCTAAGGAGAGGTCTAAAATACCGCAAGGCTTATAAAACTCAAATGGCAAAATAAACGACCAAAAGACAAACAACAGTATAATAAACACAACATAAGAAGCTTAAGACTGAGTAACATCATCCCAATCAAAACCCTGGGTTGATGTCAGGTGTTCCTGCTCCACTTCTGACATCCGTTGGCTAATTATACACCAGATAATGTGAATTAAACAATAAAATGTCACCGTACGACCTTTTAAAATGAGTATTCATTTATTAGTACCGTTAAATCAACCATAAAACACTCCCGCTTGAAACATTCTGAAACAGTTCAAACGAAAATCCCGACAACTTAATTTATAACAAAACAAAAAAGAAGAAAAGAAAGAAAAAGACCGATAGAAGACCATTATTTTTGTTGTCAACATTAATTCGAAAATATGTTTTGGATAAACCAGTTAAACACCTGCAATATAAATGTTTGTACAAAGGAACTGTCCAGACTTCCATTTAAAGACAGCACCACCGGAAAAGAGTTTCAATACACTTACGATTTGGAAATAGGTTGATATGTACTAACGACTAGTAATAAACTAGCTAAAGTGACTTGAATGTTGCTGCTCAAGAACACATGTACATGATCAGAAATAGCACTCCTCAAACCGGTTTCATGAAGTTTCTTCAAAGACGGGAATAAGAAAAAAATTGCCTGTTATACAACGTGCAAATGACGAATTCAAATAGTAATAGTAGACAGGTGGAAAACAGTAGCAGTTGTATTTGTCTATCTGATCTTAAAGTTGTGTTTTCAATGCGCAACTCAACAATAGAACAGTATTTGTATCGTATTTTTGTTATACATGTTATACAACGGAATGATAATTTGATACTGGGATGGGGATGGGTTTTTTGGAAATGAAAAATCTGGCTCTGTATGTATTGTCACAAATAACCTTCCTGAAAACAGAATTATAAACGAAATGCTGCCTGACAAGATGCAATTAATAAGTGTGAAAACAAAGTAATATTACTTCCTGTATGTATGACAAATAAAGGCAACAGTAGTATACCGCTGTTCAAAACTCAGAAATTCATGGACAAAAAACAAAATCGGGGTAACAAAACAAAACCGAGGGAAACGCATTAAATATAAGAGGAAAACAACGACACAACACCGAAACGCAACACACACAGAAACGGACCAAACATCAGACAAAACAGCACGAGAATAACAAATATAACATGAAAACCAAATACATGAATTTGGGATAGACAAGTACCGTGCCACGTCTTATATCAATATCTCAAAAAAAAGAGAAAACACAAACGACTCAACGTTCAAATGCAACACACACAGAAACGAACAATAATATAACAATGGCCATCTTCCTGACTTGGTACAGAACACTTTTAAAGGGGAATAAAAGTGGTGGGTTGAACCTGGTTTTGTGGCATGCCAAACCTCGCACTCTAATGGCAAAGTTAAATATAACTTTGAAATGACAATCAACAGATGAAAATGAAAAAAGTGAAAGTTCGTCCAAAAATAAATACGGGTCAGACCGTACACCTAATTAAATTGGCAGTTCGTGTGTCTCTCCGCATAGTACGCTATAAAGTAATAGCAGACACTGCATTGTAGGTATAGATAACATTCGTCATGGTAGGACTGTAAAATATCATCCCGTGTGCTGTTGCTTTGTAGTACTACACATTTAAGTTTCGGCACATTATGGTTGATTAGAATGCATAATGCTGGAAATTCTTTTAATGTATTCCTGTCCTGAATATACTAACAGAATTCGCCACTGGACGTAAAACAGCTATCATAAAATTGAGAATGGAATAGGGAATCTGTCAAAGAGACAACAACCCGACCAAATAGAAAAACAACAACAGAAGGTCACCAACAGGTCTTCAATGAAGCGAGAAATTCCCGCATCCGGAGGCGTCCTTCAGCTGGCCCCTAAACAAATATATACTAGTTCAGTGATAATGAACGCCATACTAATTTCCAAATTGTACACAAGATGCATTTCATCAATGGTTACTTATCTACATGCCAATCATATAGACTTTTCAATGGTCAAGTTCTTAATGCACATACAATGTTATATGTTTGCCAAGGATAGGCCTAACATACAAAGCCTTAGTATGTCAAAAATTCAAATTGCATAAAGCAATATCAACTCTACAACTAACCGGGCTTATCCGTATATGATCAGGAAACATACGCATTTACTTTTGTCCTACGTCGTGACAGTATTATATTAAGCTAACGTTATTGTGTATTCCAAAATTGTTGTAAAATAGCAGCTCACAATTTGCTAGTTTTTTGCTTATTATGCAATTTCGTATTATGATTTACCGGTTTAGAAATAAAGAAATTTAACATGTGTAAGTGATTTGTTGTATAAAAACGGTTTTTTTTAATTGATTGTTCTACTATGTCATATTTTAGGCGATATACATAAAACTCTCAAAGTAAAATGTGTATAAAGGGAAGAAGTAGCAAGTCCACACGTTACATGTTTTATTTTTATTTTCATGCTCTAAAAAAGCAAGTGGTATCACCTATATTCTCATATGTAACTCAAAATTTTATCGGATAAATTTGTTGGACAAGATCCAATTCATTCGGTAATGTTTCATCCAAACACAACTATAACCGCCGTTTTTAACTTCTAACCGATCAACGATTTTTTCTTAAATAAATTTACCATTATTGAGCCCAGATTAAAGCTTATTCTGGAAATATGTTTCGTTCGCAGATACATAGGTGTCAACTGTTTGTTTCTTTCTACTTGTACTACAGTATATCAAATATATCAGGCTTAAATATGGTACGGAAGATTTGCGTTCCGTCTTCATTTAAGTCAACAAAGCCACTTATGTACTGATTAATATTCTTATTCAAATTTCGACAATAAGACCTTTGGCTTTTATCCTTATCCTGATAAATGTTCCAAATTATATTCCAAAATAATCTTGTTCTAAAATTTGAACTTTTTATCAAAATCGTCTGTATGAATACCAGTCTCATAAAAGTTCATCATTTATCATTAATAATTTTTGAGATCATGACATTGTTTCTTGTCCGAATTTTGCACTGCAATTTTTTGACATCACGAACCAGAGATAATTAACGAATATAAATATCGCCTAGAAATGCAACATTCAATATTCAATTACAAACTGCTGCCTAACATATCAATTGCAAACTGCTGCCTAATATATCAAAATGTCTTTTGTTTGGATGAAACTTTGTGTTCTTGCATTTGTTGCCACAGTTGGTAAGTCATCTATTTAAAGATTTGAATGCTTCTTTTTGTAATTATTGTTGGTTGTTAATGTTTAAACGAAATACCTTAAGCATTTAAGCGCTTCATTAAAAAAATGTGCATGGTTAACGCTTTTACAACCCTATATAATTACTTAAAGAAGAATTCAATACTTGTAATGTATAATTTTTGGTAGAATCATGAAAACCAGATGTCTCTCAAGTTTTTATTTGTATCTACCTGTGCACTTTACTGTGTAGCTCGTGTTATGATGAGTGTTACATTTCATTTTGAAATAAATGTTGATTTCAAAATCACGCGAGATTGCTGTTAGCCAATCAAAATAAAGTATTGTTATAATGAAACATATAATGCATATAATGTAAACATTGTTTATCGCACTAACTCCTCAATATTCAATTTGTAGTTCATAATTGAATGGTTCTTCGTGTAGTTTTCATTTTTAGATTCAAGCCAATTTGATCCAGTTGCAAATTAACATATTTGATTCATAGCATTGTTAACACATATCCAAATTACAAAAACTCTATAGAGAGCCATTCAATAATGCATAGAAATATTAAAATGTAGCAATATTTCGTGGGTACAGAACTAATGTTATGAAATTATCCCTTGCGACAACATTCAAAGTCTGCTGACAGTCAAATTACCAGATACATACATTAGTTTAACTCGTGAACTAGAATTTCTGAGGTCTGTTCGATTTAATGTTAAACCTGTATATGAATGTATTTCTGTGTACCGGATCAGTGAACGGGTTTTCCTGATTTCTTACTTCTTTCTCAACTTATCAATTAATGATAAACACATGCATACCCCTTTTAAACACAAACTCTAATTAAATGTATTTCTGTGTACCGCATCAACCCAATTAGAAATCAGCGATACTTTTTAGCATTTTTTTTTATAAATTGAAACAAAATGAATACGAATAGCGATAAATTTTGGGATTATTTTCATATTGTACGCGCATTTGGCGTCCATAGTTTATCGCCTACTACTGTGATGAGTTTATCTTTTTATCAATGTTTGAAGCAAATTAAATCATATATTTAGTGTAAGATTACTGTGTTAAAGCATTGGCCGAAACAGATGTATATAAAGGGTTTCATATGTACGTACAAACGTTTTACACCCTACACAATTACCAAAATGTAAACAACAAATTTTATGACAATAATTACAAAGAAAAAGTACGAACGTTAGATGACGAGTGAAATAAAGCTTTCCCTCACTTTGTTTTTGAATATTCATATTGTCGTAATTAAGTTATTTTGTCATAGATAGCACGATCAAATATGATGCGACTAGATTTTTTTTATTAAAACCACGTGCACGATGTGCTGTTAGTCAAATTATCAAAAAGTGGAATCCCTTTGAAACAGGTTTTCGTCGTAATGCAAATAAACTACTTGTCGAATAAATCTCTTTTTATCATTTGCTTGTAATTATATTACAGTTTTGAACATTCTTATTTCTGTAAGGATACATGCATAATAATTTTTATTTCAGTATTGTCTTCATGTCCTACTAGTTGGAGTCATTATGAAGACAAGTGTTTCTTTCTAAGCCGTGACAACGAGACATTTGCCGATTCACTGGTGAGTATAATCTAAAAGTGCATAGGCAGAGTTTTGAAAGTAAGGAGTCGTAAACTCTCATTCTGATTTCGATTGTTTTACTTTGCTATATAATATGTATTTTTGTTTTGAACGATGTATGACGTTTAACTTATTTGCAATTTTGAATGAGTGAGCATATCAATAACTGATAATGTCTGCATAGTAGAAGTCGATAACCATTTAAACATATCCAATATCGCATTTTTTAAAGTTATATGAATTCCTCAAGTGTTTTTGTTCATCATTTATTTCTTATTTGGGTACATCAGTTTTGAACACTGGTAAACTACGATTGCATCTCATTTCACATCACGTGTATATGATATAAAAAAAATAGAAAGCTTAAGTAACTAAAGTTTTAGAATAAGATCTATTTTAATATTATGAATGAAGACGAATGCGGCCACTTTCATTTTAGACGGAAACCGCTAAAGTTTTGGGAGATTTCAGTAATTGAGCATGCCTTAATGATGCTAGGACGCGACATTTGTCTATTGTATTGTCAAAAACAGCTCATATTTATGTAGCAGAAGCATTTCACTTTCCAACATATAGCTTAAAGAGTACATTTTCACAATTTTCTAGAACTGCTATATTTTCGGGCAAAAAAGAGGTCTTACTGAAACTACTCCTTTTTATCAAAGCAGTTGGTAATGGCCGTTTGTTTTAATCGTTTAAGCATGTCGGATTTATGCTGTTTTTCAAGGGAGAAAAATAACTGAAATATGTTAAAATTCTCATTTGATATGATGGTATAATATCATCTCCACAATATTAATAAATGTTTGTATTTAAATTTGAAAGTAATACTTTTCTATCTGTTTCCAGAGTCTATGTGAAGTGATTGGGCGCCAGTATGGTAGATCGGCATCATTAGCTACCGTTGATGATGCAAAAACACAACAGTTTCTTACAGATTTAATGATCAAAATAAGTAAGAATGTGTAGCTATATGGATATTAGGGGTTTTTTTATAAAAAATGAAGCGCAACTTTTGTTCTCTATCTAGTTAAACCTGAACATATATATATAGCCACTTTTTTAAAGTCAAACTTGGTTGTTTTAATTACATGCAACTTACATGCAAAATAAAAAACAAAATTTACATCGTAACTTTCAAAATGTATATTCAATTGAAAGAATTAAGCATGTTTTGTTTTAAAGCATCAACCTATGTTTGATTGGTGTCCATAACTGTTTTGTTTGTTTTCACAGATTCCATTGGAATGTACATAGGATTAAATGACCTTGTAACTGAAGGGGAATTTCACTGGATAGCAAACGGCAAGCAGGCAACATACTTTAACTGGGGACCTACCCAGCCAAACAACAGAGGGGGAAACGAGAACTGTGTAGCTATGAGAGTTGATCCAGTTATAGGCTTCAATTACTCTTGGACAGATGGTCCTTGTACAGTACCAACTACCTACATTTGTGAAATGGTGTAAGTATTATGGCAAACAAGTCAATTTAAATGCAATACATTTAACAATGTGATTTTAGTTACTGCAAAAACATGTTGTCTTTTTCATCTGTTTTTTAGATTTTAATTCAACTATCGAGTTATCAGCACATATTTAATGTTTTCAAAATTTCAAAAAGTTCTCTCCGTCTTAAGGGAAAGTTCTTTTTTAAACGGTTTGTTTCTTATACATTTGTGTGTTCACAATGCTTTACTTGATCCATCGGTTGATATTTGGAGAAGATACTTGCACATATTAACGCGTCCGTAATATGATATAAAGATTATTATTCATACAAATCAGTAGAATTTGTAAAATTGCCATTGGACAAAGTTTCACAAGAAACGCTAAAAATTAGCATCTATTTAAATGTGAAAACTGAAGGCCTGATAACGTCAATAAACAACAACAGGCAACTAATGTATTACTTCCTTCAAACGTCCCATTGGTAATGTGTCAAAAGTTTCTTCTTTTGCGAAAATCCAACACATTTGAAATAAACATTATTTAATAAATACAACTGATTATTATCTCAAATATTTCTTTATGTTTTTTAGGGCAGCAGATATTGAAAATCTTCTTGGATAGCCGTTATCACCAGGAATTCGTCGTACATTTTACATGTCAGTTTATTTATTATATACATTCACTCCAACTCTGTTGTTGTTTGATCTTATTTTTATTTTTTATGTTAATTGCTGGATATTGAGATAGCCCTCAGTGTAACATGTATTGTCGTAAAAAGAAAAATATTCTTTATTTAAATTGGAAACAAATGCAAACTTGAAGCAAACAGATAGTTTACAGTTAATATTATGGGCTATTCAGGATCTTGTAATTCAGTGGTTGTCGTTTGTTTATGTGTTACATATTTGTTTTTCGTTCATTTAATTATTAAAATAAATAAGTCCGCTAGTTTTCTCGTTTGAATTGTTTTACAATGTCATATAAAGGCCTTTTATGGCTGACTATGCGGTATGGGCTTTGCTCATTGTTGAAGGCCGTGCGTCGACCTATAGTTGTTAATGTCTGTGTTATTTTGGTCTTTAGTGGACAGTTGTCCCATGGCAATCTTACCACATCTCTTTTTTTATGATCTTTTATCTTTTTACTTAGCAGTCCAAAATCTTTAAGCTGTAGCTGACTATCGTGTATTTTGAAGATCCTGAAAGTACTGTAAAGTTTGTGTACGTTTTTATTTACAATAAAAAAAATGAATATAATTAAATAGTCCATGCAACCTAAACAGCATAAAAACACAAAATATGTAAATGGTCCTTCAATAAACATTACAATCAAGGTTGTTTCCATTAACACTGTTGTTTGGTTGACCTGATGGTCACAAGACACACAGTATATACCGGAACAAAAGATATTGCTTCTAGTTAATACCCTTTCCTTTACATATAGTACCCAATTACTATCTGGTGTGTGACATGAAAAGGATGATAGTTATGTATACTTAAATGCATGTAAAAGTGAACAGTTGGGAAATGAAATATCAATGTACGTTCGGAATTTTCAAATATCATTCTAAAATTACTTGTTATCAGAATAATCCAAAGGATTGATTTACAATAACAAATATTTATACACATAAGTCTGGTTGTTTCGATGAAACCATTTCGCCAAATGACCCCTACTTTGTTACATATCCTTTGACTTGTTTTAGTCACGCATTCTCCATATAAAAGAGACAAATCTCTGACAATCGAATCCAAAACATTGAAAAAAAAAGATAAAACCCTGATACAGCCTCACTTCAAATTAAATTTTTAAAAAAATGAAATTAAAGAATTGTTGATAACAGTTACATCATCTGCATATCTTAATCAGGCTATTAGAGTGCCAAAAGTACTAGGTTTGTGAAATCACATTTATCCAACAACACCGGGAGACGTAAACATAAATCACACTTTAATCGATAACTATTTTTTTTTAACTATACTGAGCCAAAAAAGTTTAGCAACAAAATTTGAAATTTTATTTTATTACAAAATTGTAACAACATATGATTTTAATAATACAAAAATGAAATAATTACATATCAAAAGCAACATGAATGTTTATCACTCACATTCATTATGATTTTCTTTGTATGGAGTGCTGGAGGGTCAAAATGTGAAAATGAGTATAGTGTTATTCAAAATCAATTTCTCGGCCATGCCCTAAATGCATAAATGAAAGTTTGGCAGGCGCACCAGCAGCTTCCCTTAGTCAATGCAATACTCTTGTGGCCGGAAAAAATTTGTCATGTGTTGTTGTAAAGCGAAAGTAGCGCTCCTCCCTTGACGATAGTTTTTCTTGGTCTACGGCATATCTACCTATCCCGTGCAGTTGCAATTTGTCGATATCTGTTTGTTAGTTTCTAAACTGTTGACTTATGCACATTTAATCAAGCCTCGACATTAGAAACACTCATTCTGGCATCAACCATTCCAATAGCCTTCTAACAATCATTTTGGGGGAGGCCAGGTTGACGCCACATGCAATTTTTTCAAACTTTTTTGTGTTTTTCTTACCAATGGTGTGTTTCTGAACGTTAGTGAAAAAAGAAATTTAAATTTTGTCTTAAAAGTACAGGTACAGAAGACAAAACATCAATTACACGTGGAAAGCTAAAATGGCGCAAAATCGATCACCCGGAAAAAAGTAAGACTGTTAAAAATTACAGGTAAAACTAAGGATTATATGAATGATGTTTAAAAAAAAATAATTCCAGAAACAACAACAAAACAATTGAAAAATAAAGTGTTGCTAAACTTTTTTGCTCAGTATATATTAAAAAATGAAATAATCGTCAAAGGTAACATATTGCTCTAAGAATTATGTTTCCAAATGAAAAGGATTTTTTTCTATTGTATCGCTTGATGCATCGTTGCCTCTACAAACTTTTTAAACTTTATACATTTTGTAAGAAGAATATCTGATATAGGTAGCTACACTTTGTAAATGAAGCGGTATTCATTCTTTGTAAATTGACAAATTAGTGACTTCAACATTAATTTATGTAATTAAACATTTTGAATATCTTGTATCAATGTAATCACCAAATTATTAAGATGATTATGGAAAGATGTAAACTAAGCAGAAAGACAGATTTTGCGTGAGTTGTCGTTCTTCTTCTATGATTTAATGAATTGCGACTTGTTGTTATTATTGGTAAAAAATGAAACGCAGGCTAAACAAATGGCATTCCTTTCATAAATCACACAAACCAAAATATTCATTAGCCTTTAAATCATTCAGAAGATTCCACCTTCTCTTACGAAAAGTGTCATGATTTCCTAGAAAATGCTAACATAGGTATCCTTTTTTCTGTTATATATATAATATTTGTATCAAATAAAAACCATATAGTGGTACTTGATTTATTTGCAATTGACAACAGCAGATGAATGTTACTTTGTAATTTTCAAATTTTAGAGAAAGGTGACGTGTTATTTCGACTCTATTGGTTTAAATTCTCTTTAAAAATGATTTAATATTCATGATTTTCCTAAACTATTTGTCTTGTGTACAACTGATAAAGGTTATTTTAGAACACATGTCGTATTCATTGAAATCAGGATTGTTCGTTTTTAGAGAATTCAATATGTCACGCCAATGTATCAGTAATCAAATTCAAATAATTATGGTTCTTCTGAGTAATTTTTTTTCAAACAGCTTATTAATTGCCTACTGATTATTAAAATTCTTTCCACGTGAGCGTTCCTGATTAAGGTAGCTCAAAAATAGGGCTTAGTAAACAAAATAACCCAATTTATAATTATCATTTATATAGCACTTTGCCGATAAGTCATCCATTGTGATATCGATAGCAGCTATGGTTGTAAATACTTTATAAACATATAAACAGACAATAGCCTGTTTCAAGTTCAGCATGAAATTGGTCTTATTTGTCTTATTTTTATATACAATATTACACAGCATACAATGTATCATCCCAAAGACAAATAAAATCTCGAACAGACACTCTCTCGAGTGTTTTGATGTCTCAGCTTGATACGAGTGTGAAATTGAGAAACAGAATTCATAATTTAATATAATATTTAATGATATTGTAAACCATTGTATATAAAAGTAAAGATAATCCAAGCAGTGTAAAGATGCTCTTAAAGGTCATGATTACATCAAACAATCAAAGAATTGCATTAACTTCAATCGGAGTGAGACTAGATAGTTTATGTTGGCAAGTTTAGCACCCCCTAGAGTGTTTCACAGTGTTACACTATATTGTTTTGAAGAGAAATATTTATAACCTAAGGGGGAATCGAAAATATCGCTTTCGCTGGAAATTAATGCAAATTATTGAATAGTTAGATTTGTTCAACATTGCAATCAGAGTCATATACGATCATACTGATAAACACATTCTATACAATGTTTATGCATTCAAACACAAAAACGGTGGGACTTGTGACACCGACTATAGAACGACTGTAAAATCTCAGCTATTGTGAATCCAGATGATATCACTCAACGGTTGAACAATTTTTGCAGGACTGAAATACATTCTGCAACATGATATGACTGCCCTATTTTCACATCTGAAAACCAGTCTGACTTTAATTATTATAGTTACATCTGCAACAAAATTCCGAAGTTCTTTCCTATGCTGTTGTGGATTATTAGAACACATTATATTTTGTTTCTGTAAGCTTAAATTTGTCTATAAATACATATTTTGAACTTGAACTTGTCTATTTCAAGTGCAAAAATGTGAAACATGACCAAAGTATCAATTCTATATGAGAATTTGTAATAAAATGTCTTAATTAAACAGGCTATTTCAAAGAAACTACATCAACTAGTACGAATAACCCAATCAGAAATGTTCATGTCTTGAATTACGCCTTTTTAATTACAGGTTATCTAAGTGATTTATTTCTTTGGTTTAGGAAACAAAATATTTTTCGGTTTATAGTCCGTGAATACTTTACTTAATCAAGGACACGAATTATGATGATTTTATCTGACATAGACCAAAGATAAGTTACCTGAGATTTACCTGTAATTATCAACAACGTAATGGACTGCTTCAAAGATGATATTCCCGACTCTAGATAACATTTATATTATTGCCGAATGATGGAATATTAGATAGTTTAGTGATTAGTTACTATAACCAAATCCCATGGGGACTTATTTGATGGAATTGCATTACCTCTAAACAAATTGTTAAATAAAAATTAGGTCGACCTTTAGGTAATAATACAGATTGAAATAAAAATCCCTACATAACGATTTTAACATCTAAAGTGAAAATACGGCAAATAGTAAAAAAACATAACTGTAACGATTATAATAAAGATGAAATGGGTTCTATTGCCCAGTGAAATATAGTACATACATATTAGGACCAAGAACTGTAAATGTGCTCTGGATTTTTCCCAGACTAGTTCATAAGATAACAATCCCCCGGATTTTTTTGGTTACAATTACTTCTGACTTTTTTTATAATCTATTTTAAAGAAAATATTATTGTTATCGACTCCAAGGAGTCGATATGAAGAATTGAACGATGGACAGTTAGTGCGTGAATTTTTCTTGCTACCTGATTGGATGATATTACGAGACGTGAATTATCAAAGTTTATTGATTTGTTAGGACAATCCAACATAAATGTCCTTCAATCCCGTAGAGTATCGGATTTGTCATCTCTATTTTAGCAATTGGATTTTACACATGTAACTTTTATCTATAAATAGTAAAATCTTCTGGAGTAAACAACAACGCTAAACAATATATACTACTTCATAACGTGTGACATCACGTGTGTGGTAAAATTTGTTGATTGATGCACGTGGCTATTCTAGTAAATGAATTAACCTACCAAGCGAGAGTACTTTACATTTTCATCAGCTAAGAGTCGACTAGCCCTTTTTGAAAGGCAAATGCTTGACATGTTCGTTTAGTTTAAACATATTTATTTATAGTGGATTGGGAAACAATTTTTGCAACTTATATTAATCCCTTTCCACTTTGCGGGCGCGAGTGCTGCCTTGTAGCGGCATTAGCCCACTCTTTTTCGAAATCTACAAGGGTGTCTTTAACGTGCAAGAGCGTGCAAGACCAACACATTGAGCTGGATCTATAACGTGTAGGTGACAAGACAACAGTGCAAATACAGATATTTCACGGCCCGACCATAACGAATGTTCTCTATACCGAACATGCAGTGTCTACCATTATTTAGAATGATATACATAAGGACCTCACGCGTATTACGAAATATTAATTTTCAACAATTATCATACTTACATGTAGTTATAGTCGAAATTATTGCTTGCAACTTGTTATACAGAATTTTCGTTTTTAATACTGTTTTGAGAAAAGTTATTTGTGTCAACACTTACAGAACTAAATTTTTTATTTCCAAAAAGCACCACATCCCAGTTTTCAATTATCACCCCGGGCCCGTTGTATAACAGAAAATAGAAATCCATATTCAAAACGCGCCTTCAACAAAAGTTAGACAAATACAACTGCTATTTCTTAATTTCCACTTGTCTATATATGATTTCGTTATGACCACATACATATATACATTTCTCTCGCCTTTTTTTTAACCGAAGAGTCTTAAATGAGGGTATCGATTGTGTTTACAGAGAAGCTAATAATGAAAAACAAAAATAAAGGATTTGGAAACAAGAAACACTAATAGAAATCCGTCTCTCTCGAGCTCTCTCTGTAAATTATATATTCCTGTAACCCTTTGTCTTATGTAATATCTATCTGTATTTTGTCATGTTTTAGTTTCGTTGTTGTCTGTTTATTTATGTATAGTATATGTATTAGTAGTACACGCTTTAAGGACTAAAGACGGTCAAGAGCCGATTTGGCAGGACACATTAAAATCTTTCTGTTGTAAAAGAGGGGCCTCGGTCTCAAGGTGGTCTAATGAGTTCTACTACTGTACTCACAAGGTCCAGTCAACATCGTGTATATGTTATATATCGACTCTATAACTTTCTGTTTACATCGTTAACTTCGTATGCACCATGATGTTGACAATATCGTTTTTACCTCGTCAACATTGTATATATATTGTAAACCAAGTCTTTACCGTTGTGTTTACATCGTTCACATCGTATACATCGTGATGTTGACATATCGTGTCAGCATTGTGTTTATATTGTTTACAGAGTCCATACCTTTCTGCTTACGTCGATCTCATCGTATATATCGCAGTGTTAATAATCTCGTGTCAAAATCGTGTTTATGTTGTATATCGACTTTATAACTTTCTGTTTTCATCGTTATTTTCGTTTACATCGTTGTGTTGACAAAATCGTTTTTATCTCGTTGACTTAGTCAACATCGTATTAATAATGTGTACCAAGTCTAAAAAAGTTTACTTTTATATTTACGTTGTTCAAATCGTTTACATTGTGATGTTAACAATATTCATAAGACAGTGGTTTATTCATTTATATAATTCAATAAAGTCTTTAGATTACATGTATACAGTTTGCATTTTACGGTTGTTTTTAACAGCAACAACTCTTTAAAAAATGTGATGTTCACGATGTTTACAATGTGAACGATGTAAACTCTATATAAGATTTCAAACAATGTACATAATGTTGACACAAAATTGTGTTAACATGGTAGATATCGCGTTGTAAACGATGTCAACGATGTAAACAATATATAAAAGTCAAACAATGTAAAAGATGATAACACAACATCGTGTTAACATTGTTTACATTGCGATGTTAACGATGTCAATTATGTCAACAATATATGAGCCAGTCCATGCGAAAAGGTACAAAAACGAAAATTTTACGAAATTCTAAAAAGTGTGCATAATTATTGGTAGTAGACTTGTGATTTATAAAACACAATTACTTTTCCCCACTTTTTAAGATTTTTAATGAATTGTTTCATAAATTTCAATCTTTTTCAAAGTAAGGTTTAAATGGCTTGATTTGCCAATTGGTAATGTTAGCCCCGGTAGCAGTGGGGATAAGGCTCTCGCTTAGGATGCTGATATCAATGCAATCAAACCGGGCAATGGTTCGAATCCCGTTCAACTAATGTTGATTTATATAATATTAAATAACTTAACTTAACTTAAATTTCAATTTCTAAAACACAAGATGACATAGTTTTTGTATTTTTCCTCATGATTTAATGTTGTTTTACTTTCTTTGAACCTGTAGAACTGAGTGAAATTATTAACTTTTGTCTCTGTATAGCATCAGGTTTTTTTTCAATAGTTTCTGGTCGTCAAAGCATTATTCGGGGGCACAAATGATTTTACTCTTGTTCACATACAAAAAATTCAGATATTTCTACGTCTTTTTTCTGTTTTAGTTGACAAATTTGGGATAAAATTGACAATTTTATGAATGTTTATATTAATGTAACTTTTTGCGGATAAAATCGTTTTTCAAAAATACTATAACAAACTTTGATAACGTGTCCTGTAAAGTTTACCAAAAGGACTTTTTGTACCTTTTCGCATGGACTGGCTCATATAAGAGTTTAAACAATGTAAACAGTGTTGGCACAATATCGTGTTAACATTGTTGATATCGCGATGTCTACAATATTGATTAATCATCGTGCACTGGACATGATAGATATCGCGATAACATAAAAACTTAACATAAAAACTAAATATCAAAGGAAACAACAGAATTATTTGTCTGTATAAATATAATAAATAAAATGACATGTAAAATGTAAAACAATTCCTGACAATTGCAGCTATTTTAGAAGGCTTATAATATCTGGTACCAAAAACATAAAATGAAGAAGTATTCAAAAAATAATGACTTGTGTAATTATATAACATAATATTCATTTCATTTGTTTGGGATTTTTCGTAAAAGAAGTAGCATATTAACGATGGGGATTTTGAATGAAGTAACATGGTAGCCGTTCATGAATTATTTGCCTTTTATATAATATTTTTATATTGTATTCATTTTTGTTAACGAAGTCGTCATTTTTCACGTTCAAAATATTTTCGATTTGCAATTTCAGTGATTTTTATTCCTTGGTATGCGACAGTGGTTTTGTTCATTTAAAGGGCTACCATTTCACAAATATACGTGGCTGGAACTGTACAAGGACCATCTGTCCAAGAATAATTAAACTGGATCGTATAACTGGATCAACTCTCATAACTACACTGTTAATTAAATTGCTCTTCTCTGTCACACCAAGGGAAATACATGTAACTCTTACAGTACAATATACAATGATATATATAAAGGAAATTAGTAACAAGCCCATAAGTTACACATTATTTTTATTTCATTTTCTAAAAAAGCATATATTGCATGACGTATATTCTCATATGTAGCTCACAATTTTAATCAAATAGTTTTGTAGGGAAATTCTCCTGAGACAATGGATCATACCAAATATCTTCAACGGATTCAAAAAACTTATATATCTTCGAATTTCAAATGTTTGGCTTTGAGCGTTCCCGGTAAAGGTAAATCCAGAAAAGCGCTTCGGACGCATGCAACTATTTAACGTGCTGGTTTCCGTTTTTGACCACTGTGTTCAACTGAACTGAATTAATGAGCACGGGTTAAATCCTATTCAGAAAATATGTTTCGTTTGCACATACTTAGGTTTCAATTGAAAACATTTTCTTCTTGTACTACAAACGCATCGAATGTATCAGGTTTATAAATTTGTACGGAAGAAGCGTGTCATCAGAGGCACTCATAATGGACATTCCGATTTACATTCTAACAATCATGTCATATAAAAAAAAGAATATGTGGTATGATTGCCAATGAGACAACTATCCACAAAAGTCCAAAATGACACAAACATTAACAACTCTAGGTCACCGTACGGCTTTCAACAATGAGCAAAGCCCATACCGCATAGTCAGCTATAATAGGCCCCGATAAGACAATGTAAAACAATTCAAACGAGAAAACTAACGGCCTTATTTATGTAAAAAAAATATGAACGAAAAACAAATATGTAACACATACCCAAACGACAACCACTGAATTACAGGTTCCTGATTTGGGACAGGCACATACATAAATAATGAGGCGGGGTTAAACATGTTAAACATGTTAAACATGTACTGATAAATATTCTTATTCACATTTCAATAATTCACACAGGACATCTCGAACTATGGCTTCTATCCTTATCCTGATAAATGTGCCAAATTATATTCCAAATACTCTTGTTCTGAAATTTCAACTTTTTATCAAAATGGTCTGTATAAATACCAGTCTTACAAGTTCTATATGCATCATTAATAATTTAGGAAACCCTGACATTGTTTCTTGTCCGAATTTTGCACCCACATTTCAGTTTAGCTGTAATTTTTTGACATCACGAACTTATCAGACATGAGATAATAAACGAATATAAATATCGCCTCCAGAAATGCAACATGCAGTAGCTAAACTCCTGCTTGATATATCAAAATGTCTCTTGTTTTGATGAAACTTTGTGTTCTGGCAATTGTTGCCACGGTTGGTAAGTCACACTTGTTTTAAGATTTAAAACTTCTTTGTGTAAATATTTTAGGGTGTAAAAGCGTTAACTGAAGTACATTAAGTATGAAGCGCTATATTTTAAAAATATATTCACGTTCAACGCTTTTACAACCCTATAAAATCACTAAAAGAAGCATTCAGTACTTATAATTACAATTTTTGTTAGGATCATGAAAACAAGATTTTTCAAAGTTTTTCTTTTATTTACCTGATCACTCTATTGTACGCGTTTTTGGCTTTGAAAGTTAATCGCCTTCTACTGTGATGAGTTTATTTTTTTTATCAATGTTTGAAGCAAAATAAAACATGTATTTACATAATAGTTATTGAAAAACTGGTCATTATCGTGATATATGGACCGGTTTTCCGGTCCGTTTTGTTCTGTTACCTACCAAAGGAATTTATTCCTGAAGAATAAAGAATGTCATGTGTCCCCTTTTTATCCTATAAGATAAGCTTATTCTTAACCGATATGAAATAATTACTGTAAGTTTACTGTGAAAAGGCGTTGTTTGTTTTAGTTATTATAGGCTTCATATGTGCATACAAACTGTCAAAGTTTTAACACCCTAAAAGCAAAAATGAATGATCATAACATGCATAATTTAGTGGTATTAACTGGATGTTTCTGTATTGGCACTAGTATAGATTAAATGTTTGCAGTATTGTCCTCGAGACCCGTAGGGTATAACAGTGCCGATACAGAAACACCCAGTTCATATAACTTTTATTAAATAATCCAATTTTTTTCAATACAGACTTGTTCTTAATGCTGTATTACATACATCAAATGTGAATATAGGGCCAATATTTTCAATACGGACTGGCAAAGATTCCTGAATTACATGCGCAATATATGTTTACATGTAATTTAGGATTCATTGTCAGTCCGTATTGAAAATATTGGACCTGGCCGAAAAGCAATATTAATCACGTGATTATATAATTAGAATATAATTTAGTTGAAGAAAGAACACCTCGTTTATTTTAAATAATAAGGATGTTCTTATCCCCAGCAAAAAACATAGCCGTATTTGACACAACCTTTTTCAATTTTTGATCTTCAGTGCTGTACAACTTTGTACTTTTTTCACTTTCGATCCTTTGTATCTGGGCGTCACTGGTGAGTCTTGTGTGGACGAGGCACGTTTTTGGCGTATTGAATTGTAAACATGATGCTTTATGTTATCTATTAATCGTGTGTTTCTTTGTCTAATACGTTCCCCTTTTTATTTGTATTGTAGTACTTTAATACTATGTCTCATTTCAATGTTATATTTAACATTGCCATTAAAGTGCAAGGTTTGGCATGCCACAAAACCAGGTTCAACCTACCATTTAGTCAGGAATATGACCATTAATATATCATTGTTAGTTTCTGTGTGTGTTACATTTTAACATTGCGTCGTTTGTTTTCTCTTATTTTTTAGTGTAAATTCACATTGTGATAAGACGTGTAACTGTACTTGTCTATCCCAAGTTTATGTATTTGATTTAGGTGTTATATTTGTTAATCTCGTGGGATTTTGTCTGATGCTTGATCTGTTTCTGTGTGTGTTCCATTTTAGTGTTGTGTCGTTGTTCTCCTCTTATATTTAATGCGTTTCCCTCGGTTTTAGTGCGTTACCCCGATTTTGTTTTATAAGTTTTGAACAGTGGTATACAACTGTTGCCTTTATTTATAGGTTGTTCTGATTATCAAATATTGAAATCTCTTTGAAACAAGGGTTCATTGTTTTGCAAATACACTGAGCGCCGAATAGATTCAATCACTCAAATTGTACTATACATTATTTTTCATTGACTTTTGATTTTAACTGCCTTCCTTCAACGTGACAACTCTCTTGATAACATTTGTTTGCAAATATTAGACAGTACTCAACATGTATATACTATATAAAAGGATACATGCGTATTATTTTTTATTTTTATAATTTTTATTTTAGTATTTTGTGCATGTCCTAATAGTTGGACTCATTATAAAGACAAGTGTTTCTTTCTAAGCCGTGACAACGAGACATTTGCCGATTCACTGGTGAGTACAAATATATGGGCATAGGGAGAGTTTCGAAAGTAATTGATTATAAACTTGTGTGTTCTTATGATAAAAACGGTTGTTTTACTTTCTTTAAGAATAACTCCTCGTGTATTGAACACTGTATTGAGTATGTCTTATTCTTGATTCTGAATGAGTGTGCATTCAAATGACGGATAATGTTTGCACAACAGAAGTCGATTACTTGATGAGACTGTCATTAAAGTGAGAGGGTTAGCGCTATAGAACCAGGTTTAATCCACCATTTTCTACATTTGAAAAAGCCTGTACCAAGTCAGGAATATCACAGTACTTGTCCATTCGTTTTTGATGCGTTTTGTTATTTGATTTTGCCATGTGATTATGGACTTTCCGAATTGATTTTCCTTCGATTTAAACTTCGGTTGCATCTCATTTCACATCACGTGATCTTGTATATGATATAAAAGAAATCAATTTATTAATAGAAAGCTTATTAATAAGTAACAGCATACAGTTTTAGAATAAGATCATCAAAATAATATTAGTAGAGGAAGTATATTTTCTAAATGTAGCATATTTGTTTTCAAATTTATATTATGGTAATGGCCGTTAGTTTTAAACGTTTATGTGTAATATTGTTTGTCTTGTCTATTTCATTTTTAGCCATGGCGTTGTCAGTTTGTTTTAGATTTATGAGTTTGACTGTCCCTTTGGTATCTTTCGTCCCTCTTTTAAACATGTCGGAATTATGCTGGTTTTTAAGGGAGAGAAATAACTGAACATATGTTCAAATTCTCATTTGATATAATGATATACTATCATATCCCCATGATGAATAAATGTTTGTTTTTAAATTTGAAAGTAATACTTTTCTATCTTTTTTTCCAGAAACTATGTGAAGTGATCGGGCGCCAGTATGGTAGATCGGCATCATTAGCTACCGTTGATGATGCAAAAACACAACAGTTTCTTACAGATTTAATGATCAAAATAAGTAAGAATGCGTAGATATTCGATTTTTTTTAATGGATAATGAACGCAACTTTTGATCTCTATCTTGCTTAACCTGAATATATATATATAGCAACTATTTTTAAGGTCAAACTTGGCTGGTTTTTTTTAATTACATGCATAATAAAAACAAAATTCACAGGTTTTGTTTTAAAGCATCAACCTATGTTTGATTGGTGTCCAAAACCATTTTGTTTGTTTTCACAGATTCCATTGGAATGTACATAGGATTAAATGACCTTGTAACTGAAGGGACATTTCACTGGGTAGCTAACGGCAAGCAGGCAACTTACTTTAACTGGGGACCTACCCAGCCAAACAACAGAGGGGGAAACGAGAACTGTGTAGCTATGAGAGTTGATCCAGTTATAGGCTTCAATTATTCTTGGACAGATGGTCCTTGTACAGTACCAACTACCTACATTTGTGAAATGGTGTAAGTATTATAGTAAACAAGTCAATTTAAACGCAATACATTTGACAATGACCTTTTTATCACTGCAAAAACATGTTGGTGTTTTTTCTCTCTGTTGTTTTTTTAAATTGACTATCGAGTAATCAGCACATATTCAATGTTTTCAAAATTTCAAAAAGTCCTCTCCGTCTAGAAGTATAGTTCTTTCTATCTCTCCGAACATTTTGTTCCGAATGCATTTGTATGTACATAATTCTTGACTTGATCCGTCGGTTGATATTTGGTGTCTACACATATTAACGCGTCCGTAATATGTTAAACAATAGATTATAATTTGTAGAAACTCGTAGAAATTTTAAAAAATGCCAATGAGACAGGTTTTTACAAGAAACGTTATAAATTAGCATCTATAAGTCATTGTTAGGCCTGCAACAATGAAAAAAACCCTTGTAGTTTAACAAGGCACGAAAATGACTGAAATGGCAAATTTAAAACAATTTAAACGTAAAAACTGACGACCTGTTAAACATGTTAATTGAAATGAATACAATATAAAAACAAAAAGGCAACTATGAATTGCAAGCATCTTACTTCGTTCATCGCATCATTGTTAATGTGTCAACAGCTATTTTTGTCACACAAAAATAACACATTGAAATAAACGTTACCTAATATATACAACTGATTATTTTTTTCATGTTTTTCTTTATGTTTTTTTAGGGCAGCAGATATTGGGAACCTTCTGGGATAGCCGAAATTGTCACGACTTTGTTTTACATTTTACATGTCAGTTTATTTATTACATATATACACACCAACTTTATTGTTGTTTTTATTTGATAACATGGGTTGTCGTAAGAACACAAATACTATTGAGTTCCCTTAGATATTTAAATACAAAGGCAAACTGATTATTAAAGAAAAATATTATGAGAAAATATCTTTTATCCCTAAACTTAGCAGTTCAATATGTCAAAGCCGTAGCTGAATATCGTGTATTGTAAGGATCTAGACAGTAATGTAAACTTGGACATGCTTTGATACTATATATGCCCTGGAATTTTTACTAGATAACATTTTTGTTCGCTTTGGGGATTCCGTATATCGTCAGATTATCGGAACTCCAATGGGGACTAACTGTGCACCACTTATTGCGGACCTCTTTTTGTATTGTTACGAGTTACAATTTATGACAAAAATAAGCAAAGACCCATCAAAACAACATCTGATAAACAAATTTAATAATACTTTTAGATATTTGGATGATATTTTGGCTATCAATAATGACGACTTCAGTATGTATATTAATGAAATTTATCCTGGTGAACTTACTTTAAATAAAGCTAATACTAACAATGACCACTGCCCTTTCCTCGATCTTGATATCTATATCACTAACGGAAAGCTGAATACTAAAATTTATGATAAAAGGGATGATTTTTCATTTCCTATCGTTAATTATCCGTTTTTAGATGGTGACGTTCCCTTGTCACCATCTTACGGTGTTTATATATCTCAACTTGTACGATTCGCTCGTGTATGTAACAATGTTTTAGATTTTAACGAGAGAAATTTATGTATTACTGAAAAATTATTACACCAGGGTTTTCGATATCACAAACTAGTCAAAACATTTACTAAATTTTATCATCGGTATAAAGACATCATTCGTAAATATAGCTCAACATGCAGACTTTTTATACATTCAGGTATTTCACATCCAATTTTTTATGGAAATATTCTTTATAAAGCACAAAGGTGTCAGTATTCACCTCATAAACTTACAAAACCTTTGAATAGATTTATTAAGAAGGGATATAATTACGATACTGTTGTCAAGTCATTAAAGATTGCATATTTTGGCGTTAATATTGAGTCATTGATAAGGTCTTTGCGTCGGAACTAAACACATTTATTCTAAAAACAGTTGTTGGCATGACACGGGTTATGTTCTTCTCATATATATTATGATGGTATGATACTAAACCCCTTACGGGAAGGATTGTGCCTGATGTTCATATGATGAAATCATAATCTTTCAGTCAGTTTAATTGAAGTCTGGAGCTGGCATGTCAGTTAACTGCTAGTAGTCTGTTGTTATTTATGTATTATTGTCATTTTGTTTATTTTCTTTGGTTACATCTTCTGACATCAGACTCGGACTTCTCTTGAACTGAATTTTAATGTGCGTATTGTTATGCTTTTACTTTTCTACACTGGTTAGAGGTATAGGGGGAGGGTTGAGATCTCACAAACATGTTTAACCCCGCCGCATTTTTGCGCCTGTCCCAAGTCAGGAGCCTCTGGCCTTTATTAGTCTTGTATTATTTAAATTTTAGTTTCTTGTGTACAATTTGGAAATTAGTATGGCGTTCATTATCACTGAACTAGTATATATTTGTTTAGGGGCCAGCTGAAGGACGCCTCCGGGTGCGGGAATTTCTCGCTACATTGAAGACCTGTTGGTGACCTTCTGCTGTTGTGTTTTTTTATTTTGGTCGGGTTGTTGTCTCTTTGACACATTCCCCATTTCCATTCTCAATTTTATTACTTACGTTTTTGGTTTGGAATAGAAGACATAAATATAATTTACGGATCATGCAAAAATACACAACACAAAAACACAAAAACACAAAATATGTAAATATTCTTGCAATAAACATTACCATCAATGTTATTTCTAGTAATAATGTTGTTTGATGGACCTGGTCGAGATACACATGACACACAATATAAAACGGAACAAAATATATACTAATAACTTCGAGTTATTCCCATCCCTTCCAAATTTCTAGTTATTACCCTTTCTTTTGCATATAGTACCTATAATCACTATCTCGTTTGTGGTATGAAAAGCATCTTAACTGTGTATGGTTAAATTCGTGAACAATTGACATCTTTCAAACATGACTTGTTATCATAATATTCCATGTGATTGAATTACAATAGTATGTAATGGTACATATAATCTATACACATGGACAAAAGTATAGCAATACCTTGATTTTTTAAAACTTTTTTTTGTTGTAACGTGGATAATATACTTTATTGCACTCTTGCTGTTAACAATTTACTTAGTGTACAGCATTGCACTAAGTATCCCTGATATATTAGTTATTAGGTATCCAGGGAGAATATCTAATAAAAGTAAATTGATGTTACATTACAATATTACAATATTTTAAATGATTTCATGTTTACCGGAGAATATTTCACTTCCGTCCGATAGTGTTTTTTAATATTAGATAAATGTGCATCGTTTTGCCATCATCATCTTTGTGATTTGGATAAATTTAATTCACAATACTTAGACAGTTTGTATGCAATTGGTTTCCTTCTGCCCAACCTTCATCATGCTTGAATTTCCCTAGCAGATGTTATAGGGGGTCTTCTTGATCTCGGAAAGTCTTTAACACCGTTTATTGCTTGATTTTTATTATCAAAACTACTTATAGTGGGATCTTGATGACCAACAATACGTGCGGTTGTCACAGCGACATTCTTGCTTCTCTCATGCTGATTATCTGCCTTATTGCTGCAGTTACGACTTGTGGAGGACCCGTTACAAGGTGTCAATTTCATAACTTTATAAACTTGGTTATTTAAAGTATTGAAAACAATGAAGATAAAAACATCTGTTTTGCTGTTTACGGGTACAGAAAATACATGTGCAGATAAGAACTTATCGAGTCAATATTTATTCATTAATCTCAGGTGATATTTAAATAATGTTTACCTAGTTCTATTTTAACAAATTATATCACAAAAAATAAACAGTGTTTTTTTTATTTCAATTTCAATTTGGTGTTGCAATACTTTTTTCCTCCAATTAACAATTTGTAAACCAATATAGGTCAAAGTACGGTCTTTAACACGAACCTTGGCTAACACAGAACAGCATGCTATAATAGACCAAAAAATGACAAGTGTATAATCATTCAAACAGGAAATCCTCTTCATAAAAAAACGAAAAACGAGAAACACTTATGAACAACTTCAAAAAACGACCACCACTAAATATCAGGTTCCTGACTTAGGAAAACATGCAGACAAATGCAGCAGGTAAAAACATTTTGATACGAACTAACCTTTACCTTTATCTGAAACAATGGTGTAACTTCACAACATAGTAAGAGACACACTATAAAACTTCAATTAGAATGGCTTAACTGAAATCAGACGAAAAGTTAAACGGTGAACATTTATCTTCATTCAAACCAGCAACCATTAACTTCAAAACATTGTGAACTACATGTAGATCCAATGCTTACCTATTTACTAAAATCTTGCTCAAACGAACTTCTAACGGCAATGATAAGCATTGCTAATTGCTCGTTGTCAGAATCACTGGTGCCATCTTCATTTAAGCAAGCTATCGTTCGACAATTGCTGAAGAAACCTAGTCGAGATCGTGAAGCGTTCAAAAGTTACCGTCCAGTGTCAAACCTTCCGTTTTTGTCAAAGGTCTTGGAAAAAGTTGTTTCATATCGGCTTGAACACCCATAAAATCGAATAATCGGCATGAAAATCTGCAATCTGCATATCGAGCTTGTTCTACAGAAACAGCTCTTTTTCGTGTTCACCACGATATAGTTTCTACACTGGACAAAAACAATCGTGTTGTACTTCTGATGATCGATCTGTCGGCCGCATTTGATGTTATTGACCACAAGATTTTACTAGAACGTCTGAACTATTTTTTTCGGAATCTCCGATAGCGCCTTATCATGGATCGAGTCTTACTTGAAAGACATAACTCAGCGAGTTGTCATTGGCACCAAACAATCTGGTAATCTGGGAGTGTACTTTGATAAGAACGTGAGTATGGCACAGCAGGTAACAGCCGTCTCAAAATCATGTTACATCCAGATTCGAACCATCGGAATCATTAGATCATATATCACTGATAATGAGTGTAAGTCTCCTCTCTTGTCATCTCCAGATTAGACTATGGAAACGCTTTGTTACATAAAGCAAGACTACAACGCGTTACAGCAGCTAGACTTATCACAAGAAAAGGGAATTTTGACTCCATAACACTTGTTCTGATGCAGCAGCATTGGCTCCCTGTGCAATACCGATCACATTTCAAAATTTTACTTAACGTTTTTCAAGCATTACACGATAATGCACCTACATATTTGGAAGAACTGATTGTACCATACGCTCCTATTAGAACACTTCGGTCAGAAATGAATGACTCAAAACGAAACCGAGAGATGTCTGCACTTAAATATACTGTGAAAGACGATTCGACCGAGCTGGAGCTACATCTTGGAATGACCCACCAACTCTTTACGGAAAAAACAATCGCTTCCTCTTTTTAAAAATTGTTTAAAGACACATTTTTTTCAGACTTGCGTACAGTGATGTGTAAGACCTGTGATATGTATTTATTGTTCTAACAGTTTGAGTGATAGGGCCTTTATATTTTCACTTTGTTCAAATTTTAAATTGTGTTTTACTAGTTAAATTTCTACTTTATATTCTGTGATGAAAATATTTGAAAATCTTGTGTATATGTATTAAACAAATTATCATAGAAAAAGAAGAAAACTGAAACAAAAAGGAAAATATTGCAAGAGTTGCCGTTCTTTTTCAATGATTTATTCATATGTGGGTTGTTTTATTATTATAATTGAAACTAAATTGAAGCCTTAATAAACTATTTTCCTTTCAAGAGCAGACTCACGAAATTATTCATTAACATTCAAATCGTTTTTTATTCAATCTGTATTTGCGAAATATGTCATGATTTCCACCAAAAAGCTAACAAATTTGTTCTCTTATCTGTTATACCTGTGTATATCAAATACAATCCATGTACTGTGATTCATTATTTTTCGTTGGATACAATTGTCGTGGATATCGTAGGTAGAGATGAACCACGCATTTAAAAGTTCGACGAATAAAAAAATTCTATAAGATCGTATGCAGATTTTTACAAAACTACGAAATCATATATACACGAAATGCAATACATTTCCTCAATTCACGAGAATTGGTACCAAGGAAAATAAATGAATCAACAACAGTTAATTGCTTTTAATAAGTATTGCAATATGAATTATGTTTAAATGTAATATCAGTATTTAGTTCTAATATAATCTTAAATCAATCCTAATTCTATCTTACTTTTAATTAAAGTTTTTCATATGTGACGTCATGCTGTTTCTAAATTTCATAAGTTCAAATGAGACATAACATTTGTGCCTTTTTGCCATCGTATGTGACGTCATTTTTTTAAACTGCGTTGACGCCTGTACTGATTCGGGTGTGTCTATTCTGTGTTGGACTTAGCTTTATTTATTTGGGTTTAGTTTTCTGTAATTAGTTAACACTTCAGTTTCATTATGTATATCTGTTTCATATTCATTTGATAAAATTTACTGTTTGCAATAGCATGTATTGTTCTATATAATGACACATGTACTGGTATCTTGCATTGGTGGGCAAATGGAATTAACACTTTGGTGTGTTGGTATCAAAGTTGGAAGATCTGATAAGGAAACGTCTTCATTTATGTATTTCGCGTCATTTTTCTCAGTCGTTTTTAGGTTACCCAGTTTTATATAATATTGTTATTTGTTTAATTTGTTTTCACATGGTTCTCCTTATTTTTGTTTTTCATTATTAGCTTCTCTGTAAACACAATCGATACCCTCATTTAAAACTTTTCGGTTAAAAAAGAAGGCGAGAGAAATGTATATATGTATGTGGTCATAACGAAATCATATATAGACAGGTGGAAATTAAGAAATAGCAGTTGTATTTGTCTAACTTTTGTTGAAGGCGCGTTTTGAATATGGATTTCTTTTTTTTTGTTATACAACGGGCCCGGGTGATAATTGAAAACTTGGATGTGGTGCTTTTTGGAAATAAAAAATCTAGTTCTGTAAGTGTTGACACAAATAACTTTTCTCAAAACAGTCTTAAAAACGAAAATTCTGTGTAAAGTTGCAAGCAATAATTTCGACTATAACTACATGTAAGTATGATAATTGTTGAAAATTAATAGTTCGTAATGCGCGTGAGGTCCTTATGTATATCATTCTAAAAAATGGCAGACACTGCATATTCGGTATAGAGAACATTCGTTATGGTGGGGCCGTGAAATATCTGTATTTGCACTGTTGTCTTGTCACCTACACGTTATAGATCCATCTCAATGTGTTGGTCTAGAAGTCAGCATGTTTAATATGTGTTGAACGTGTTTCTATCCTGAATAAACCTATAAAGTGTCCTACTGCACGCACAACAGTCATCATGCATTTCATAGACTGTTAATTGTCTTCATGCCAATTATCTAGACTTTTCAATGGTAAATTTCCAATGGACTTCAAACAATGTCAAATTTTAAATGCAAATACAATGTTATATGTTTGCTAAGGAGAGGCCTAAAATACCGCAAGGCTTATAAAACTCAAATGACAAAATAAACGACTAAAAGACAAACAACAGTATAAGCAACACAACATATGAAGCTTAAGACTGAGCAACATCATCCCAATCAAAACCCTGGTTGATCTCAGGTGTTCCTGCTCTTCTGCTGACTCCCGTTGGCTAATTATCCACCAGATAATGTGAATTAAACAATTAAATGTCACCGTACGACCTTTTAAAATGAGTATTCATTTATTAGTACCGTTAAATCAACCATAAAACGCTCCCGCATGAAACATTCTGAAACAGTTCAAACGAAAATCCAAACAACCTAATTTATAACAAAACAATAAAGAAGAAAAGAAAGAAAACGACAAATAGAAGACCATTATTTTTGTTGCCAAGAATAATCCCAAAATATGTTTCTGATAAACCAGTTAAACACCTGCAATATACATTTTTGTACAAAGGAATTGTCCAGACTTCCATTTGAAGACAGCACCACTTGAAAAGAGTTTCAATACACTTTCGATTTGGAAAAAGGTTCAAATGTATTAGCGACTAGTAATAAACTAGCTAAAGTGAACTTGAATGTTGCTGCTCAAGAACACATATGATCAGAGCTATCACTCCTTAATACGGTTTCATGAAGTCTCGTCAAAGACGAGAATAAGGAAAAACATTGCCTGTTATACAATGGGTGATAATTTGATAGTGGGGTGGGGTGCTTTTTAATTATAAAAACATTGCATAATCTTCTAGATTTATTCTCCTTACACGTACTTACTTATTATAGAAAATATCAATCTCTTGAAGCAAAGGGGAAAAACAGCAACTCCTGTACACCAGGAAACACAACCTACTGAAACACTGTTTCATATGAAATTTTGTATAATGTATTTCGCTTTATCTCTATTCACATTTTAAGTTCAATTATTAACATGATCAAGTCGTTTTGAGAATGAGGAATATTTCTAATTGATAACTTCCCTACTGTATTCACAATATCTCTTTACAGAGTTGAATTTGTAATGCTACATTTCTCAGAAAAAGGATGAGATTTTTTTTCAGTAAATCTTACTTTTTCTTAACAAAAAAAAACAGCCGGAGGCAAATAAACAAAAAGCAACAAAACCACAAATAGAAGAACCATAAGTAATTACTGAGTCGATATTTAGACTCAAATTGATTTAATATTGTTTGTGTGCTTATTAGAAATCAATGATGCACTATTGGATCATTCAATATTCAAAAATTAACGAAGTATATCCAGTGCACGATGTTTTGTCAATATTGTCAATATCGCAATGTAAACTTCATAGTGTCGTAATTGTGTTAACATTGTCTTTATTCTATGTGTTCTGTACTTTTATGTTTGCATCGATCACATCGTATACTCATGATGTTAACAATGTCCAGTCAACATCGTGTATATGTTGTATATCGACTCTATAACTTTCTGTTTATATCGTTGACTTCGTATGCACCATGATGTTGACAATATCGTTTTTACCTCGTCAACATTTTATATATTGTAAACCAAGTCTTTACCGTTGTGTTTACATCGTTCACATCGTATACATCGCACTGTAACCATCTCTTGTCAAAATCGTGTCTATGTTGTATATCGACTTTATAACTTTCTGTTTTAATCGTTATCATCGTTTACATCGTTGTGTTGACAAAATCGTTTTTATCTCGTTTACATAGTCAACATCGCATCAATAATGTGTACAAAGTCTTAACCTTTGTATTTACGTTGTTCAAATCGTTTACATTGTGATGTTACAATATTCATAAGACAGTTGTTTATTCATTGATATTATTCAATAAAGTCTTTAGATTACATATATACAGTTTGCATTTTTACGGTTGTTTTTAACAGCAACAATTATTTAAAAAAATGTGAAGTTCACGATGTTAACAATGTGAACGATGTAAGCTCTATATAAGATTGCAAACAATGTACATAATGTTGACACAAAATCGTGTTAACATGGTAGATATCGCGTTGTAAACGATGTCAACGATGTAAACAATATATATAAAAGTCAAACAATGTAAAAGATGATAACACAACATCGTGTTAACATTGTTTACATTGCGATGTTAACGATGTCAACTATGTCAACAATATATAAGAGTTCAAACAATGTAAACAGTGTTGGCACAATATCGTGGTAACATTGTAGATATCGCGATGTCTACAATATTGATTAATCATCGTGCACTGGACATGATAGATATCGCGATAACATAAAAACTTAACATAAAAACTAAATATCAAAGAAAACAACAGAATTATTTGTCTGTATAAATATAATAAATAAAATGACATGTAAAATGTAAAACAATTCCTGACAATTGCAGCTATTTTAGAAAGCTTATAATATCTGCTGCCAAAAAAATGAATGAAGAAATATTCAAAAAATAATTACTTGTGTAATTATATTACATATTATTCATTTCATTTGTTTGGGATTTTTCGTAAAAGAAGTAGCATATTAACGATAGGGATTTTAAATGAAGTAACATGCTAGCAGTTCATTATTTAGTTGCCTTTTGTATAATATTTTTATATTGTATTCATTTTTGTTTACGAGGTCGTCATTTTTCACGTTTCAAATTTTTCGATTTGCCATTTCATTGATTTTTATTCCTTTGTAAGCTGCAGGGGTTTTGTTAATTTTGAAGGCTGCAATTTCACAAATATACGTGGCTGGAACTGTACAAGGACCATCTGTCCAAGAATAATTATAGCGTATAACTGGATCAACTCTCATAACTACACTGTTAATTGAATTGCTCTTCTCTGTCACACCAAGGGAAATACATGTAACTCTTACAGTACAATATATATAAAGGAAATTAGTAACAAGTCCACAAGTTACACATTTTTATTTCATTTTCTAAAAAAAAATATATTGCATGACGTATATTCTCATATGTAACTCACAATTTTAATCAAATAGTTTTGTAGGGCAATTCTCCTGAGACAATGGATCATACCAAATATCTTCAACGGATTCGATACTTATACACCTTCGAATTTCAAATGTTTGGCTTTGAGCGTTCCCGGTAAAGGTAAATCCAGAAAAGCGCTTCGGACGCATGCAACTATTTAACGTGTTGTTTTCCATTTTTGACCACTGTGTTCAACTGAACTAAATTAATGAGCACGGGTTAAATCCTATTCTGAAAATATGTTTCGTTTGCACATCCTTAGGTTTCAATTGAAAACATTTTCTTCTTGTACTACAAACGCATCGATTGTATCAGGTTTATAAATCTGTACGGAAGAAGAGTGTAATCAGAGGCACTCATAATGGATATTCCAATTTACATTCTAACAATCATGTCATATAAAAAAGAAGATGTGGTATGATTGCCAATGAGACAACTATCCACAAAAGACCAAAATTACACAAACATTAACAACTCTAGGTCACCTTACGGCTTTCAACAATGAACAAAGCCCATACCGCATAGTCAGCTATAAAAGGCCCCGATAAGACAATGTAAAACAATTCAAACGAGAAAACTAACGGCCTTATTTATGTAAAAGAAATGAACGAAAAACAAATATGTAACACATGCACAAACGACAACCACTGAATTACAGGTTCCTGACTTGGGACAGGCACATACATAAATAATGAGGCGGGGTTAAACATGTTAAACATGTACTGATAAATATTCTTATTCACATTTCAATAATTCACATAGGACATCTCGAACTATGGCTTCTATCCTTATCCTGATAAATGTGCCAAATTATATTCCAAATAATCTTGTTCTGAAATTTGAACTTTTTATCAAAATGGTCTGTATGAATACCAGTCTTACAAGTTCTATATGCATCATTAATAATTTAGGAAACCCTGACATTGTTTCTTGTCCGAATTTTGCACCCACATTTCAGTTTGGCTGTAATTTTTTGACATCACGAACTTATCAGACATGAGATAATAAACGAATATAAATATCGCCTCTAGAAATGCAACATGCAATAGCTAAACTCCTGCTTGATATATCAAAATGTCTCTTGTTTTGATGAAACTTTGTGTTCTGGCAATTGTTGCCACGGTTGGTAAGTCACACTGTTTTAAGATTTAAAACTTCTTTGTGTAAATATTTTAGGGTGTAAAAGCGTTAACTGAAGTACATGTAGTATGAAGCGCTATATTTTAAAAATATATCTACGTGGAACGCTTTTACAAACCTATAAAATTACTAAAAGAAGCATTCAGTACTTATAATTACAATTTTTGTTAGGATCAAGATTTTTCAAAGTGTTTCTTTTATTTACCTGATCACTCTATTGTACGCGTTTTTGGCTTTGAAAGTTCATCGCCTTCTACTGTGATGAGTTTATTTTTTTTGTCAATGTTTGAAGCAAAATAAAACATGTATTTACATAATAGTTATTGAAAAACTGGTCATTATCGTGATATATGGACCGGTTTTCCGGTCCGTTTTGTTCTGTTACTGACCAAAGGAATTTATTCCTGAAGAATATAGAATGTCATGTGTCCCTTTTTTATCCTATAAGATAAGCTTATTCTTAACCGATATGAAATAATTACTGTTAGTTTACTGTGAAAAGGCGTTGTTTTTTTTAGTTATTATAGGCCTCATATGTGCATACAAACTGTAAAAGTTTTAACACCCTAAAAGCAAAAATGAATGACCATAACATGCATAATTTATTGGTATTAACTGGATGTTTCTGTATTGGCACTAGTATAGATTAAATGTTTGCAGTATTGGCCTCGAGACCCGTAGGGTATAACAGGGCCAATACAGAAACACCCAGTTCATATAACTTTTATCAAATAATCCAATTTTTTCAATACAGACTTGTTCTTAATGCTGTATTACATACATCAAATGTGAATATAGGGCCAATATTTTCGATACGGACTGGCAAAGATTCCTGAATTACATGCACAATATATGTTTACATGAAATTTAGTATTCATTGTCATTCCGTAATGAAAATATTGGACCGGACCGAAAAGCAATATTAATCACGTGATTATATAATTATGATATAATTTAGTTGAAGAAAAAACACGTTTATTCTAAATAATAAGGATGTTCTTATCCCCAGCATAAAACATAGCCGTATTTGACACAACCTTTTTCAACTTTTGATCTTCAGTGCTGTACAACTTTGTACTTTTTTTCACTTTCGATCCTTTGTATCTGGGCGTCACTGGTGAGTCTTGTGTGGACGAGGCGTGTTTTTGGCGTATTGAATTGTAAACATGATGCTTTATGTTATCTATTAATCGTGTGTTTCTTTGTCTAATACGTTCTCCTTTTTATTTGTATTGTAGTCCTTTAATATTATCTTCTCATTTCAATGTTATATTTAACATTGCCATTAAAGTGCAAGGTTTGGCATGCCACAAAACCAGGTTCAACCCACCATTTAGTCAGGAATATGACCATTGTTATATCATTGTTAGTTTCTGTGTGTGTTACATTTTAACATTGCGTCGTTTGTTTTCTCTTATTTTTTAGTGTAAATTCACATTGTGATAAGACGTGTAACTGTACTTGTCTATCCCAAATTCATGTATTTGGTTTAGGTGCTATATTTGTTATTCTCGTGGGACTTTGTCTGATGCGTGGTCTGTTTCTGTGTGTGTTACATTTTAGTGTTGTGTCGTTGTTCTCCTCTGATATTTAATGCGTTTCCCTCGGTTTTAGTGCGTTACCCCGATTTTGTATTATGAGTTTTGAACAGTGGTATACCACTGTTGCCTTTATTTAGAGGTTGTTCTGATTATCAAATATTGAAATCTCTTTGAAACAAAGGTTCATTGTGTTGCAAATACACTGAGCGTCGAATAGATTCAATCACTCAAATTGTACTATACATTATTCTTCATTGACTTTTGATTTTAACTGCCTTCCTTCAATGTGACAACTCTCTTGATAACATTTGTTTGCAAATATTAGACAGTACTCAACATGTATATACTATATAAAAGGATACATGCGTATTATTTTTTATTTTTATTATTTTTATTTTAGTATTTTGTTCATGTCCTAATAGTTGGACTCATTATAAAAACAAGTGTTTCTTTCTAAGCCGTGACAACGAGACATTTGCCGATTCACTGGCGAGTACAAATATATGGGCATAGGGAGAGTTTCGAAAGTAATTGATTATAAACTTGTGTGTTCTTATTATAATAACTGTTGTTTTACTTTCTTTAAGAATAACTCCTCGTGTATTGAACACTGTATTGAGTATGTCTTATTCTTGATTCTGAATGAGTGTGCATTCAAATGACGGATAATGTATGCATAACAGAAGTCGATTTCTTGATGAGACTGTCATTAAGGTGAGAGGGTTAGCGCTATAGAACCAGGTTTAATCCACTATTTTCTACATTTGAAAAAGCCTGTACCAAGTCAGGAATATGACAGTACTTGTCCATTCGTTTTTGATGCGTTTTGTTATTTGATTTTCCCATGTGATTATGGACTTTCCGAATTGATTTTCCTCTAAGTAAACTTCGGTTGCATCTCATTTCACATCACGTGATCTTGTATATGATATAAAAAAAATGTATTAATAGAAAGCTTATTAATAAGTAACATCATACAGTTTTAGAATAAGATCATCAACATAATATTAGTAGAGGAAGTATATTTTATAAATGTAGCATATTTGTTTTCAAATTTATTTCATGGTAATGGCCGCTTGTTTTAAACGTTTATGTGTAATATTGTTTGTCTTGTCTTTTTCATTTTTAGCCATGGCGTTGTCAGTTTGTTTTAGATTTATGAGTTTGACTGTTCCTTTGGTATCTTTCGTCCCTCTTTTAAACATGTCGGGATTATGCTGGTTTTTAAGGGAGAGAAATAACTGAAAATATGTTCAAATTCTCATTTGATATAATGATATACTATCATATCCCCATGATAAACAAATGTTTGTTTTTAAATTTGAAAGTAATACTTTTCTATCTTTTTTTCCAGAAACTATGTGAAGTGATCGGGCGCCAGTATGGTAGATCGGCATCATTAGCTACCGTTAATGATGCAAAAACACAACAGTTTCTTACAGATTTAATGATCAAAATAAGTAAGAATGCGTAGATATTCGATTTTTATTAAGGATAATGAATGCAACTTTTGTTCTCTATCTTGCTTAACCTGAATATATATATATAGCAACTATTTTTAAGGTCAAACTTGGCTGGTTTGTTTTAAATTACATGCATAATAAAAAACAAAATTCACAAGTTTTGTTTTAAAGCATCAACCTATGTGTTTGATTGGTGTCCAAAACCATTTTGTTTGTTTTCACAGATTCCATTGGAATGTACATAGGATTAAATGACCTTGTAACTGAAGGGACATTTCACTGGGTAGCTAACGGCAAGCAGGCAACTTACTTTAACTGGGGACCTACCCAGCCAAACAACAGAGGGGGGAACGAGAACTGTGTAGCTGAGAGTTGATCCAGTTATAGGCTTCAATTATTCTTGGACAGATGGTCCTTGTACAGTACCAACTACCTACATTTGTGAAATGGTGTAAGTATTATAGTAAACAAGTCAATTTAAACGCAATACATTTGACAACGACCATTTTATCACTGCAAAAACCTGTTGGTGTTGTTTCTCTCTGTTGTCTTTTTAAATTGACTATCGAGTAATCAGCACATATTCAATGTTTTCTAAATTTCAAAAAGTCCTCTCCGTCTAGAAGTATAGTTCTTTCTTATCTCTCCGAACATTTTGTTCCGAATACATTTGTATGTACATAATTCTTGACTTGATCCGTCGTTTGATATTTGGAGTCCGTAATATGTTAAAAAAAAATTATAATTTATAGAAACTCGTAGAAATTGTAAAAAATGCCAATGAGACAGGTTTTTACAAGAAACGTTATAAATTAGCATCTATAAGTCATTGTTAGGCCTGCAACAATGAACAAAACCCTTGTAGTTTAACAAGGCACGAAAATGACTAAAATGGCAAATTTAACACAATTTAAATATAAAAACTGACGACCTGTTAAACATGTTAATTGAAATAAATACAATATAAAAACAAAAAGGCAACTATGAATTGCAAGCATCTTACTTCGTTCAACGCATCATTGTTAATGTGTCAACAGCTACTTTTGTCACAAAAATACCACACATTTGAAAAAAAACATTACCTAATATATGCAACTGATTATTTTTTTCATTTTGTTCTTTATGTATTTTAGGGCAGCAGATATTGGGAACCTTCTTGGATAGCCGAAATTGTCACGACTTTGTTTTACATTTTACATGTTAGTTTATTAATTACATATATACACACCAACTTTATTGTTGTTTTGTTTGATAACATGGGTTGTCCTAAGAACACAAATAATATTGAGTTCCCTTAGATATTTAAATACAAAGGCAAACTGATTATTAAAGGGAAATATTATGAGCAAATATCTTTTATCCATAAACTTAGCAGTTCAATATGTCAAAGCCGTAGCTGAATATCGTGTTTTGTAAAGATCTAGACAGTAATGTAAACTTACTTTCGTTTTTGGTTTGGAATAGAAGACATAAATATAATTTACGGATCATGCAAAAAAACACAACACAAAAACACAAAATATGTTAATAGTCCTGCAATAAACATTACCATCAATGTTATTTCTAGTAATTATGTTGTTTGATGGACCTGATCGAGATACACATGACACACAGCATACACCGGCACAAGTTATATACTAGTAACTTCGAGTTATTACCTTTCCAAATTGCTAGTTATTAACCTTTATTAACCAACTTACTACTATATGTATAGAAATGCCCATGCTTTATAAAGGAAAATTTCGACATCTGGTCATTATGAACGGAGAAATTGCTACAGCCAGTCATTACGAAATCTCAGTCATGCATTACGAGATCACATCCGTGCATTATGAAATCACACCCGTGCATTACGAAAGCACAGTCATGCATTATGAACAGATGAAACGGGACATCGATTAAATCAAATTGTCGTTTATTTCCTTAATTAAGTGTGACATTTTTTATTTTTTTTTAAAACTTAATATCATAAAAAACAAGTTTAAATGATGTTCATTGTTTTGTAACGACTTGAAACGGAAATATTTCACAGCCTTTTTCGAGTACGACTTTAGATTATTATCGCTATTTCATTTCCGTTGTTCAATCCTCAGAACGCAGACTTTAAGAATAGTTAAACTGTCTGATTTATTCTTCCCAGCTACTTTATATTTGCTAGATGAAATGAATTTGAATAGCATATAATTAAGTACTTGAATGAGAAATCAGAAATTACATCTGACAGTCACAATGTTGACCAAAATTCCATGCGAAAAGACAAGTTGAAGTTCAGCTATGAAATAAATTTTCTGTATCTTCTTCACGGTAAGTTTCTTACTCTTTGTTTAATCGAAGAATTAAAACCATTAAATAAAAATGTCATAAAACTGCCTTTTTCTGTATTGGTCCTGTTGTAGTTTGTGGATAGCTTTATAATTTTGGATCCGAGACTCGAAGACTGTTTTTGAATGAAGTTGCCTTAGTTGGTTAATAAAAGTGTCAATATATGGACTTTTTCATATTGGCCCTGTAACATACCCTTGATATAAATAATGGCCTCGGACAGATGTAATGGCCCTCGGCGTTGCCTCAGGGCCATTACAACCATACATGGCCATTATTAATACCTCGGGCATGTTACAGGGCCAATATGAAAAAGTTCATACATTAATACTATATTATTTTACATATAGTACCTATAATCAATATCTCGTTTGTGATATGAAAAGCATCTTATTGTGTATGCTTAAATTCATGTACAAGTGACATATTTCAAAAATGACTTGTAATCATAACACTCCAAAGCATTGAATTACAATAGTATGTAATGGTACATATAATCTATATAAAAAGATATGGTATTAGTGCCAACTAGACAACTCTCCATCCAAATACCATTTGTAAACCAATATAGGTCAAAGTACGGTCTTTAACACGAACCTTGGCTAGCACCGAACAGCATGCTATAATGGACCAAAAAATGAGTAGTAAATAAGCATTCAACGGGGAAAACCACTTCATAAAAAAAAACGAAAAACGAGAAAGACTTATGAACTACTTCAACAAACGACAACCACTAAATATCAGGTTCATGACTTAGGAAAAAATGCAAACAAATGTAGCGGGTAAAAAAGTTTTGATACGAACTAACCTTTACCCTTATCTGAAACAATGGTTTAACATCACAACATAGAAAGGCACACTATAAAACTGGATTAACTGAAATCAGACGAAAAGTTTAACGGTGAACATTTATCATCATTCAAACCAACACCCATTACGTAACTCACGAAGATCATGCAATCTGCACCATCAAAACACTGTGAACTAGATCCAATGCCTACTTATTTACTAAAATCTTGTTCAAACGAAATTCTACCGACATTGACATCCATTGTTAATTGCTCGTTGTCAGAATCACTGGTGCCATCTTCATTTAAAGTTCTAAAGTTTTTGTCATAAATCTTGGAAAACGTTTTTCATCGCGGCTTGAAAGAGGGACGAAAGATACCAAAGGGACAGCCAAACTCATAAATTTAACACAAACTGACAACGCCAGGGATAAAAATGAAAAAGACAAACAGAAAAACAATAGTGCACATGACACAACATAGACATCTAAAGAATAAACAACACGAACCCCACCAAAAACTAGGGGTGATCTCAGGTGCTCCGGAATGGTAAGCAGATCCTGCTCCACATGTGGCACCCGTCGTGTTGCTTATGTGATTACAAATCCGGTAAATAGTATAATTCGGTAGGTCACATTCATGAAAGGGAAGGGGATTGTAGTTACGACGTAAGGAACATATCCGATATCATTTGTGAAACGGTTATTCCATAACGGTCAACACCACATAGAATCGAATAATCTGCACGAAAATCTGCAATCTGCATACCGAGCTCGCCATTCTACAGAAACAGATCTTCTACGTGTTTACCGCGATATAGTTTCTTCACTGGACAAAAACAGTTGTGTTGTACTTCTGATGATCGATCTTTCGACCGCACTTGATGCTATGAACCACGAGATTTTACTAGAACGTCTGATATAATTTTGGAGTCTCCGATAGCGGCTTGTCGTGGATCGAGTCTTACTTATTGGAACCAAACAATCTGACGATCTACGCCTTCAATATGGTGTGCCTTAAAGCTTTGTTCTAGGAACAAAGTTATACTGCATGTACTCGAAATATATTGGTAAAATATGCAGGCGACATGAAATGTTATACCACTCGTATATATGCTTACAACACTCAGGCATATCAAGTGATTAAACGGCAGGTGATTGGGACGCTCTGTCCGACCGTTTAAAAGCGTGTGTGTCAGAGATAAGCGACTGGATGACTTCAAATATGCGAACTGTGTTAGGAATCTGGGAGTGTTCTTTGATAAGACCTTGATTATGAAACAGCAGGAAACAGCCGTCTCAAAATCATGTTACAACCAGATTTGAACCATCGGAAACATCAGATTATATATCACTGAAAATGCGTGTAACCCTGCTCTCTTGTCACCTCCAGATTAGACTATGGAAACGCTTTGTTATTTAATGTAAACTCTTCCACTATAGCAAGACTGCAACGCGTTCAAAACACAGCAGCTAGACTTATCACAAGAAAAAATGAAGTTTTACTCCATAACACCAGTTCGGCTACATTGGCTCCTCGTGCAATTCCGATCACATTTTAAAATTTTACTTAATCTTTGTAAGGCATTACACGATAAAGCACCTTATTATTTGGAAGAACTGATTGTATCATACGCTCCTATTAGAACACTTCGGTCAGAAATGAAGGACTCATAACGAAACCAAGAGATGTCCGCACTGAAATGTACTGTGAAAGACGATTCGACCGAGCTGGAGCTTTATTGTGGAATGACCTACCAACTCATTTACGGAAAGAACAATCGCTTCCTCTTTTTAAAAAAAAAGGTTTAAAGACACATATTTTCAAACTGGCGTACTGTGATGTATAAGACCTGTGATAGGTCCTTTTTATTTTTACCTTATTCAAATTTAAAAAAAAAATCTCTGGGTTTTACTGATTACATTTCTACCTTATATTCTGTGATGAAAATATTTTAAAATCTTGTGTAAATGCATTCAACAAATTATCATGGAAAAAGAAGAAAACTGAAACAAAAAGGAAAATGTTGCAAGAGTTGTCGTTCTTTTTCCAAGATTTGTTCATTTGCGGGTTGTTGTTATTATTGGTTGAAACTAAATTGCAGCCTTAACAAACTATTTTCCTTTCAAGATCAGACTCACGAAATTATTCATTAACATTCAAATCGTTTATAAAATGCAGATTTTTCCAAAACCACGAACTCAAAAGTACACGAAATGCAATACATTTCCTCAATTCACGAAAATTGGTACCAATGAAAATAAATGAATCCACAATAGTGATTTTTGATTTATTTGCAATTGACAACTATTACAGTAAAAGTACATTGTTTTTGTTATTGAAATATTTAGACAATTGTGACGTGTTATTTGGGTGCTAATTCTCCAAAAAGATTTAATATGCATGGTTTCTCAAACTTTTTGTCTTTTATACATCTGATTAAGGTAATTTTAGAACACATGTCGTGTTCACGGAAATCAGGATTGTTCTTTTTTTTAAAGAATTAAATATGTCACGCCAATTTATAGGTAATCAAATTGAAATAATTATGGTTTTCCTGATTCAAGTTTTATTAAACAGCTTATTAATAGTCAGACTGATAATTGCAATTGTTGTCGCATCAGCGTTCCTGGTGAAGGTAGATCACAAAATAGCGCTTCGGAAACAAAAAATCCTACGTGCTATTTTCATTTATACAGCACTTTGCTGATAAGTCTTTCATTGTGATATCGATAGCAGCTATTGTTGTGAATACTTTATAAACATATACATAGGCAATAGCCTGTTCTTAGTTTGACATGAAATTTGTCGTATTTTATTTTATACAATATCGTACAGCATACAATGTATCAACTCAAAGACAAATAACATCTCGAACAGACACTCTCTGGAGTGTTTTGATGTCTCAGCTTGATACCAGTGTGATAATGAGAAAACAATTTCTTAATTTTATATAAATATTTAATGTTATTGTTAACAAGTGTAATAAGGTAAATACAATTTAGGTAGTGTGCCAATGTTTTAAAAAGAAAATGATTAAATCAAACAATCAAAGAATTGCATTAACTTCAATCGAAGTGGGACTAGATATTTTTTACGTTTACCCGTTAAGCATTCCCTAGTGGTTCACAGTGTTGCACTATTGTGTCAAGAAGAGATATTCATATTACCAAAGGGGGAATCGAAAACATCTCTTTTCCGGTAAATTCTTGCAGACTATTGAACAGTTAGATGTGTGTTACATTGCAATGAGCGTCAGGTCTGATCATACTGATTATCACATAATTATACAATTTAAATGCATTCTAACACAAAACAAAATGTGAGATTTTTAACGTATTTGAGAATCCAGATGGTATCCCTAAACCATATCAATCTGACAAAAGTAAAAGGCATTCATCGTAAGAGGAAATTATTCAATTATGAAATATGATTTTATTCTTTTTCAACACAACCTTTTAACAAAATTATCGAACTTATGCTATATTATTATACTGATCAGAAATATTTATTTTTATATTCCTATATTTAGAAGTATTAGGTACTCTGTGGAGGTTCTTTCTATATCTGTAGCTGTAGATTTATAACATCATCTATTCGAGTACCACAAACGGTTTGACTCGGATATAAAAATATCGTCTCCCGGATTTCACCCTTCCGGTGGGTTGGAAACATGCCTAAGAAGGATGTTAATTTGGCTTTTTGAGTTGTATAAATTCCCACAGCACGAGCTGACAATAAATTACATGTTTCGTATGAATGTAATTACTTTTTAGAGAGGTAACTAGGTGGTTTTGGTATACAAAAGTACGTGTCCTTAAAAAACTCTTTCGTCAGTGGCAGACGACATTACATTTTGAAAAACCTACATTTCGGTTGTTCAATATGTCCTGAAAAAGAATGATATATTTGACACAAACATCAAGCAGTGTTAATACATTAGCGTATGGCACTGTAACATGTTCAACTCCGACTTAAGCTTAGAATATTTTGTTTATTTCAAGTACAAAAATGTGAAACAGGACCTAAGTATAAATTCTATATGATTATTTGTAATAAAATGTCTTAATTAAATACGCAGCCTCAAAGGAACTACATTAAATGATACGAAAAAAACAATCAATTATTTGAATGTCTTAAATTACACACATTTCAAATACAGGTCATCTAAGTGATTTTTTTTCTTTAGTTTAGGAAACAAAATATTATTCGGTTTATTGTCCGTAAATACCTTACTTAATCAAGGCCACGAATTATGATGATTTTATCTGACATAGACCAAAGATAAGTTACCTGATATTTACCTGTAATTATCACAACGTAGTGGATTGTTTCAAAGATGATATTCCCGACTCTAGATAACATTTATAGTATTGCCAAATGATGAAATATTAGATTGTTTAGTGATTAGTTACTAAAACAAAATCCCCAGGGGATCTTATTTGATGAATATTGCATAACCTATAAACAAAATGAAAAAACAAAAATCCTATCGACCTTTGAGTGACAAGGATTGAAATAAAAATCTCCTACAGAACGAAATGAACCAGTTTAAAAGAACTGTAGTGATAATGATGAATATAATTTATCATAGCATATATGGTATTAGCAATGGCTCCAAAAATAGTTTTTTACGCTTTATCTCTCCCTTTCGGTGAATCAAATTTTTAAAATACACAAAGGGACGAAGGAGTCCAATCAACATTTTGTTTTGAAAACTAGTATATCTGTATATTAAGCAAACTCTTTATACTTGTAAAATTTTATAAATAAAGTTGCAGCCGTTGCTTTCACTTTTTTTAAATACATTAAAGATGTATACTTTGTCTCTATTTTGTTAATTTTTCCACATCCTGCATATGCTTTTTTACAAATAAAACGAAACTGACCATTTAGAACAGATTCTTTAATCTGGTCACATGAAACTATATCATGTGTCCGTCCTGAGTAACCATGAAAAACTTCTCATTGGATTTCAAGAAAAAGAAGACTTGGCAGCGGACACACACAAAAAGGCTGTCAAAACTGATTCAGAAGCTTTAATGACAAACCCAGAACACCTGAGCTCACCACATGTGTTTAAATGGTCCAAGTTACATGTTAGTTTTATTTAATGTTTTGTAAGATTCTTTGTTTTTATGTAATTTGTTGGTTTGGTTTTTATACATTATTTTGTGTTTTTGTTCTCCCTTTGATATCTTCCATCTCCCTTTTATTCCTGACCTTGTCGACTCATTTACATCTAGCAGCTCCTTCCACTCAATTATTCAATGTATTCCAAATATGCCTGACCTATAAAATTGATGTAGTCGATACTTGACGTTAAACGAGCTGAATTGTTAGAGTTTATTTTCATCAAGAGAGGTGACTAAAAACTAGAATTTAAGACCTCCATATATCAATCGTGTACCTGTCACATGACAGAAACATTTGATCCAGCGGTTCTCGTTGGTTTTATTCATCATATTTGTTTTAACCATACATCAGACTGTTGTTTTATTTTTTTTAATGTGAATGTTGTCATACAGGGGTACTTCTTCTGTGTTTACTGATTGATTGACTAATTGTTGTTTAACGCCATTTTAAAGAGTTATTGGCTAAATGATGACGATCATTTCAATTTTGGTGGCAGAAGACGCAACCCGATCTTAGACAGGAAAACTAGCACTCCAACCCAATAAGACGTATTTACACTTTAGTATTGTTTATTGGATTCTAGCGCACTCGATTATCACGTGCTGATATGTACTCAAAACCTCACTGTTAATAAACAAGTTATACACTAGATGAATCATTTAGATCACTTGGCCATTGTACACCCTTAGACATTGAAAATGTGTGCCATATCCTTTGCCTTTCCTCTCATTTTGACAATAAACTAAGTTTAAAGTACAGTATTTCTTATTATACGGATGTTTGAAGGCCGAACAGTTTCCTATTTAGTTGTTAACGCCCACACTATTCAGATGTCTCATTGGCTTTCATATCGGATGTTCTTATTTTCATAAACATTTGAAAGCGTTAAAGAAATGATTCAAGCATCAGACATTTGAAGTCATTAGTATTTTTAAAACATTGATACTAGTTGTCATGCAAGTATTTGTACTTATAGGAAATTGTTCGGGACACGTTTTGATTAATAAACCATGATCATTTTGAGTAAATTAATTCTTTAAGGGATATGCTTTGAAGATTCTTCCTATCCTGAAAGATATCTCTGTACGAATCTTAATTTAAAATCAATAAGATAATTACTTCTTAATTATACCTTAAACCCAGTTTTAATTGCTCCAACGTTATGTGGTTAGGCTTTATAGTGCTACTAAAAATGCATCGCATTTCATCATTTCAGAAATAAAGAATCCTTAACGAGATCTTCCAACTTCAGAATCCGATACAAATTGTATTTGATATCTTACTGCTAGTATGATGTTTCTGAGAATAATCTTTGGATACATGTAAAACGTCAAGGGTTTTTATATAGCAATACATATTAATGAAATGTGATTTCAATACGGCAGTGTTCCAACAAAACAAAACAAAACATTAAAGGCACAAATAGGTCAACCAATTGTCTTTAACAACAGTAAGGTGTCTTGACAATGTACATGATGTATACGATAAAGCGTGTTAAACTTAAATGAAACTATCATAGATAATCATACCGACAACAACAATTTCCCAAAATAACAAAAATACAGGAAGATATGACATAAGAAAATGAGTGACAAGTAAATATCATTTACAGAAATGGCGCATGTTTACGTCAGTGAGATTGCAACCAGAGAAGGCGCTAAATCAACCAAAACTAGAAATAAGTTATCAAATTACTGTTTTGACACATTTACAAACTAAAGGTTGATTAATATCGAATGATTAGAGGATCTAATTAGGTCTTCATTTCTGTATTTCGCGCCATTTTTCTCATTTCTTTTCGTCTTTCCAAATTTTCTTTACAATGTTATTTATTCTTTCACATTTTCTCCTTTTTTCGTTTTTCTATTATTCTTTACTTCTAATCTGTAAAAACCAATACATATCCTCATTTAAGTCACTTCGGTAAAACAGAAGGCGGGAGAAATGTATATTTTGCATGCATGTGGTAATGTGTGAACTTTAATCCCTCAGAAGGTGAAAATAACGAAATCGTATTATAGACAGGTGGAAAGAAAGAGCAGGTGTAATTGACTAACTGTTGTCGCGTTTTGAATATGGATTTCTACTACAGTTCTTCATTTGAATTGGTTCAAGTTTCTACTAAATAACGGGGTGATAATTTAAAACTTGGGCGGGGTGATTTTTGGGAATGGACAATCTGGCTCTGTAAGTATTGACACAAAACAATATTAGACACTGCATATTCGGTATAGAGAACATTCGTATGGTAGAGTTTTAAATATTTGCCTGTGAGATGTTGTCTTGTAAACTACACATTATAAGTCCGGCTCAATTTGTTGGTATAGAAGAGTCAGCATGTTTAAATTTGTTAAACGTGTTTCTATCCTGCATATTCCTATAGTATTTGCTACTAAACTTAAAATATGCTTTAATGCATATTGAATTCGAAATGGTTGCCAAGAAAATGCGAAAGATTCCGGGGACATGTTGAACTCACAACACCATTGCGAAAAAAACCAACAGTACTAGAATAAGAAAAACAATATAGAATCAAAGCTTAAGACTGAGCGACATGATCTTATAAAAAAACCTGGATTGATATCATGAGTTCCGGACCTGAGTAAGCAGATCCTGCTCCACGTGTGACACATGATGGGACAATTATCCCCTAATATTCAAATGATGTGAATTTAAGTAAGTATATGTCACCGTACGACCTTTATGAATGACATGAAACGAATATCGTAAAGTCAACCATAAAAGTACCCCACATGACAAATTATGAAACAGTTCATACGAAAAACCTAACGACACGGTTTATGACAAAAAAATAAACAAAATATGAAAGACAGAAAACCATTTGTCGTCAACATTGAACTCTATTTTTTACTGAATAAACCAGTTAAACACTTGTGATATACAAATGAATTGGTCAGTCTTCCGTATAGAGACTGCACACTGGACAAGAGTACTGATACACTTAATATACGATTTGGAAAAAGGTTCATATGTACACTCCTTAAACGTTATATTAAGTTTCCTCAAAGAATCGAATCAGGAAGAATATTGCCTTTAATCCTATAGGGGTTTGTTTCCTTATACGTCCTTTCTCATCATAGAACATGTTGATCTCTTGGAGCAAAGACGAAAACAGTAACTAAGTGGACTTATTTCCACCTGGAAACAGACCCAATCGAAACACTTTTTCATATGAAATTGTGTATAATTTTATTTTGCTTTATCTATATTTACATTCTAAGTGTAACTATCAAGTTGTCTTGGGAGTATATGAGCCTTGAGGTATGATTCCGATTCATACCGAGTTGAATTTTTAATGCCAATGATTTGATTTAAAGTTTTTTTCAATATTTCTCAAAAATAGGACAAGATTTTTTCCGTGAATATGACTTTTTCTTAACAAAAAAGAAACGAAAGCAAAAAAAAAGCGACAAACCACAAACAGCGGTACCATAAGTACATTAAACACAGAACACAAAAATGTTTGTTTTTACATTTGATATATGACAAAATATGGTGTATAATCAACAATCATTTTGTACATTTTATTATTACTACAATAACTTTCTGTAGTACTTTCAGCTTAACTTTTCATTTCAATCACAAACTGGAAGATTCACTTAATGTCACCTTAAGTGTAATTGCTTCCGAACACCACTCTATCGAAGCAATTCTTTCTCTCGTAAATTAACTGTTTACGTATATATAAGTCTTGTTTACACGACATCGAAAGCATTTTAACAGTTAATGCGTAGTATATAAAAACTACAAATACAAAACTGCCTAATCGTAATTAATTTTGGCTTCACAGAAATGATTGTCGTAAGATTTTGATAAAGCTTGTATAACAAATATGTCTACTCACATGACTTGTTTGAACAATATTAACAATGAGAACAAAAATTCACATAATTAGAAGAAATATCGAAAATGAACATGAAACTAAATGTTTATTTATGTTAATCCGTCATAAACGAGGGTTTCCTTTCGTTTTCTTTTTCATAGTTACTCGCCACCGCCTCGAATTCCTTACTGCATTTATATTTTAGATTGAATGGGTTACGTTTGAATGTCACTTGTTGTCTACGAGACGCAGACGAAGGAATCGGTGATTTCAGTTTTCCTATATGATTATTATATACCGATGACGTAGAAAGTGTTTTTGATGGAAAACTGTTCACAACAGTGTCTGTATTTTTGTCTATTTTCTTCAGGATAGAACGTTTTGGATTTTTAACTCGTGGACTTGTTCGATTAAACTCATGTTTGGATTCTAAAGGAGGTAGTTTAACAGTTCGTTTTGCCTTTTGAAGATTAAATTCCACCTTCCGTCGTTTTGAAACTTCATTTTCATCATTCGCTACAATGGTAGAGGTGTTGCTCTCGTCACTAGGATTTGTAAGTGTGCTCTCTCGACTTTTCCTATCGAAATAAGGTTTTTGTTTTATTGGAGGCAGCACAAGGCGGTTACTTATGTCCCCTGCAACTGATTGTGGTGTACTTTCGTCGTCTCGTTTAACCTTCTTGTTTTTCTTTTTCTTCGAATGTTTGTCTTTTTTCAATTTACATGCATACAGATGTGTTAGGAATTCACTATTATCTGAATAACGTTCTTTAACTTCATCCAATTCTTTAAGTTTTTTCGCCCAATATCCTTCATCGTGTTCCGACGTCGTTGAATATATCGTACTACGACTTTTCGTTGTTGCAGTACTTGTTGTACTGGTTTCCGATCCTATTCGTGCTGGTTTCCTACTAGGTAAAATGAATTTGGAGGGTGAAAACTGGTCGTGATATCTGTGGTAACCTTTAGTCGGAGACATTTCTCCCTCACTCATGAACATATCTGTATCTGACACAACACCGTTCTTATTTTTCTTCCTTCTTGGCTTAGTATAGGAAGTGAATCGGTTTTGAAATTCATGGTCATCTAAATTCCCAATTAGTCTTAAATTATCTAAACCACCTCCATATGGTACCGAAATGACAGCTGAGCTCAGTTTCTGACGTATTCCACTGAAAGCAGATTCTCGTCTATCTTCCTTAGAAAGCTTTCCCAATTCTCGTCGAGAATATCTAACGTAACTAGGCAACGCAGTTAGTACATCATCATGAGAATCCATCATGAGCAGATGATACAGATTCTCGAGAATTTTATTAATTTAATATCTTTTTTCAATATTCCTTATCCAAATTATCTTTCGCAAATGTAATTCAACATGTGCTTGGTCAATTTAATCATCTTAACCTCATTAAAGGATACTTCAAAAAGACTGGGCCAAATAAAATCTATTTTCTTCAGGTAATTATTCTGATGAAAAATAGATCATGAATGTTATTCCTCAAGGCGAATTAATCCCATTTCACCGTATAATGTTATCTATTGCAAGAAGTAATTACGGATGCTTTTAAAAAAATATAATCTCCGATTTTCACATTGTTATCAAATTCCAATTAGAAATGATTATTCCATATTAGCACACATTTTTGTTAATCATCCGTTTCATGTTATATTTGACAATTTTCTGTGTCACGTTTTTATTTATATAATCCTATTTTATTGGTAAAATATTTATTTTGCATGTGTTTCCAATATTAACGTACAGGCTAGATGTCAAATCCACAAACAACCATCCACAAATGACAGGTAGATCTTAATTAAACGTCACCTGATACTATAATGACTGCTGTACTAGTTAATTTTATTTGTCTATCTGAAATGATACTTAAACATTAAAACAAGTCCAAAATTTAAAACATAAATAATCTATTGTTTTGTGACGTAGATTCTATTACTTATATACAGATCACAAAAGAAAGACGAGAGCTATTTGATTTAAAACAAACAACATTTCATTAAAGTTCGTAATCAGAGTTTGACTGAGAATTTAAGGACAGTTTGGATTGTTTGGTCACAATGTAGCCATCGGTTCGTGTAATCTAAACGATAACAAGGGTATATCTCTTTTAACCTTAATAATTGTAAAGTCCTTGTCAAAATAGTACATGCAAATCTAATTCTCGTGAAAGAAAGTTTGTCAATGAATTTAAATCTAGCATAACAATAAAATCTTTAATTTCTTTCTTACAAAAACTGATATTATATTATGATATTTTCACCTTTGACTTTGTTCGATTGCTTGTGGCACATGCAAAAATATGTATGGTATTAGGATAATCTATAAACCGACAAAATATCCGACACATATGTATTTCCTATGATACATATATAGATTTTAGTATTCCTTTCCATTTCCTCGTGATTTAAAATATTTCGGATAGTGTTTTTAATTAACACTCCTTCACGGCCGACACTCGGCTAACCGAGAGATAGGTCGGTTAATCTATATTGAGTATGCGGCTATATCGGCGGTGGGTCTGTTAATCAGGTTGGCTAAAGTCTGTTAAGAGTAAAACTCACAATTTAATGTTAAACTCTGTTAAATATACAGATTTTTTGGCATGTTATGAGAATCACATCAAAAAAAGAAAAGTGTCTGACAAAATGATATCTATCATAGAACAGTTTGCACCATTAAAAAAAAATGCATAGCCTGCGCAATTTTAAGTAAAACGAAAAGGCGTCGCGCAAGTATGTGGTTTTTATGCTTGTACGCATAGCAATATTTTAGATAAAAGGGCAAAAACCATTTTTAGATATGATTTAAAGGACACAAAGTAGTACTTTGGTTCTAAAAAATCAATTGCCGTTGATAAATATTTCATAATTGTTACATAAGTTGAGTTATACCACATTTAAATGAATATTAGGGGAATACAGTCTGTTAATGGGTTGGACAATTTAAATCGTGTCAGTTAAGAGTTATTTAGCCACGACAATAATCTTACTACCTTGAGTTTATATTTTCACATTGAAAAAAATAAGATGTACTTGTGACGAAAAAATTAAAATACGGTGCAACAGTATCCTTATAGAAAGGGCACTTTTATTTTAAATTTTTTTCTCTGCATTTCATCAAAAGGGTGTGTCACTTCAAAATAGCGTTATATGGAATGATTGGCCGCTCAAATTTCCATGAATTTATTATGTACGCCAAGTTATCAATCAGCCATATTTTTTTGTCTGTTCAAAATCTGTAACATCTATGAATCTGTCTTGTGTTGCAATGCAGCTGGTTAAATTTCATGCGTTTTCTTTGAAATACTAAGGCCTTTCTACCTCAGGAATATATTACCTTATGCCGGCGTCACACATTGGCAGATAGACCGGCGTGCAACAAACATACAGAGAAAACCGAAGTACGTCGAAATAAAAGGTAAAATTGAGAAAGGAAATGTAGAATGTGTCAAAGCGACATCAACCCGATCATAGAACAGGCAACAGACAAAGGCCCCCAATGGGTCTTCAATGTTGAGAGAAACTCCCACACCCGTAGGAGTCCTTCACCTGACCCCTTAAAATATGTATACTAGTACAGTGATAATGGACGTCATAATAAACTCCGATTTATACACAAGAAACTAAAATTAAAAATCATATAAGACTAACAACGGCCAGAGGCTCCTGACTTGGGACAGGCGCAAAATTGCGGAGGGGATAAACATGTTTATAGGATATCAACCCTCCCCTATACCTCTAGCCACCAAAGGAAAGTAAATACGCTTAATTAACGCTACAACCCGAGGAAATTTTTATGCAGCATAAAAAGCATACAACATACGCCAACATACGTTTCTTGAACGCCGGATAAACGCTTAGCCCTAGTTACACTTCTAGTAGCCCAATACAAGCTTAAAGCTCGTTTTTCACACGTTAAAAACATAATTGACAGGTTAAATGCATCAAAAATTAATAGCGCATTGACAGCGTAAATGAATTTAAACACGCCGGAGCCATACGCTGACGTGTGACGCCAGGTTGAACATCAGATGAATTAGCTTTTGATTTCTTCCATCTATATTTTCTATTACTGTAATTTCTATGTTTTCTCTTCATACTAAAAATTATAAAAAAACAACAATTTTACTTACTGATGTTTTGTTACATTACGAAGTTTATCTCTGATTTATATACGTATTTACTATGTAAATGACAAATGGTGCAATTCATATCAATGAAACAGAATCCACAAGATATATGCGACCATTCTTTGATGAAATTAATATTACTTTGATATTACACTTTTTGAAACCATTTCTATTAATTTTCAGATTCCATTGTCTAACTTATGTTTCATTGTTCATTTGCCAGTGTTGTTTCCATATATTCTAGCCATGCACTAATCTTGAGCCTATCCCTTTATTCAGATAACACCTTATATTGCAATTATATTATACTTGTAATATCATTCATGACTCTTAACAGACCAATTAACAGACCGAGTTTTATACATCCGACCCATTAACAGACCCTATTTTTATCAAAACATGATTTATGTCACCAAACTACAGTTTTTCGAGTAGATTTTTCGCATATTGATGTTAATATGGTAAACAAACACAATGCCCGTCTTTTTTCGATGTTTAAAAGATTGCATACAAGTAAACTCAACCAATTTGTCATTTTTGTGTACGTTTTGTGTGTGTAAAATGTGTATAAATTTACTGATGAGTAACTCGCCTTTTCATTTTATAAATCGTTTATTGAAGCTAGAAAAAAAAGGATTACACCACTGGATTCGGTACTCCAAATCATTTTGTCAGACATAAATAGTTTTTATGATATGAGTATAATTAAAAAGTTATACAATGGAACATACTGACCTTGCACTGATTTTCACGATAACACCTGATTAACAGACTTTAGCCAACCCGATTAACAGACCCACCGCCGATATAGCCGCATACTCAATATAGATTAACTGACCCATCTCTCGGTTAGCCGAGTGTCGGCCGTGTCCTTGTGTTTGTAAATCTAAAATATAAGTACTTACGATTATTTAACTGTTTCTTAAATAACTCGGGATCTTCCATTCATTCAAGATGTCATGTAATAGTCACACATTTAGGTTATCTTTAGATCATATGTTCTGGTGCAAGAAAATTGGTTAATTTTATTTATTACTACCACTGGGTCGATGCCTCTTTTATAACCTTTTGGGTTATAGCTCTTCATCTTTTATATAAGCTTTAGATTGCAAATATTTTGGCCACGAGCATCACTGAAGAGACATGTATTGTCAAAATGCGCATCTGGTGCAAGAAAATTGGTACCGTTATTTTATTACTACCACTGGGTCGATGCCTCTAGATCTGCTGGTGGACTATTAGTCGCCGAGGGTATCACCAGCCCGGTAGCTAGTACTTCGGTACTAGCATGAAAATACGGATTTTTTTGTGTTATTAAAATTTGCTGTCACAAAATGATAGAAATTATTATAAGTTAAGGAATGTATCTCCCTCATGCAAAGCTCTGATTCCTTTAACGGATTTGCATATTCTTTTTGGACCTTTTGGGTTATAGCTCTTTATCTTTTATTTAAGCTTTGGATTTCAAATATTTTGGCCACGAGATCACTAAAGAGACATGTATTGTCGAAATGCGCATCTGGTGCAAGAAAATTGGTACCGTTAAATGTATTACTACCACTGGGTCGATGCCTCTGCTGGTGGACTATTAGTCCCCGAGGGTATCACCAGTCCAGTAGCCAGTACTTCGGTACTGGCATGAAAATACGGATTTGTTTGTGTTATTAAAATTTGCGGCTACAAAATTATAGAAATTATTATAAATTAAAGAATGTATCTCCCTCATGCAAAGCTCCGATTCCTTTCACGGATTGGCTATTCTTTTTTAACCTTTTGGGTTATACATGTAGCTCTTCATCTTTTATATAAGCTTTGGATTTCAAATATTTTGGCCACGAGCATCACTGAAGAGACATGTATTGTCGAAATGCGCATCTGGTGGAATAAAATTGGTACCGTTAGTTTTATTCTGAAAAATGAAGACAAGTCGTTCAGATAAAATCAAATAAAATCAAATAAAACCTTGGAAAGCCAATATAACAACTGACATGGACTGCAGGACTATCTTTTGGATCAATATGGTATGCACATGAGGGGGGGATTTTCCAGACATAAATGCATCATCAGGATTGGCGCAAATGAAATGTGGTTTGTGGCGCAAATGAAAGATTTATTTTGGCGCAAATGAAATGCCAATTGGCGCAAAAGCAAAGCACCGATTTTCCGACGTCTTATTTATTTCCTTGATAAAGAGAGGTGAAAGATACCGCAGCGGGGATATTCAAACTCATATATCAAAAATAAAATGACAACGACCTGGCTAAAAAAAAAAAGACAAACGCAATAGTACACAAAGCACAACAAAGAAAAAAAAGACTAAGCAACACAAACCCCACTAAAATCGATCGGAGGTGATTTCAGGTGCTTCGGAATGGTACTCAGATCCTGCTCCTCATGTGTTACCCATTGTGTTGCTAATGGTATTACAAACTGGTTAAATATTCTAATTCGGTAGGTCACATTCGTGAAAAGGGAACGGAATTAGAGTTACGACACAATGAATATATTGAGAAATACAAATGTAGCACGTTAAAAATCCAGCAACGTCAAATTTGTCAACAGCATCACCATCATGTGGAATAAACGAATTTACGCATGATTTAGAAATAGATACTTTTGACCCTAAAAATATGTGTATTGAAAGAATTTTATTAGTTTGACTTTGAGCGTCTTTTCAGATAAAGGTTAAATTAAATATATGTCGACAGCGTTTTGTTAAATTCCTCATATCGTATATGATAAATCGGCGAAACATTGATGTCCAGTTATAAGTAACCTGATAAAAATAATGCAAGTTGTGTCTCTATTTAAGGTGGTACCCAACACTTCAACTAAAATTAATTTGGCTCGTTTAATTTTCTTGAAATTTTGACAAAGTATTTACAACACAACGTAATTAAAACGTTTAGCTAATTTACAGAGTCATCTTCCTGTAGTGTTAGGTACCACCTTAAATACTAGAAATTCAGTTATTATAATGCCCTAAGAAGATGTTGGTGAACAATACAAAATACCATTACAAGTTAAATATCTTATAATTTGAAAAATAAACTAAATGGGCTGTGTGTTAACATCACATAAAAATCGAACGAGATTCTATTTTCCGTATATATATAGATTAATAAATATTTTATCTAGTAAATTTAAACATATTTCTAAATACAATGTTAATTCGTTTAATGTTCAGTAACAAATATTTCAGAACGATGCGAAATTTGATAACAAAACAAACAGGTAAGTTCTGAACTATGATCGACCTGGATAAAGGACGGGAAAATGCCTTGCAATAAGTCATCGCCGAGCCATAAAAGAACCACATCGGTTGTTGAGTTTTAACTAGGTCACAGCGTGTACTGTCTGTTATCTTGGGTTCGATCCATGTTTGGCTGAAACCAAAGCATTCACTTTTTAATAATTGCTGCATGCTTCTCCGCTTAACAAGCTGAATCTATAAGCAAAGATTTGTCGACTTGGAGTCTGGGTAATATTGTCCGGATTGAGTCAAATGTTTACCACATTAACATTCTAGCTGTCTAGGCCTTTCAGTGTAATATAAAGCATGGTTTGTAAGGGACAACATCTCAAGTTCAATGAAGGATAAAAAAAAAATTCACATAGTTTTTCACTGACCCCCCCCCCCCCCCCCCCCCCCCTCTCTCTCTCTCTTAACTTAATTTGGGAAAATTTGATTGACCCATCTATATAGATATATGTAAAAATATAGGTCGGATAACCAAATCTTGCAGCAGTTTAACCCCCACCCCAAACTATTTGAATTAAGTTTGTTTTTTTTATCTTACATGGATGATATTTTGGTGTCGTCCCTAATCATACTAATCAATATGTCATGTATGTTTCATATCTTATTTATAAATTTAGCAAAACCAATTAAATGGCCCATCAATAAAGTAACAGTAAGGAGTCAATGTTACAATATTCCTCAAACCTTAAGGCAACTCTAGGAGTATCAAATAAAAAAAATTGCATGATTACAAATCTATATTAAAATCAAGTATTAAACTAAGTTGACCGAGTACACATATAGAAATTAAAAGAAGAGAGTCTGCCATTTTTATTAAAATCATTAGACATACTTACACTCGTAGGCTCATATCAGTATACCGACACCAGAGAAGTATAATTCAATCAAATTGAGAGGATGATAGATTTCAGTTTAAATATTACTGAAAAACAAAAAAAAATACTTAAATATTAATTACATTTGTACCTTCAACGAAAAAAATCCATGATTTTTCACCGTTTCTTAATGCCCGCGTCACACTGTCCCGATTTTTATATACGATGGACACCCGAATGCGAAAATTGTAAGTGCGTACGAAGTTGGTCTCGATCTCGTTAAAATACCAAAAAAGTGACCGAAGCGAGAACGATGAATAACGAAGTCTATACGATGGTGCCGAAATTTTATACGATAGCAAAAGATGGACATACGAAGGTTAACCGAAGACGGGTATTTGAGCTTTATATCTCAGCCGAAGCCTACACGATGGATCACGAAGGCTACACGATGGATTACGAAGGGTACACAATGGATCACGATGATAGCGCGATTGCCATACGATGTCTAAAAAACGTCGTGTAAGCTTACGATGCATTTAAATTATATGTCGAAGGCATCACGCGTTTTAAAGACAAGATTAAAAGTATTTCCAGTTACTGAATGTTTTGGTTGATTTCTAAAAAAATAGTTTATGTATCAAATATGCATATTCAATTTACCGTTTTCTGCATGTGTCATATACAAATATGGTGTCCATATTTGTCCCCAATATGCTACATACGAAGGGATGCCACGCTCGGCATTGCTTTGTTTGAACTGTAAAATGTGTGCACTAGTCTGAATAATCACCCATAATTATGCCCATGTTTACTGATCTATCTAAAAGGTAAGGTAATGGGTTCGTTGATCCCTTTTATTCAAAAAGAGCTCTTTCAAGGAGAATATCATAATAACATAGACAAATGAAGGGTGAAGATAAAGCAACAAATGCGGCAAAATATGAAATATAGAAAACAAAATGGTTATGGAGTAAACATTCGTGTGACAACAACTCAGACGATACATTAAAAATCAGAATAATGTAGAAAAAGTTGGTTTGCTTATATACGTGTACCTGCAGTGTTGGTGTACGAGGCGCGTTTATGATTTTCATTATGTTACTTGATATGAAAAATTGATAAAAAATAATATTTAACTTGTAAAAGTAAATCCTGAGCCTGTAATAGCTGCACTTCTTGTTCCATTTGAATTAATAGAAACAACGCTGTCGCCTTTCTTGTTCTCATAGAATCATATGATATGAGCCCAATGTTTTGTGAAAGTCCTTCTTAACTGTCGTATTAAACTGACAAGTGCATATCGCGCATGGCACTTTAAATGTATTTTAGCGCGAAAATTAATTTACATTTAGCTGGATTTATTGCCGTCGTAGTTTCATCTTGTCGCCTTCGTACTTTTATTCGATGGCAACACGACGGGATTATATACGAGGTCTTCACGAATTCGTGTTGCCATCGTAGGACCTTCGGGTAGCTTCGTGATTCATTCGTGTAGACAACGTAATGTCAAAACTGCCCGATGGAAACGATGGAAACACGAATGCAATACGATGTTCAAAGATGCATTCCCGGTGATATTACAATGGCGAGGATGGTGATACGAACTCAATACGAACCCTCAACATCGGACGCACCTTCGGGGATTTTTTAACATGTTAAAACATTTAGAACCCTTCCCGAAGTTTTCCCCGAAGGCCAGAATGCCCGCGTCACACTGTCCCGATTTTTACGTCGATGGCAACACGATTATGGAAATTTTCAAAATCGGGACTGATCGTATCTAGATCGGGCTATTCGTAGTGCCATCTTTAACCATCGTAGAAACATCGGCCACTTTTTCTAGCCTTTTGGGACAACTTCGGGAATTTTCGCATTCGAGTGTCCATCGTATATAAAAATCGGGACAGTGTAAATGTTTTTCATTCCGAACGAATTAAGTTCCATTAATCCCTGATACGGGAAAATGAAAATTTATATAACAGCCCTTACAATAAGGAGGTTTATAAATGATAGCTATTTTGAAAATTAAATGAGCTCGTAAGGGAGAAACATATTAAATCCGTAACTTAGCCAAGAGTAGATATTAAAATGGTCGTATCAAAATGAATTAAAGCATTCATCTAAATTTGTATTTGTCCGTCGCTAGCAGCGATCAAGGAAGTTTTTTAAGAATTTGTGTAGAGTTATTTTACCAAAAAGACTCAATAATTTATTTTTGTGATTTCAACGGTTTGATTTCATATCTTGATAACTTGTTGGTTCCGCATTTTTATTTTCTATTTCATGTCTGCTTCTACTAGGACTGTGTCACTGCTCGTGGACTGTCAAATGTACAAGATTTTCTGTATTTCTATATTTCAAAATTTCCAATATTTTATTTCATGTCCTATACCATTTAAAAAATAACAGGGATGGAAATATAGGGTTTTTCATGCCAGGTTTAAACCATAGAAGTATAAGCAACTAACAACTTAACTAGCATATTTTTCGAATCGGAAATTTATAAGACATGCACTTATAATGTTTTAGATTTTAACGAGAGAAATTTATGTATTACTGAAAAATTATTACACCAGGGTTTTCGATATCACAATCTAGTCAAAACATTTACTAAGTTTTATCATCGGTATAAAGACATCATTCGTAAATACAGCTCAACATGCAGACTTCTTATACGTTCAGGTATTTCACATCCAATTTTTTATGGAAATATTCTTTATAAAGCACAAAGGTGTCAGTATTCACGTCAGAAACTTACAAAACCTTTGAATAGACTTATTAAGAAGGGATATAATTACGATACTGTTGTCAATTCATTAAAGATTGCATATTTTGGCGTTAATATTGAGTCACTGATAAGATCGGAACTAAACACATTTATTCTAAAAACAGTTGTTGGCATGACACGGGTTATGTTCTTCTCATATATGTTATGATGGTATGATACTAAACCCCTAACGGGAAGGATTGTGCCTGATGTTCATATGATGAAATCATAGTCTTTCAGTCAGTTTAATTGAAGTCTGGAGCTGGCATGTCAGTTAACTGCTAGTAGTCTGTTGTTATTTATGTATTATTGTCATTTTGTTATTTTCTTTGGTTACATCTTCTGACATCAGACTCGGACTTCTCTTGAACTGAATTTTAATGTGCGTATTGTTATGCGTTTACTTTTCTACATTGGTTAGAGGTACAGGGGGAGAGTTGAGATCTTACAAACATGTTTAACCCCGCCGCATTTTTGCGCCTGTCCCAAGTCAGGAGCCTCTGGCCTTTGTTAGTCTTGTATTATTTTAATTTTAGTTTCTTGTGTACAATTTGGAAATTAGTATGGCGTTCATTATCACTGAACTAGTATATATTTGTTTAGGGGCCAGCTGAAGGACGCCTCCGGGTGCGGGAATTTCTCGCTACATTGAAGACCTGTTGGTGACCTTCTGCTGTTGTTTTTTTATTTGGTCGGGTTGTTGTCTCTTTGACACATTCCCCATTTCCATTCTTAATTTTACTTATAAGTATTTACCAAAAACAAGCAAAAGCATGCAAAGCATAAACGATATTACTGGATAATCCTAATTTAAAACACAACCCAATTTAAGAATTATTAATGTTCTTCAAACTTTCGAAACAAAAAAGATATAAATGTAGACATTTGAAAAACTAAACTAAATAACCAGCTAGTTGTCGTGGATTTTTGTTTCTTTGTCATGTTCGCAATAACTGCATGTGTTTCGAGTTATTTTCTACCTATATACACATGTTTATAGCTGAATTCCAGTACGTGATATTACGTATAACAGGAATTGTTGTTTCCAGAAATTACAGCATTTGCGGATTTAAATTCACCAGCTAAGTTCCGATCATCAAATTAAGATTATCAATCGGAAATATAAAGCAGTAGTGGTAAATTATAAAAGGATGGAATTGTTTAAAACCTAGAAAACATATTCCCGGCATTTCCTGTGAAGAGCGGATATCTATTAAAGTCACGATGATGATCGAACATGATTCCTTGGTTTTATACAAATATATACAAACACTGTCAATTCATTTGCAGTATTCTATACTATTAAACGAGAAGACCTCATTTTTAGTGTCGCTTCTCTTCTTTCCACAATTAATTGATCAACACCCCTCTGAGTCCTATAGGTACAGTGCATAGTGCCATTTGTCATCCACTCATATGATTATTCAGATTGAGGTATTTTTGGAGAAAAACGAGAAAAAAGGCATCCGGATATTGTCCCGTAATTGGACGAAATTTTAAGTCAGATTATACTTCCGGTTTGCGTTTTCTGTATACTTTGAAAATACATATACAAAGAATAAAGTGTATTTTCAGAATACTATCTGCTATCATTTTCAAGTTTACTATCCATGAATGAAGTGTATTTTCAGAATTCTATCTGCTATCATTTTCAAGTTTACTATCCACGGCAGTCACAGAGTTTATTAAATAGAGAGGGTCTGTATACTATATCAATGACCACAGACTATGGATCGATTAGTAAACTTGAAACTTTAGTAGAACTGAAAGTAAATACACTATATTTAAATAGCAATGAATGTTCATAATATACAGATAAGCGCTAAAAATATTCATGTGAACTTTTGATACCTTTTCTGAAATTCTCCAGTCATTAAATCTTTTACAAAATTCATTGATTACAAAAAAAAGAAGAAGATGTGGTATGATTGCCATGTTGAGACAACTCTCCACAAGAGACCAATATGACACAGATATGAACAACTATAGGTTACCGTACGATCTTCAACAACGAGCAAAGCCCATCATTTTCAAGTTTACTATCCACGGCAGTCACAGAGTGTATTACATAGAGAGGGTCTGTATACTATATCAATGACCACTATGGATCGATTAGTAAACTTAGAATTGAAAGTAAATACACTATATTTATATAGAAGTGAATGTTCATAATATACAGATAAGCGCTAAAAATATTCATGTGAACTTTTGATACCTTTTCTGAAATTCTCCAGTCTTCATTGATTACAAAAAAAGAAGAAGTTGTGGTATGATTGCCATGTTGAGACAACTCTCCACAAGAGACCAATATGACACAGATATTAACAACTATAGGTTACCGTACGACCTTCAACAACGAGCAAAGCCCATACCGCATACATGTACTCAGCTTTACAAGGCCCCGAACTGACAATGTAAAACAATTCAAACCAGAAAACTAGCGGCCTTATTTATGTACAAAAAATGAACGAAAAACAAATATGGAACACATAAACAAACAATAACTACTGAATTACAGGCTCCTTACTTGAATGTTCATAACATACTAAATGTATGTTCATATTGAAATTAATAGAAAAACAAAAAAATGGTAATATTGGAAATGAAGGAGGAGGGATAAAAAAAAACATTTTCCTGTCCCCAATAACCTATGACTTATGATACTTTTGCTGAAATTCTCGTCATTCAATATTTTACAAAATTATTCCAACAACACTTTACATACTTTAAACTACGCTCTGAAGGCCCGCGATTTCGCGGGTGTGTTCTAGTATAGTTTAACAAAAAACTCTCTGTTTGACTGGCAGTGGATTTATTATTATTCTGGCGCTCCCCCTCAAAATTATGTAATCTTGCATGACCTTTTTTTTTATAAAATATTTAATTATGTAGAACTTGATTTATATAACTGGAGAATATGTTGTGGGAACAATCTAAAAAAAAATATTTCATGACATAATTCTGCTACTGTAAATTTAACCATGCATGGACAGGACAGGATCTTCGCTAGCCCAGTCTTACGATTTAGTCCACATTTCTCGTTGATTAAAGTCTAGCGATGGTGACAGGACAGCTGAATGCTGAAAAAATCTGTACAAGTTATTTTAAAACATTCAATTTTATATTATTTTTGGTACTTAGTTAAACTTAGAATAATAATTTCATTCTGTCAAAATGAGCTAAGTTTGCAATTAGCCGTCAGCTATTGTCACTAAAAAGAGAGTTATAAAATATTGCTTGAATGCCGGTTACAATGAGACAATTTTTTAGCTTTAAGTCAGGTTTATTCTGTGGCTATTACTACATAATACGAATGTGAACGTGTTTTATTTAGATTCGGTTCACATCTAATAATACAAACATAAGCTCTTGATAACACATGCATAACAAACATAATATATACATAATTAGTTATCAAATGTACCAGGATTAAAATTTAGTACGTCCACCAACAGTAACAAATACATTACGTGTGACTAACATAGTATACATAAAATATACATGACATATACATAACATATACATAACATATACATAACATATACATAACATATACATAACATATACATAACATATACATATACATAACATATACATATACATAACATATACATAACATATACATATACATAACATATACATAACATATACATAACATATACATAACATATACATAACATATACATAACATATACATAACATATACATAACATATACATATACATAACATATACATAACATATACATAACATATACATAACATATACATAACATATACATAACATATACATAACATATACATATACATAACATATACATATACATAACATATACATATAGATTCTACCACTGCATCGAGTGTAAAACGATATTTATCCACTCGAGACAGTTAAATTTTCAAATTTAAAGTCCGAGCCGCCTCGAGAGTGGATAAATATGGTATTACACGAGATTTGGTGGTGGAATCTGTTTCTCTAATGATTTTCTAACATTATACATACATATACATAAAATATACATAACATATATATAACAAACATAACATAACATACATTGTATACATGCATAACACATACATACGTTCACACAAAAGTCGTACATAACATAAAATAATGACATAACATATGCATAACACATACATATAACATTAGAACACACATCATGCACATAACTATATGAGCAGTAAGTTGTTTCAAATGCAGACATAGAAAAAACACATGCATATTGAAATACATGCAAAGCACGTTTGAGCATTTGGTTTCGCTATTGGATTGAGAATTTTCCATTTGAATTTTACTAGTTATTTTCGTTATTTTACTTTTTCCAATCAGATCCTAGTCTAATTTCTTTTTTTAAAGTAACCCTCTAAAATTTACGATAGCTCCACAAAATATTAGCGCATTTTGAATAAGAAACCAGAAACAGATATACTGTTCCAGGAGAAACAAACAGAAATATATACATAAACAGTTCAGATAATAAATAGATATATAGACGTTGCTAACGTAAAATGTTATTTTCGCGACTTCAAACTGTGGCATATCGGGAAAACATGCATTTTTCGACTGATTTTTATCATTCAAACTGATTTAATTTGAAAACGAGTTCATGGACCCCTATTTTTCAAAACAGCAATTTGTTTCATTTTGCAGGGAGATTATGTGACCCAAATTTTAATAAACTGTAAAAAGAGGATTTTTTTTTAAATTTTGATAAACATTCAGCAAAAACTGACGTATTTTCCTCAATTCATGAACATTCGATAAATATGAGAATTCTGAATAAAAAATGCATACATTTTTATGATACTTATAAAATACAAAAAAACAATTTGTGTTTGTCTTTTATAATAAAAAATTTATGTCTTTCTTTCGAAAAAGAAATTACGGCCACAAATCTGAATTTTGAGCAAATATACAAATGTCAACCTCATTTTACTCAAAAAGTAGCAAATGAAGGTATATTTTTTATTTACATATTTGATTTAATCTTAGCCTATACGGAATTTTTCACGAACTTGTAAATACAGGATCAAAACTGTATCGTATGCCTTTAAATATATATATCATAGGCTTAGTGTGCACCTTTACAAGAAGGAATATAAACGCATCGGATACGAATATTTTAAATATTGAAAGTATTGTGTTCGTCTCTGTCCCCTACCTTCAAATGTCCTGTCAAAAACTAGAACGCTTCACCAACCTTTGAGAAAAATTCAGTTCGTTTTCTAATTTGTGAAAGATGACACACTATACAATAAACGAGGTGACATCAGAAAAATCCGATGTAACATTTCGTGGAATACCTTATGCTGACGCCGATAGGACCGGACATTGGAGTATATGGGCGATATCATTACTCTTTCAAGCGAACAGAGCCGTTAGTATGACGAATTCCTTCATGCATATGAACAAATTGCTCATGAAAAACGTCGGGCATGTAATAACAAAACAGATATTAGACATCAACCCATTGCTTTATAGATACACATACAAGACATCTATCAAGTTGAGATTTAAAATGGAAATGAAGGAGATTGGAAACTCTTCCATCATCTTCAGAACTGGTCTATACGACGAAGAGACCGGTTTAAAACTTGGTCAGAATGTACTTAAGTTTGTGCAGATCAACACAGAGACCAGGAAGTCATTGCCATTTCCAGACTGGTTTCAAACAAGTTTGTCTCACTTGAAAATGACCGAGAATTCAAAGTATACCAGCCTGAACAGAGCCACCCTTCCTGAAACACCTAAAAACTGTTTCCGATGGAAATTTATTGTTCGTTACAGTGATCTTGATAGAAACATGCATTCTAATCAAGCCACTTACTTGAAACTTTTCATGGACTGTGCTACTAAAGCATCCACATCAGGATATTATCGCCATTTTAAAACCGATATGTGTTGGTTTAATGTGGAACATGTCTCTATTAATTATATCGGTGAAAGTTTTGTGGATGACGAACTTGAGGTTCATACCTGGCAAGATAATTTGGAAGATTGTAAAATATTCTTTTCGTGTTGTAAAGACAAAAAACGGATTACCTTCGCAGAGTTTAGATATGGTTTAGAAAGAACTAAGCTTCTTTCATCTCCAAAGTTATAGCTTCATGCATCAATGAACACACAACTATATGTAATTGGATAACTTCTTATATACTATTCATTGAATATATTGGATTATAATCAGTTCAATCTAACTGATAATAATATGTTTAGTGCTCAGTCAAGAATTAAGTTCTGCCATGCAAATTATGCACATTTGTATGTAATACTATAATTCATATAAATATAACAATGTATAATCAGAGACTAATACAATTGTATTATATGTCTCTGGTATAATGAGAGATAATATATTTTTACTTTACTTACATGTACCTCTGATAAGTTAAAATGCAAACATGATATGTTGTGTGCACAACTGTGACGAGAAACAGAGATACTAAAATGAAAAAAAGTGTTTTTTTAAAACAATTGAAAATACTCAGGGTTTATCATGTTTATAAATCAAGATGAGAGATTAATTAAAATTAATGAATACTAACCTGTGTCTACTTATTCTAATATATATGATATATATATGCAAATTCCTTTATCATGTTTATTGAATGTATTGACCTCAAGATTTTTTCTGTGCAACAATGACATGGTTAATATGCAAGCAGCATGATATTGGAAGAAATTTAAAAAAAGGTTGAAGTACTACATTTGTAGTACATGTATTTCCCGAGACTAGAGTATATATATATATATATATCAAAATATTATTGCCAGGACTTTTCCAACTTAGCAGTATTAAAAATCCATTTCAAAGACTTTGATTTGCTTTTTTTGGCTATACATTTGTAAATCTATAAGCTATTAAATGTACATGTATAGTCATGATAGTATTGTAGCTATGTCCAGCATGTCCAGTGCTAGTTGGAACAGGGATGCTATATCTTTCAAAAACGCTATGAGATGTCAGTACTGTAGACAATGGTAGAGACTGTTTCGAAGCAAATTTTACCTTTTTTTATATAAATAAGGCCGTTAGTTTTCTCGTTTGAATTGTTTAACATTGTCTAACAGTCTTATTGTAGCCTTTTATAGCTGACTATGCGGTATGGGCTTTGCTCATTATTGAAGGCCGTACAGTGACCTATAGTTGTTAATGTCTGTGTCATTTTGGTCCTTTGTGGATCATGTGGATAGTTGTCGCATTGGCAATCATACCACATCTTCTTTTTTATATTAAGCTGTCAGTATTTAACTGCTAGTACTCTAAGATCTATACTTAGTGTCTTTTTGTTGTTGGGATGTATATAAGTACCCAGTAAAGTCAACATGTTTTTGTTATATTTATTTCTATTTGTATCCATCTGTCGATGAGTAAGTACAAGCCTTTTTAAAGTGATTTTTGCAGTCCTTTCTTATCATGCTTAAGCTTATGTTGTACTGTTACACCACTGTTCAAAACCGGCATTATATTCACAAGAGCAACAATCCTGAGATGCTAATGTAAGATTTGGAACAATGTCCTCATGCCGGTCAGACAGTTTTCACTTGACCTAGACCTACTAGTAAGGAGCAAGAGCAGTTAGGTTCACACAGAAAAGATAATATGACAGCATTACAATGTATTACAGACTAGTAAATTTTTGTTAAGCGGCCAGCTGAAGCACAATTATGGTTGCAGGTTTTCTCACTGTATTGAAGACCCATTGGTGGCCTTCAGCTGTTTTCCGCTCTTTGGTCGAGTTGTTTTTGTATATAATTAGCTGACCCAGTTCACTTTTGCAATTGATTTCAAATTGGTAAACAGTTTCTAGTTAATTTTAGTAATGAAATATTTGCCACTGAACAAAGAGTGAACCTTGATCAAACAAATATCAAATATTTAATCAATGATGGTTTAGTTTGTATATATGATCTTCAAACATGTCAAATGTAAGATTTGGAACAAATGTCCAGATGTCCAGCTGTCGATGTACCAAAAGATAGATGAAGGCAATATGTCATTGATGGCATAGGTTTGTGACATTTAATAATTTCCATTGTGTTTTCTTTTTGGATTTGTTTTTGGTTAATCTTTTAATTTCTCTTCTTGTTTTGGTTGTATTGTTTTACTTGGTAAAGCTAACTTTATAGAATATTTAATGAATACAAGTGTACAAAATTGCTCCACAACAAAGTGAATTTCTTTTAAAAAGCTGGAGTTACCTCCCATTGGGCCATTCCAGTTAATATCTGATAATGGGGGATGGATGGTCCTTTCTGAGGGGTGTAAAATTTATATATCTTAGGGGTGAAATTTTGGGTTTTTTCATCGGACAGGTACACTTTTACGCAACAATTTCTGAGGGGTCTTGCAACAGTAAATAATTAAATATAATTACATCTTAGAGGTTACAAAAAATACCTATTTCATATCTTAGGGGTGCTTTGGAATGCAGACAGTTACGTATTATGCATTACCTGGTATTGGATTTAAAATTCTGATGGGTACAATCCTTGCAGTAAAAATTCTGATAGGTCAATTTTTCCCATGAAACCCCATCCACCCAATATGAACAGAAACTACATCTGATAGGTCTTAATCTATAGATCTGATAGGTAGTTTTCATGATGTTCTTTTCTGATAGGCATGAACAAAAATCTCCCATCCATCCCCACCTGTCAGAAATTAACTAGTTGGAATGGCCCATTTATCATGTACAGAAACAAAAAATGAGAAACAAAACTTAATTAGTTTGAGGTGCTCTGACTTCTGGTTATATCTTCATCATGAATGCTCCCAGCTGATATTAAAAGCCAATGATGTATCAGAACTGTAACAGTTGAATAGATTTTATAACCAAAAAATATCTTAAATTAAAAGTCAAATTCATCTAACTTTGCCTGAAAGAATTGATGGTAAAATTATATACATGTACATCAATTATTATGCATGTCTGATTTTGCACTCTCAGTTTTTAGACATACATTTAAAATTATTTCGATTGTGTCATTGTTCAATTTCATTTACAGAACATTCAGGCTTAAGGAGTCAATAAGGGTCATTATGTAAGCTTGGATTATCCCCTTTATGGAAGCAAATAGATGCTAAAAAGTTGAATACAACCTTTTCTCAATTTTTGTTATGATTTACATATATTTTTTTATTCCTACCTGTTCATTGAGTATGTGCAGGGTTGAATGTTGAGGGCAAACGGGAAATTTTGTCTGCCTCTGTTTTGCATGAACATAAGTTAGAACTGTATATAAAGGAAATTATGAGAGATTTTGTTGATTCTGATACTTTTGTGGCAGAAAACAGATAGTGATCCGGTGCAATGGTGTTTACTAACTTCTAAAAAGCTTTATATTTTTGAAGGTGGAAGACCTGGATGCTTCATACTTTGTATATTGAAGCCTTATGTTAGGAAGTTTCTCTCTGTCACATGCCCATTGCACTTTACTCCTTTTTTTCATGGCGACTACTTGAAAAAAAGTTGAAATTTATATAAATGTAATGTTAATTTCTCTTTTGTTATATTATGAGTAATAGGATAACTATATTTGGTATGTGTGCATCTTGCAAGTCCTAATGCCCATCAGACAGTTTTCACTTGACCTATAGACCTACTAGTAAGGAGCAAATTTTCCCGCTGTATTGAAGACCCATTGGTGCCCTTCAGCTTTTTTCCACTCTTTGGTCGAGTTGTTGTCTCTGACGTATTCCCCATATATCCATTCTCTGTTTTATTTTTAAATAATCCTATGCTTTATGAAAGCTTTGTGTAAAAATGTTCTCCGTAACTTGATGTGTTTCTGACATTCTCATATTCCCTGTGGTGAGAGATACCTAGACTAGTGCACTAAGTCTCTGTAGATTTTCATTCTTGAAATATAATAAAGATTCCTTTTCCTGGCCTCACGGTCATAAAACTTTTGGGCATGATTTTTGTACTCAGACTCGAAAAATCAACCAATCAAATTGCTGGATTTCATGTTTGAGCATGATTTTTGTGCTCAGAGCACTGAGCAAAGTTTTATGCCTTCAAGGCCTGGTTTACTTTTGCAATTGATTAATTGGTAAACAGTTTCTGGATTTTTTTCAACATTAATACACCATGATTGCTCTTTTCAATTACAAGAAAACCAAATTTGTTTTTCAAATTTATATTTTATTAAATATAATGTCATTTTCAATATATATGTATATATATCACCAAAACATTAACAATATAATTAAAAATTTCAATCAAAGTTTTAATCAACTTGTGAAATTTAACAGTAGAAACATAATGATAAAAAAAGACATGCCGAAACATCTCCCACCAAAATTGGGGGTCTAAATGTTTCTTAAAAAGTAACGACTGCTTCATAACTGTAAATTTTGAAAAAAGACTTAGGAAAATTGTAACTTTTAACAGTCAGACAGTCACACACAATGAGTCACATTACCTGTCTTAATTTAAACCTTTTAGAATAGCAACAATGCCAAATGATTTTTACATTATCAATGTTTATACTAATCTATCATCAGGTATGCCGCTGGGGCGGGGAGAATTTTTAGATGATGGATTTCCCTTTAGATCATTTTTTGAAACAGACTTCCTCAAGTTTTTTTTTAAACCTTCCATCAGGAATAATAAGTAATCACATTGCCAATTTAAATTAGAAACACATATAAACCAAATTTTCCCTCTGGGAAACGTACATTGACATATAAAATAAATTGGGTACACATTGGAATAGAAAACATGAGACAATTTACAAATCTAATATCACCTAGAATGTAGAAAAACAAAACTACCATGTAACAATGTAACAATGTAAAAACTAATAAATAACTAAAACAAACGACTAGATGTACAAAAATATAGGCAATTGTGAATTCATCATAAAATATTATACATCAATTTTCACTGATTTACTGGTAAAAAATCCAGTTTTTAATTGAAGTCTTTGAATTGATAAGCATACATTTAGATGAATACTCAATACACCTTTCCTTAAAATATTCTTTGTTGGATATAGTTTTTTCATCTCAAAGGTTCAAAATGTTCCCTTCTGCTTTTCTTTTAATGAAATCCCTGGCGTTAAATATATCATATTTTAAATTATATACTATATATAGTAGACTAAATATGATAAAAAGAACTGTTGATCATATTCATGGATTTCTCAAGCAAAGATAGTCTAAGAAATTTAAGTGTAGCCTAAAGAACAAACTTTCTATAGACATGAATTCAGAATTTGTAATAATCATGGAATATTTCCCCCCCCCCCCCCCTTATTCCAATAAAACTGGAACCCTGGGATATACATATTTATGAATGCCTAGTATTTCAATCATACATGTTCCCTTGTTAAAACCTACATCCCACTGTTCCTAGTTTATACATGCACATGCAATCATTTTCAACCTCTGAGATCCAACAAAGAACTAATTTAAGGAACACCTCAACATCATAACTATTATTTGTAAAGGATGTATACCCACAGATAAATTGTATCACAGATCGCATTTTTACATACTTATACAAAATCTAACAATTAAATTATAAACACATAACACAGAAATTAACAATTATGGAAGCAAATTGTAAGAATTTAATATCAGATGAAATAGAAAACCTAGCAACAATGGACTCCAGACATATATACAAGTTGGTACATTTGAGACGCCAGATGAGTATTACATGTACAAGGGCAGATTCAGCCATTTTTAAAAAAAGTGGTTCAAAACCTAGGAGAAAAGGGGGGTTTCAAATATATGTCCCCATTCTCATGACTCTCATCCAGTGATAATAAATGCCTAAACAATGATTCCCTACCTGCATCACAATATAATAAGATCCTGAATTCCCACATTCTTGACTATTTGGCAATTCAACAATTCCCCAAAATAGGTTCTTCTGCACCTCACCCTATGAACATTATGAAAGTCTCTCATATTTTCAGTAAGCCTTTAGTGTATGTAACCATGTTGCTAGACTTTATGTAATTGCCACATCAAGTTTCATCCTAGAACAGGAAAAAATGTGCATTTGAACAGTGAACGAAACAAAAATTTCAAATGCAACATATATCTGTTCTTACCTCATATAACAGAACTGACTAACAGTTGTAATAAGTGCAACATGTAAATAAACTGAAGTACAGCCATGATTTCTCTGTTAAAAACTGGTTCAGAACTTCTAAAGAAAACAAAATGCTTTCAAGTCAAGCTTAATGTGCAGTCATAAATTTTGGAATTCACAATGCAATTACGAATTACATACAAAACAATGTTTAAACAAATAACAAAATATAAATTAACAACATGATAAAATACAAAAATAATGCAAAAATTACAATAATTGGATACTTTTTACATAGTAACCTTAGTCATACAAAATACTATCTAGCACTTATAGAAATTAGTATTGACACTTTTAAAAGAACAAATACAAAATGTTCAGATTGAAACAGTTACAGCATAGACTAATACCATGTAACAGTACAGACAATACAAATAAATTATGATGCATTGTGGTAATAATAGAGATTTAACCACATATCAGCCTTTTCAAAGTCAAACATTTTTTTTTTTCAAAATAAGAAGCATTTTCATTTTAGTAGTAGGATAATACTGCTAAAATTAAAAAAAAATAAAGGCTTTATTCAAAACAATTAATTTGATTAAAATGCTAAAATGCGTTTTATAAAGTAAAGATTATAAGAAGACAATAAATAACATCATTTCTGAAAATATAACACAACTGGAGAACTTATTTTGAGAGTATTTTTGAATTGCTTTTCTCATATGACAAAATGACTCATAATGATAATTTTACATATATACCAATTATTACGTTAGACATAATCTTCATATGATTAAAAGTTATATCAAAAGTTGTAACCATCAGACTCAATTGATAAATTACTTCTCTATAGGCATATACCTTTAGCAATTTAAAAACACCTTTTCTGTCAATTAAACTATTAACTGTTAAATAATTGAGAGGCAACAATTAATCTTAAGATCACAAATTCCTATCATGATTAAAATGATGAAAGTCTCTCACTTTCAACATGCACAAACTATGCAGTTTTATATGTTTTTGTGTAGTTAAACTTAATATAATAATAACATCAATTTTTACAACCTTCTTTGGACAAATTTGATTAAGAAAGGTACCAAATATGCCTGAAGTACATATTAAATGCATGTCTATAACTGAAATTGTATAAATTGTTGCATTGATGAGCAGGGTTCAGCAACCAGCAGTAATTATTTATCTTATTTGGCAAGAGTTGTCTCCCATCACCTTGGTACAGCAAATCCAGTGATGGTTATGTCCCCTTGTCTGTATGATGGAATTGTGGGAACATTTTTCTTTGATTTTGATTTCCTTTTAGGCGTACTTGCATTGGATGAATCTAAAACATAAAATAATAAGATGTATACAAATTCCTACTTAGAAATTAAAAATTTGCTGCATATTTTTGGGGGGTTTTGATCCCAGATCCTGCTTACTGTTATGTTAGATTCCCGTATCCCGCTTACAATATTTACGTAGGCAATTCTCATTTTTTTGTAATTTCCTGTGTCCCTCTATACTCCATTTCCCATTTTACACGACATAATAATTTGACTTTCATGTGTCACGGTTACAAAAAGTTGGCAATCCTATGTTATGTTTAGACCCCAATGAGACCCACTCATATATATCAGTCCAGATATAATTGAACATATTAAACTTTTGTTCTATTAATTATAAAATAGAGAATGGAAATGGGGAAAGTGTCAGAGACAAAAACCACATCAAAGAGCAGAAAAGAGCCAAGGCCATAAACATATCTTTAACAGGTTGAGAAAATCCTGCAGTGTCAGAGGCAGCATCAGCTGGCCCCTAAACAAAATGTGTACTAGTTCAGTGAAAATCGTAGAATACCAAAAGAGTTGATTAGAACTGTGTTCATGACATATGCAAAATAACATATCCTTTATTGGATGTATCTGAAAAGCTTTTCTGGATACTGTGGATTCTTGTATTTCTTGATTTGTACCAATTTTCATGGATTGAGGAAAACTTACACTTTTGTGGATATTTAATTTCGTGGTTTTGTTAATGTCTGCATACAAGTCTAGAAAATTTGTAATTTGTTGTACATTTAAATTTGTGGTTCAGGTGTACCCACAACATCCATGAAAAATTGGTATCCTACAAAAAATAATAAATCCACAGACCTTAATTACTGTGGATTCATTATTATTCCTGGGATACCAATTTTTGTGGATTTCGTTGGTATAGGCAAACCCAAAATTAAATGTTCCACGAATGACAAATTTTACCACAGCGTGTATGCAGACTTCGGTAAAACCACAAAATTAAATATCCACGAAAACGCAAGTTTCCCTGAATCCACGAAAATTGGTACCCACTAAAATAAATGAATCCACAGTAAACCTTTATCAGAAATACACAACAACAAGTCTTTCCAGAGTTTATTGAATGTTGGATATTTATACTCAAGCTTACCTCTGTATCCCTGTCTCTTTGTTTTGTTTCTGTACCCTACAGGTGACAACAAGTCTCTATCTCCTAGAAACAGGAAGAAAATAACAACATTATAAAGTGTTAGGAGTTCCATAAATTCCATTTTTTTCGAACAGCTACTTCTCTAGACATGATTGTATTACAAATATTTTTCCAATATCTGATAATTGACAATTAATTCAAATCTAATCAAAAGTAAATTGAGTACAAAATAAGTTTTATTATAACATATTGAACTCTAATTTCAGTTAAAAATAACTGTTTAATCTTTTCTTCAAGACAGAACCACAGTCTAAAAACAGTAATTTAAATAATTCAGCATTCAAAATTGAAGTGAAAAAGAAATATCATGGCTTTTAGTTTTATTGAAAAATTAAATAAGTGATAGAATTTGTATATAAAAGCATACAGCTACAGTTACACAATAAATTGACGCAGTGTAAAGTGCCAATAAAAAAAAATATCACCCTCTACCCTGTACTAATTAACTTTCCACCAATCAAAAATTTGTGTTGCATAACTAAATCACCCATATTATTTTCTAAATACTGTCGACAGTAATTCAAAATAATTGAATGGTGTAAGAACCTTAAAAAAATATTTGTTATGGTTTTTAACAAATTCCTGAAATTATCGGTATTTGTTTGAGGGAAAAATGGCATTAAAACTAGATTCTACAATATTTATTTTAAAACCATTAAACACCAAGTGATTATTTGCCCTTACTTAGTGATCATCTACAATAATCCTTGTTCTCTATCCTTTGTGACAGTGCTTTGCATGTGTCTGTCACCTTTATCTAACCTCTAACCTTTGACCTCACCTTCAGTTGACTTTGCCAACTCAGGAAATAGCCCCTTACATGCTGGGGTTAAGGTAGGATGTCCCCACTGTTCAATATCTGATGAACTTTGGCCTATCAAAGTTGTGAAATTTACAATTTTTCTAGTTACACATTATTTATTTTAAAAAACTAGGGTTAACAAAGTTAATTGTTCACAAACATACTATATTTGTCTATAAATTCTTATATTAAAAGATGAACTTGGCACATTTGAACATCTTTAGACTCAAAAATTAAAATTAGAAAGTATAGATGTTTGCAACTGCATGTACTCAATTGAATACATACTAATTTATCAATGTATTGGGCCATTCCAGTTTTAAATTTCTGACAGGTTGGGATGGATGGGGAGATTTTTTTTCATACGTATCAGAAAAAATCATCACGAAAAACTACCTATCAGATCTATAAATTAAGACCTATCAGAAGTAGAGTTTCTGTTCATATTGGGTGGATGGGCTTTCATGGGAAAAATTGACCTATCAGAATTTTTTACTGCAAGGATTATACCCATCAAAATTTTAAATACAATACCAGACAATGCATGATATGAAACTGTCTACCTTTCAAAGCACCCCTAAGATCTGACATAGGTAGATTTTGTAACTCCTAAGATGTAATTATTTTTAATTATTTACTGCTAAAGACCCTCAGAAATTTTTGCGTATAATTATACGTGTCAGATGAAAAAAAAAAAAACTTCATCCCTAAGATGTGTAAATTTTACACACCTCAGAAAGGACCATCCATTCCCCTTTAGTAGATATTAACTGGAATGGCCCATTGCATTCGAAAAAATTTTGAATTGAAAAGTTTAACAGGAAAATGTTTTCAATGTATTGCATTAGAAAACAAGAATGTGTCCTCAGTACACGAATGCCCCACTCGCACTATCATTTTCTATGTTCAGTGGACAGTGACATTGGGATAAAAACTCTAACTTGGCATATAAATTAGAAAGATCATATCATAGGGGACATGTGTACTAAGTCTGAAGTTGATTGGACTTCAACTTCATTCAAAACTACCTTGACCAAAAACTTTAACCTGAAGCGGGACAGAAGGACGAACGTATGGACGGACGCACGCACAGACGAGAAAACATAATGGTCCTTTACTATCGTAGGTGGGGCATAAAAATTTATTTACTTTTTGGCTAGTATACCCAAGGCTTAATCAGTAAATACTTAAAATACACTCAGTTTGATTATTCAATAAATTACTGGTACATACCTGTGCGGGCAGTATTGACGTTGCTTTTTTCACTCAGTCTCCTCCCTCGTCCAAACTACAAAATTAAAAAAATAGTTATAAAAAAGAGAATCTTTAATATCTAGTTTGGTTTATTTATTCAGCTTCAAACTAGTTGATTTTAATTCTATAATAAAATTGTAAATTAATTATTTATTTTTTAAATTTTATATGACAGCACTCAGTGTAGGAAGAATGCAACATGACGTTCATCAAACAATCCAGCATACTGCACAAATCAACATTTATGCTTAGTACATGTATCTCATACTTATCTAGCAATAAAGTTTGAATGAATTGCTGACATTGTTTCTGCTCTACTAATAAATAATTCTCTTTAATAACTGTTGCATATCAAAGTTAAAAAAAAAATGGTATATATGCAAAATTAGAATAATGAAATAATGGACTGGAAAAGTCTGGATTTTTTTATTGATCAAAATAGCTTTAAATCAATACATACTTGAGAGAAATAATTTAACCATTTTGAAAAAAAAATCAGTATACAATAAATTCATCTGTACCTGTTGTGAGTAACCCAGTTCATTTCCACGAGTTCTTCTATTTTTCTTTAGATCAGCCTCTCTTTGAAGTGAATTCTTCTGACCTTGTCTGATTGGTGGAAGTGTACTATCAGAAAAAGAACTATTTTTAGTATTATGTGATAAGTTATCATCACTTGGATCTTTAATCATTGGTAAAGTCGTATCCGAAAATTTCTTATTATGTTTAGCTAACATATTTTGCGATAAATAACTATCGTTCGTCAAGTCTTTTTCACTGTTAGGTCTATATAATGACTTTGTATCGCCATATTTTTGTTCAATTATCGTCCGTTTTTTGGCTGCCAAAGCAGCAATGTTTCTAGTACCAGTTGCGATAACAGTCCTATCTGTTTTCTCCCCAGGAGTTATTCTAGGAGTTGGTGTAAGAGGAGGGTCATCAGGACCACTCACATTAGAATTATTTCTCCAAATTCCAGATAAAGTTCCTTCTTTTATCCTCCTAGCCTGAGCACTCTGGGAAAAGAGCTTGTCCTCACTTTTCGCACTGAAATGAAAAAGGAAAAATAAGTATTGTATTGTATGTTTGAAGATTGGTTGGAGAAGCACTTGTAAAAGATTGATTTTTGTTTAACGTCCAGTGGTAAATATTTAAAGCGTGTTCAGATGAGTCAACGTGTCTAGTATCAAGAGAATAAAATTGAATATGAAAGTGGTATAACAATGTTCCCTCATTTAAACTTGAGACTTCATTCTTGTATTGAGATGTCCTGTTGCCATGCACTAAAATCATCTTTGATGAATTTCATCATAAAAAAGGAAAATGAACATTGGTTACATCTTCTGACATCAGACTCGGACTTCTCTTGAATTGAATTTTAAATGTGCGTATTGTTATGCATTTACTTTTCTACATTGGCTAGAGGTAAAGGGGGAGGGTTGAGATCTCATAGACATGTTTAACCCCGCCGCATTTTTGCACCTGTCCCAAGTCAGGAGCCTCTAGCCTTTGTTAGTCTAAGACTAAAGACAGCTTGTATTTTTTTAAATTTTAGTTTCTTGTGTACAATTTGGAAATTAGTATGGCGTTCATTATCACTGAACTAGTATATATTTGTTTAGGGGCCAGCTGAAGGACGCCTCCGGGTGCGGGAGTTTCTTGCTACATTGAAGACCTGTTGGTCCCCTTTTGCTGTTGTTTTTATATGGTCGGGTTGTTGTCTCTTTGACACATTCCCCATTTCCAGTATTTGTAGGCTATTCTTGATTCATGTATATACCTTTTCTTTCCTCTTCTATGATCTTCCTCCTCCGTTAAAGCACTCATATGATCTGTTTCTCCATCACCATACAGTCGTGTACTAGCTACTGATGGTACCTATTTCAAATATTTATAAACAGCATTTTCAGAAGTGTTCTTTTAAAATTATATTTAAAGTTTTTTTATTTACCAGTATTTTTTTTTTTATATACAATGAATAAAAGAATTTTAGGATTCCCCCAAAAGAAAACATTTTGGCCACTTTTTTTTTTTAACTGCCTCAGAGTTTAACACAAATACTATTTTGGGAGCATATAACTATTACAATATTAAAAATTTGTAAGGGTTCCGCGGAACCCAGTGTGTGTCTTGCTACTTTTGCCGTTAATCGCACACTCAACAAAAATGAGGAAAAAAAATCAATAAAAGTATTCTTCTGGCTGCTCTCTTTTGATTGTAAGAAGCTTCTGTCCAAGATTGATAAAAATCCAGGATAGTTTATGAATCTTATAATGTATGTACCAGTAATGCTAAATGTAAGAAAAACTGAGACCATTTAAAAGTAAAATACGGGAAAAAATGGAATTTTTTTTATACAAAATTTACTCCTGGATACTCCTGGATACTATCTTATGATCAGAAGCAACGCTTCTGTCCAAGTGTGGTACAAATCAAGGATAGTTTAAGAAAGTTATTAAAATTTTAAAAACTTTTACCACAGAATAAATGTAATGTTTCCTGGCAGAAAAACAAATGTAAAAAAGAAGATGTGGTATGATTGCCAATGAGACTGTTCACAAGAGACCAAAATGACACAGACATTAGCAACTATATCTTATGAACATAAACAATGTTCTGTCTAAGTTTGGTAGAAATCCAGGATAGTTTAAGAATGTTATTAAAATTTCAAAAACTTGTAACAACAGAGTGAATATTGCCGCCTACGCTGACAGAATGTAGGATCGCTATGTCTCGCTTTTTAGACTAAAGTCGAAGGTTCAACAAAAATCCTAAAGATATGTTGATTTAATTGATTAACTATTCAGAATCAATTGGTTTCCATTTTTCACATTAGAAAAAGTCTTTTTATTTCAAAAGTAAAGTTAATGATTGTCAAGTAAAATTTGACGCCGACCATTCTATAAACAGCAATACTGTGGATTCATTATTTTCATGGGTACCAAGTTTTCGTGGATTGAGGAATGCCTGAATTTTAAGCAACATCTGATTTTGTTGTTTTGCAAAAGTCTGTATACAAATTTATAGAAAATTTGCAATTCCTTATATATATATCTAAATTTGTGATTCACCTGTACTAACAATTGATATCCATGGAATAATAATGAATCCACAATAAATTGATAACTTCTTCAAGAATCGCCATACCTTGCTTCTGTATTCTGGGGTAAGATTTAGAAGTGTCTCCTCACTGAACAACATACGATCCTCTTTCTCTAACTTATACAATTCCATAAGTTCCTCTAAATCCCTTGTAAAAGGTATATTGTTCTCTGTAGAGGAAGATGTTATACTTTTAAAGTTGGAAATGTTTAATTATGGTTCAATTTGGCTTATTTTGCAATTGATTTAAAATCAGGAAAATCTTCCCTTGGGCCACACTTAAAAATATTTTGGTTTGCCTAAACCCTACCCAAAGGTTGAGACGGTGGGTAGGTAGGTAGGCATTTTCTTTATTTTTCTTCAAAAAAAGAAATTGAAGTATCAGATGTTTATTATTCTTCATGCCTATTTGATTACAAAAAAACTTCTTCAAATCAGGACAATAAAAGAATTTGAGTAGGCAGCTTTTTTCTGGGTAGGTAGCATTTGGGCAAACAAATCTATTATTTATTATGGCCTTGTTTATATATTTTGAGGAGGATAAAATCAGGCAGAAGAAAATTCAAAAATAAAAATTGTTAACCTGCTATTAAAACCCCCACTATAAAGCGTTTATTCCTTATCAGACTGAACCCAGATTTTTTCTTGTGCAATTAGGGAAGTTATGAAGTGTTCAAAGTCCTCCATAAATTTTCGTAGAGCTTCACTGCCCATTCATTTCTTATTTTATCTTTGAAATGACCTTTCCTGCATTAATATGAGTATATTAAACCAGTTAATTTTGAAAACAAGAGCATTTAAAAACAAGTGCAGTGTATTTGCCATAACTTTAATGTGTTACACATATAATACTCAGTGAGAGCCCTTATTTTAATGAAATGTTTCTTTACAATTTAACAAACTTGTTTTTTTATATAGATAAGACCGTTGGTTTTCCTGTTTGTATGGTTTTACACTAGTAATTTTGGGGCCCTTTATAGCTTGTTGTTCGATGTGAGCCAAGGCTCTGTGTTGAAGGCCGTACATTGACCTATAATGGTTCACTTTTTTTTTTTTTTTACCTTTTTTACCTTTTTTTTTTTTTTTAAATTGTTATTTGGATGGAGAGTTGTCTCATTGGCACTCACACCACATCTTCCTATATCTATGTGCTTTTGAATGTCTGATGCACTTCATTATTACTACCATGAACAAATGAAAATGAATATATCATAATTCAAAGCTTTACCTTCTAACAAAATTTTCTGTTTTCTGATGATCTCATCACAGAGAGTTCTGTGTTGACGAAACCTTACAATAACCATATCTTTCTTCTTGATTTGAAAGTCTCTGATCAGACAGGCGGACTGTCCCTCTGTATTTTCTATTTCAAGTTCATGTACTTTACACATCAACATGACTATCTCTGTCTGGTCTTCGTCACTTATCTTCTGAGGTACAGTCTGTCAAAATAATTATTGAACACCTTAATGTATGTACCATTTTTTCTAAATTGGTAGAAAAAAAAAACCTTTTTCTATCATTAATTAATTATTTATAGTATTTTCTGAATATTTATAATGAATTATTATTCATATATTTTTGTAAATAAAAGAAGATGTAGGATAAACCGTAATGAGACAGCAATGCATGGGCACAAACTAACAAAAGATTAGTTCACCATTTTATTAAAAAAAAAAACTTCACTTCTAAAACTTTTTATGCGACTGTATCTGCATTTTGTTATACTAATAGAATAAATCTATTTTAACAAATAAAGCCATGAATTAGAATGGAAGATGTTCTTTACAGTAAAATGTTAAAAATGTTAAATTTTAATAAAAAAACAACACGTAACTTTTAGATAAAGAAAAATAATTCAGAAAATCATGGAACAGTGACAAGGGAAGTAACTGCTACTAACCTCTTCTAGTTTTCTTGTTTTTGATTTAGCCTGTTCAAGTTCCTTATACACTGTGGTTCTGATTTTCTCTGTTCTGTATTTTTCGTCATGTAAAACTTTGATTTCATCCCTTGCAACTTTAACTTCCTCTGGCTCAACTACCTCATCTGATCCTATACCAGCCAGTTCCATAGATTTGGAAATTTGTCCTGAAAAAATCAAAATAGTTGGAGCTGTAAGTTTATAGTTATTCTTTTAACTTTTTCAAATATGACATTTCATGACCTTATTTACTATATCCCTTTCAGATCAAATATCAATAGAACAATTAATTCCCCCTTAAAATTCATATGATAATTTTTACAAACCTGCATTATCACCACCTTCTTTCCGTAATGATGACTTTGCTCTTTCTGCTTGCCATCTAAAATACAACAAATTGATTAATCTTATGAAATTTCATTAAACTCACAATGATAACCCTTTTCTAAAATAATATTTCCACATACTGTAATATTGAATTCAGCAAATAAACTGGCAAATTCAGCAAAACATTCAACATATATATATTTTACAGACTTACCATTTGAATGGTTTTACACTAGTAATTTTGAGGCCCTTTATAGCTTGCTGTTCAGTGTCAGACAAGGCTCTGTGTTAAAGACTTTGACCTATAATGTTTTCATATCTATTAGATTATATATTTAAATGAGGGTTTGTGCATATGAGGTACATAAACAGAGGTACAGAGACCTGACCAGATAGATGTATAGACAGTCAAGACATATCCTAGGTACCCTAAAACTTTGGAGTAATTATTTCCCTAGCACTTGTATCAGTCCAGTAAATGAGTTTGGAAAAGACCTGCATCAGAAATGTTCTATGTGTATTAGATACTTATTAACCTGGAAACCAATTGATCTTGAGACCGATAAATCTACTCACTCAGTAATTATCATTTGGTTACGATTCGTCTCTAAGCTAATCTCCATTGTGGCATTGTTCAGTTCCATTAAACTTTTTCTATAATAGAAAATAAAAGTTGTCATAAAAACCTTTCTTGTATATCTATTATCAGCACGGTTCTAAGTTCAATTCATGTACCTGGCAGGAGCACTCAATTCCAATCTTATTTGACTAGGATTGTCAGTGGTCCCGATGGGAGGTTGGTTGTTATCTCTTGGCACTCAGTCTTTCTCCATCAATAAAAACTGACCACCAGGAAAAAGAACAAATACTGCTTAAAGTGGTTAAACACCAATTAATCAATAGATCTTATTCATTAATACTTGATGAAATCCCAGTTTCAACCCTTATTTTAAGACAGTGATTCCTACCTTAATTCCATCTGATCTTTAAATGATATTAAAAGTTGTTCCTTCAGTTTGTTTAGTTCTACTTTATCTAAGTTCCTCTTTGCTTCTAGTACTTGAGCTGTAAAGAAAGACAGGGTATGTCATACAAATGTATAATAACTGTGTAATTTGTATAAAGATACCCTAACTTTTCTGTGAAATACAACTAGCATGTTTAACCCTGCCACATTCTCTATATATGTGACTGTCCCAAGTCAGGAGCCTGTAATTCAGTGGTTGTTGTTTGTTTATATGTTACATATTTGTTTTTGATTTATTTTTTGTGCATAAATAAGGCTGTTAGGTTTCTCTTTTGAATAGTTTTACATTGTCATTTCTGGGCCTTTTATAGCTGACTATGTGGTATGGGCTTTGCTCATTGTTGAAGTTCAATGGGATCTTGTTCTTTCCGCCACTCCATAGCATTAGTGGTCACCAATAAAGAGAGGAAGTGCATTTCGTCTATTTTTATAACGATTGCACATACAGTAACTTTCAGAAAAATTATTTAATTGTTATCAAAGGTACCAGGATTTTATTTAGTATGCCAGACAAGCCTTTAGTCTTCATAAGACTCATCAGTGACTCTCAGATCAAAATAGTTATAAAGCCAAACAAGTACAAAGTTGATGAGCACTGAGGACCAAAAATTTAAAAAGTAATTATAAGCTCCATCATTAAAATTATGAAGTACATGATTGTATAATTGTGGTACAAATTGTATATTCTAATTTATACAACAAAATTGCCCTTGCTTTTTGTATTCACCTTGTACAGCCTGTATAGACGATCCTCCATGAAGGCTGACAGACGTGGTCTTATCATTGAGTTTAACTCTCAGTCGTCCTATCTCCTCCCTTAACTCCTGGATTATGTTTGTGTACTGGGCTATATGATAGGATACATCAGTCACATTCCTTCTAACCTGTAAGGTAAACAAACAAATTAAAGATGTTGCATCATTTCCTCATTTCATTAATTTAAAACAAAACAATTTAGATCATTTGAAAAGAAATGTACAGTTTGGACTTTTTTTCATTACAGACTAAATCAGCTATATAATTTTTCTTCATTAATTTGAAGTTCAAGTGAGCATTAAAAAAAACTGTTTCCTTTTGTATCTATGAAAGGTTTAAAAACAAGATAGAACACATATATGTTGTAATATCATTTTAAAATGTTTTAATTAAAAATAAAGAAAACAAAACATTTAGTAATTTTCTACTCAAAAAGATTTATAAAAAAGAATTTGAGTTATCTCCCTTAGCCAATCATGTTGATACAGTAAATTTAATCTGAATTGCATGTAATCTTTACTGCAGAAAATTAAAATTCAGTGCTGATAAGTGGAACCTTTTTCATATAAATTAATTGTCAAGAGTTAACCATTGTCTGAAATTAATGCTATTAATTATTCTTTTCTTGTGTAGGTGTTTTTTATTCTATAAGGCTTAAATTAAAATATTGATTGTTTGCCCTTTACCGACCGACCCTATAAATTCGTTGCGCCTGAAAATCTTTTATTTGTATTTACCAGCAAGATTTTATTTTAATTTATTTTTTCGTTTCTACCAAAAATCTTATATTTGTATTTCCCGCTCAAAACAATTTTATCCGGAATTCTCGGGTTTTATCTTTAACGTATAAGGTCCAGTCCGTTTGGTATCACCTGAGCGTTTGACATTAACACTTGCATATGAAGTTTCAAAGCATTTGTTTGAAACCGATGTTCAGCATGGGAACGCTTACTGAAATCACGTACGCTACGTACCTTTATAAGAGCAGGGTTCATTTACAAAATTATCAACGTGTGTACAAACTAATTTGTAAACGGACGTTTTATTCTATGTAGGGATGGCCTTTTGTGATCCGCAGATCTGGATGATTATGTTAACGATGCCGCTATATTATTTATATCTGACATGAATCAAAAGTGACAAAACCCTGTAAAGTGGAGAATATCAGGCAGTAAAATCGCCAAGTTGTCCATACAGATCATTTATAAATGCGATGTAAAATACGTGACAATTGTCAGAGTTTTAAGTCTTGTAGCATATTAATTGGAAACAAAGACGCACACGATGTTTTTAACAGTCTTAGGGACTTTTTCTACTAGTAATGTATGTCTGCCCGGACATAGATCTAATCAGTACAAAGTTATCTTTTACAGAAAATCTTAAGTAAGCATACAAGGTACGTAGTACAAAATATAAGTGCAAGTTCAAACTCTTCAAAGTTCCAGGCATATAAACGTTGTAGATATGCGGCACAGCTCTATATTTTGATATTTTGAAAACAAAATAGTACTGTGCATATGAATTAGCTTCACATTCTACGTGATATTTTTTTTTAAGATTAATAGTCCCAGAAAACTTATTTGCAAAAACAAAACGGACACAAATGACATTATGCAGAGTTTGTATCTATAAAATAAAATATTATACCTACCTGCCTACCCATGACAAATAATATACCGAGCCAAGTTATTTTTTTGGGGGAAAGAATAAAATATTTTACCTACCTACCTACCCTGTTTCAAAACATAGGGTCGGAAAAGGGCAAACAAACAATATTTTAATTTAGGCCTAACTGTTCATATCACTTAAGGATCTGGCATTGATTTATTTCTTATTGCCTTTTTATCTAAACCATCCCATACATATGAATCTGTTTATTTATTGTTGAAATTGTAACTTGTTCTCTAGTTTTTACATATTTTTCTACTGGCAAATATTTTTCTAAACTCTTTGTTCCCTGAAGATGTATACTTGCCTTTGTTTTGATGTGTTTTGCTCGATCTGCATACACCAGTGTATTTCTGGACTCCTCAAATTGTGAGGAGGCTGGACTGATATGGGCTATCATCACAGTTTTACAGTTTCCACCTAATGCATCTTTAAGTAGTCTTGTTAGTTTACTGTCTCTGTAGTTAATATACTTGTGTCCATTTTTATCACCTGAAAAATAGAGAAATTTTCCTCAAAAATATTGTTTATTAAAACTTTAATTTGCACTTACTGTTTGATATTATTATTCTTGGAAATCACTTTGTGAATTTTGTGGGTTATTTTTGTTGTTGATAATTTCTAATAAAAGTCCTCTTTAACTGATATCTAAATGTAGATTTTAAAACAATGAATAAAATTTTGTTCTCAAGTGACTGTCCTATAATAAAACTTTTGTGTATGAGACCTACCAAATTAGACCATTTACCCGGTTTGAAAAAAACATGAGCAACACGACGGGTGTCCCATATGAAGCAGGATTATACCTAACCTTCAAGAGCACCCCCAGTTTTGGTTAGGTTTGTGTTGTTTAGTCTTTAGATTTTTACATTGTATCTTGTGTACTTTTATTTGTCTGTTTGTCTTTTTACTTTTTTAGCCATGGTGTTGTCAGTTGATATTCAATCTATGAGTTTAAGTGTCCCTCTGGTATCTTTTGTCACTCCTTTACTAAAGGTTAGCTATTTCTTATTCTAAATATTAAAAAGTATATGTTGCATATCAGCTTATTAGAAAAATATTGATTAATCAGATTAAAATGAAGCCTTACTTAAAGCATTGATGCAGTTTCCAAGAGCCAATAGTGACCTGTTTATATGTGCACCCTCTACCATACGTTTGCCTCTATTGTGTGTGGCGGCTGCTCTTTCTGATCCAGCTAAATCAACCATAAATAATTTGCCGACTCGTACTTCTTGCACCGTATTTCGTACTCGGTTTTGTTGTTTGACAATGACTTGGAGGACGGCATGAGATCTGGAAGAAGTTTTATTTGCAGCAGTAGGTTCCTGAGTTCTCTCTTTGTTTCCTTGGAATAACATATCCATAACCTATAAGACAAAACACATCAATTACCTATATAAAACGACAAAACATATCAGTTATCAGATATCAAGCTATCATTAAATTTAGGCAACTTGAACAAGACTTTTTTGGTCTTAGATGCATGATTAATTTATTAGTTGTTAGTGGCTTAGGACAAGGTGTCATTTACTGCAAGTACTCTCAGATCAGTACTAAGCGTGAGTTGATGGGATCATATGTACAAGTACCCGGCCGCATCCACTTGTATTTGTATATTTATCCATCTGATGAGTTAAGTGTTTTTCAGCTGTTTTTTATAGTTCATTCATACTGTTACATCACTGTCTCAGGTTAGGAGGGGGATCCTGCTAACACGTTTAACACCGCCACATTCTCTATGTGCCTATCCCAAGTCAGGAGCCTGTAATTCAGTGGTTGTGGTTTTTTTATGTGTCATTTTTATGCCCCACCTACAATTATAGAGGGGCATTATGTTTTCTGGTCTGTGCCTCCGTTTGTTGGTCTGTGCGTCCGTCTGTGCGTCCGTTCGCTTCAGGTTAAAGTTTTTGGTCAAGGTTGTTTTTGAAGAAGTTGAAGTCCAATCAACTTGAAACTTAGTACACATTTTCCCCATGATATGATGTTTCTAATTTTAATGCCAAATTATAGTTTTGACCCCAATTTCATGGTCCACTGAACATAGAAAATGATAGTGCGAAGTTCAGGTTAAAGTTTTTGGTCAAGGTAGTTTTTGATGAAGTTAAAGGTACATCAACTTGAAACTTAGTACACATGTTCCATATGATGTGATTTTTCTAATTTTAATTCCAAATTAAAGTTTTGATCCCAATTTTCACAGTCCACTGAACATAGAAAATGATAGTGCGAGTGGGGCATCCTTGTACTATGGACACATTCTTGTTTGTATATATGTTAGGCAGTTAGTTTTCTTGTTTGAATTGTTTTACATTGTCATTTCGGGGCCTTTCACAGCTGACTATGCTATATGGGGTTTGCTCATTGTTGATGGCTGGATGGTGACATAATTGTTAATTTCTGTGTCATTTAGTCTCTTGTGGAGAGTTGTCTCATTGGCAATCATACCTTATCTTTGCTTTTATATTTATGGTTTTAATTGAAAATCAAATATTTATAATATTCCATGGATCACCATTAAACAATCTGTAATGCATTTAGTTAAAAAAAAAATTAAAGAGGTAGGTAGTGAGCTGAGAACAAAATGCTTACCCAAACTTTATTGTGAAATATATGAAAACCTGTAATACAAATATTAGGTATCACATAATTTCAATAGTTTAAGATTTAAATTTCTCAAAGACTAATTACCTCATTTGTTGACCTTGTTGTGACCTCAGATAGACCTGCCACCTGGACACCACCCTTGGCATCTTCCCGAAGGTCAAGGATACCTGATGATGGTTTTAACAAGTCTCGAATCATTTCATTATATATCTGAAATAGACAAAGGAATTCGTAATAAGAATCTTGACATTTTTCTGTAATGATATGGATATCAGTCACAGTTGCAGAGCTCTTAGGTAATATTAGTGTCTTGGGTTGATATGAATGCGATATTGAAAAAGCAATATTACAATCTCTAAGTGCGTCATGTTTAGTTTAAACGTATTTATTTATCATGTTTATAGTGGATTGGGAAACAAGTTATAGCAACTTATATTAATCCCTTTCCACTTTGTGGGTGTGAGTGCTGCCTTGTAGTGTCATAAGCCTACTCTTTTTCAATATCTACCATGTTGTCTTGTACGTGCAAGAGATATGGCTCTCTCAATAAACACGGGAAAGCCATTTATTGTCCCCTCCAAACAGACTACTGTATAAACTTTTCTCAAAAACATCACTAGCTTATAGTGTCAAGAGAGAGCTGAAAACTCAGTCCCTGAAACTATCTCCCAAGAACGGGGATCGAACAAGGAACCTTTGGTGTTAGTAGTTTGATGTGCCAACCACTACACTACGGCTCGCCTTTAAACACCCGGGCCATGCATGCATGTAGTTCATAGATGATAAGTTAAGATTCTACCTACAGTAAACAAAAATTCTAACAGGTAAATTCTTCTTACTTATTGTACTCTAGGGTAAATTAAATAGTGATAAAAATATCATTATATAAGAGTTTTTATAGGGTACTAATGATAGTTTGCTCTTTTGGTACTAAGCTTTTTTACTGATAGCTGCAATCCTATCTGAATAAGTCTCATGGTTAACCACCTATACCAATCCTTGTAAATTCCAGTCAATGCCAGTGGGATTTAAATTGTATACTACTAGATAAATTATTTGCTCTTCTAAACGATAGTGCAAATAAGTGCTTGTCAGGCCATATGAAAATCAATCGCTGACCAAACCATATATCAGTTTTCAATTTCCAAGAAAAGAACCTAATTTGTTTACTTTTTTTCCTTTTCAAAAATTGATATGAGATATCGAATATTAACAAATTTAATGAGGATTCATAATTTTCATTAATATTACATGAACTAAAATTCATAAATTATTGATAAAGTTATCTACCTAGAAAATAGATTTTAATCTTATAATGTAATATTCATGCTTATGAATCTCTTGACAATTATCACTATATGACAAATGGAAATAGTATTGTCTTCCTTTATAATATTTAAAATTGAATATTAATTTTCAAATAATATTTTACTTTCTTTTCCCTCTAGATTTAGTCATAATTTGTAAAATTCTTTGTTATTATCTCAATACGATAATGAATAGGGAGATATGGTATGATTGTCAATGAGAGAAATTTTTAATGTTTTCTTGATGAATTATTCAAAATTAATTTGAACTTATTCATTATTAACTTGATTATTGCTATAAACAAATAATTTTTATGACTTTGAAAAACAAAAAGCCAAAAGATACCATGGGGACATTCAAATCTTTTGAATAACTCATAAGTCAAAGAGAAACTGACAACAAAAAAGAAAAGCCAAACAAGTCAACACAACACTGACATAAAAACTAAAGACTGACAAAAAACAATTCTTTATTGGATCAGATAAATGGTAAAACAGAAATAATAATTTCGGGGAATGTACCTGAGTATGATAAATTTACATTGTATTACAAGTGATTACAGTTAGTTCCCTTGAGTAGGATAAATTTACATTGTATTACAAGTGATTACAGTTAGTTCCCTTGAGTAGGATAAATTTACATTGTATTACAAGTGATTACAGTTAGTTCCCTTGAGTAGGATAAATTTACATTGTATCACAAGTGATTTAAGAGTTAGTTCCCTTGAGTATGATGAATTTCCATTGTATCACAAGTGATTTAAGAGTAAGTTCCCTTGAGTAGGATAAATTTACATTGTATCACAAGTGATTTAAGAGTTAGTTCCCTTGAGTATGATGAATTTCCATTGTATCACAAGTGATTTAAGAGTAAGTTCCCTTGAGTATGATAAATTTCCATTGTATCACAAGTGATTTAAGAGTTAGTTCCCTTGAGTATGATAAATTTACATTGTATCACAAGTGAATTAAGAGTTAGTTCCCTTGAGTATGATAAATTTCCATTGTATCAAAAGTGATTTAAGAGTTAGTTCCCTTGAGTATGATAAATTTACATTGTATCACAAGTGATTGGAGTTAATTCCCTTGAGTATGATAAATTTACATTGTATCGCAAGTGATTTAAGAGTTAGTTCCCTTGAGTATGATAAATTTACATTGTATCACAAGTGATTGGAGTTAGTTTCCTTGAGTATGATAAATTTACATTGTATCACAAGTGATTGGAGTTAGTTCCCTTGAGTATGATAAATTTACATTGTATCACGATTGGAGTTAGTTCCCTTAAATACTTTTGAAAAGTTTTAAAACAATTTTAGTTGCTCAATGCCATTATGGTAGTGTTCCAGTTTTAAGACACATGTAATTGGTAGTACTGATCAATATTCTCTACTATTGTAACCATTCAGACCATACATTAAGAACCAATATCACTAAAAGGTTTATATTACACTTAATTAAAAGCAGTATTTTTATCAAAACTCCACAGTTAAAGCCCTTTACTCTACCATGTCTACTCAAAAAAATATCTTATTCCAATATTTGCTTTACCCTTCTATTATATAATAGTGGTAATTTGAAAACTGTTCATTAGACATGATATAACTGCACTGATATCTATAGCTATATGATGTATGCAATCGTCTTTTATTACATTTACAATAGCTGTCATTTAACATGTTTAATTCAAAGAAAAATTGAAGTCATTTCTTGCCAAATCTTTACGAAGTCTGTATTTTTACTAAGTGCTTTTAAATTTGTCGTCAATTAATTATTGCAGATATGACACAGCAATCCGATTTTTTATCCATCAGTTCTTATGGTTGTAATATTAAAAATAATTAAAATTCATAAGAAGAATTATTTTGTTCAGATAAATCAATAATTTTTCAAAATTGAAGACAGAGCTATATTGTCAACTCTAAACAATTTATTTATAAATCTATAAAGAATATATAAGAATTAAATACATAATGGTGTATAATGTTATTTAATCGTCAATTATAATCTAACCACTTAATATACGTCATGTTTAGACCTTATCAAGCCAATTAATGCTTAATACCTATATAAAATAAATTATACTCATACAAATGTAATTTGGAAAATGAATTATTGACTCACATGAAATGAAAAGATAATTCAATCAAGTGATTTTGACATTCATAAATTGTATATTGGGCACTTGGACATGTGGACAAATATTTCTATCTTTAATATATGACTTCATATTAAGGATAGATTTTGACAAGTTTGAGGTTTATTGTACAAGTAAAATCACTTAGGTGAGCCTTTCTCCTAATGTGTGAGAATTTTCTATAAAATTCAGCATACTAGGAGTCGTTTATACTTTTTGTTAATATAAAAGACCCTGGGGGAAATCTGTATGGTCTGGTTTACGGGGACACCTTGAATTTAAAACACCTGTTCATCTGCACTACTCTGATGTAGCATTAGCATTATTTTGTCTGACCTGCAATTTGATGAATTTGGCTGGTGACATTGGGACCTGACTTCTAATTTACAAGGACTATTTACATGGTATATGTGACCAGCCTTTGAAAATGTTCATAAATGTTCAAAACCAAAAATTAGTTTTTTAAGAAGAATATTTACTAATATTGAGCACAGCAACATGTGCAAGGGCAGCAAATATTCTATAATACTGACTGTGCAATGCATTTTTGAAACCAAAAAAATGGAGAAAAATAAAAATCAATTTTTAAGGACCTTAAATTCCCAACCCACCTTTATTTCTATTTCATCTGATTTTATTATTTGTTGAAATCTTTGTTTAGATTAAACTATTATTGCCTTATTTACATTTGTTCTATTGACTTTACACCTCACAGTTCCATTTCAATTTGTTTTTCTTTATTCAGTTTCAGGTATGAAATTCCAAACAGAGAACTTCAATCATTTGAAATTATTGAAATCCTTTAATTTAAATGTAAGGTTAACAAACATTGAATAATCGAAAAGTGTTTGTACTTAAAAGGCTGTTGCAATAATATTGTTCAATTCAAACAAATCCTTTAAAAAGCTGATAGTGAAAAATACCCTTGTAATTTGCATGGCAATAATATAAATACTACTGAGCCTATATGAAAAACATTTTACATGTTAATAAGATATTACACTTAGCAAAAGGTTAGAAATAAAGACCAGTATTAAGTAACATTCCCTAATACAGCCAAATAACAAGTTACAATTAAGTATGTAGTGCTTTGAGCATGTTTTCTTACACTCAAGTCTGGTAATTTCTTTTATCCAATAATTCCATTTATTTTCTTTACATATATTTATCTTGAAACGAAAAGACTAACGAGACGAAAGATAATCCTGACTAGCATAGAAAAGAAAAAAAATTTAAAAAAAGAAACAGGATACAAATGATTGAAGCAAGAGCACATATTCGTTTTTGATGTGTTTTGTTATTTGGTTTTGCCATGTGATTATGGACTTTCCGAATTGATTTTCCTCTAAGTTCAGTATTTTTCTGATTTTACTTTTTTTTTTTTATATATATCAACTACAAATACAATATTTGAATCTTAAATCCATTTCAATTAATAGATCTTACTGACGCCATACAACATTTGAAAAATGAAAAGAGCCAGAGTACTTTATTTAATATAAAACTTATATAAAACATGAACTCTAAAGCTTGACATTAAATAATGGTTTATATTAATTTTGGTCAGGTAATGAAAAGTACTTCTAGAAATCAAATTTGAAATAAACGTAGTCCCGATGAAAGCTTCCGTAATAAACAGTACTAAGTATTACACACAGCCTTAACTGACATCAATGGTGGTTAAGGTCAAGGAAAGGTTTGTTAAGACTTCTTATATAATACATACATACAGTCAAAGTCTATAGTGACCTAGTTCAACTTAATCTGCGGTTTTAAGGTGATACAAACTTTTTGTAATCGTAGAAAATTAAATGTCTCTATCTAAAGTTTTTTTTGTTACGGTAGTAAAGTTTAAATATATTAAATTTTCTAATAGATACAAATAGCGCAAAAATTAAAAGTACAAAATTTAAATTTATAACATAAAGCTTTGCCATAACCCTGTCAATGAAGATTGCTCTTTTAAATATGTGTCTATATAATGTGTCAATTTCTACATGGCTCCAAGAAAGGTCCTAAATAAATTTAATAGAGACCACCAAATATCAGTCACGAACAACAAATTGTGTAAAAGAAGACTATTAAAAAAAACTATCATTATAAGACTGATAATCTTCTAATATAGATCATCAATCAAGTATATTCAAGAACACAATGACCCAGAAAATTGAGACAGAATAGGGTAATATCCCTTCTTTGTACAGGTTTTATCCAAGAAGAGACCACTAGAATTCTGTCTTCTGATTACCTCAGATTGCCAAGTCTATCACTATTATTAAAGTTTGATTCTTTTTACCACTAGTTAGTTGTTAAAAATAAATAAAAACGATAAAAAAAAAATAGGAAGATAATAGGCAGATATGTTGTTTCTTCTCTGAAGTTGGATGAGACAGCAATATATTCCCTAAGGAACCACTCTTCAGTTAAAAAAACAAGAAAGAAATATTCTATTTAATTTATGCTTCTGATGAATTATTTTGTAATAATTCATTGAATTCATTATTTCTGAACAATTTTGATTTTGCCTTATTCCTCAAGTTCTAATGGATGTTAAGCAACCAATAATCAATCAATCAATCAGGTTTGAAACTGTTATATTCCTGTCAGTCAAGTTTTACTTTACTTGTTATTCATCTTCTACATTCATTCAAAATTCATTCTTGCTCATTTCAGATGAAAGAATACTAAGAAATCAATTGATCATCAATGCTGTAAAATTAAATTTCAAGGCAAAGGCATGTTCTGTGTTAGGAAAATAAGTTGTTACCTCCAAATAAGACATAGAGACTTTGTATTTCATTTCTTCTTTTGTTCTGTCCATCTCTACAAACAAATCGTTAAGTCCCCGGGCCATGATTCCTGGTTCATCATCTGTGCCCAACATGGTGTATGTTTTTCCTGCACCTAAAAATATAGAGAAAAAAGTTTTTCAGTCCTGAATTTATTTAATAATAATTGTGAGGCTTTTAATGTCTTATATTCATGAATATAACATAAAAAAAATGATTTTGTGAAAGTAAAATTATTGAAAGATGTGTTTTCACTTATGTTTGCATGAAGTACATACATAGTATCATCATCATGCATCCTTTTAATTCAATGAATTTCTATCATCTTATGTTAGATAGATGGATAGATATAGGAAGATGTGGTGTGAGTGCCAATGAGACAACTCTCCATCCAAATAACAATTTAAAAATTAAACCATTATAGGTTAAAGTACGGCCTTCAACAAGGAGCCTTGGCTCACACCGAACAACAAGCTATAAAGGGATACATACTTTATTCTCTTAAAACTAAATACAAGTTTACAGAGAATACATACATTTGATTTGTCTAAAAGAAAACTGACAAAAAGAATGAACAGGCACTGGCAAAGTTAAGACCGATGAGTGGACAACCCAAAACATAGCACAGAACCAATGACATATCTACTTCTGGTTTGGGAAGGTAAAAAATGGCCAGAATAATAGAGAAATAAAACTTGACTTAGGTGTTACCAAGTAACCCATCAAGTCCTCCATTGGGAGTTGTAGAAATTATGCAATAAAGCATATTGCAAAATTAGCACTCTTGAGTTAATCTTATTTTTTGGCAGAGTTTTCTGATAGGATTAATACAATTATTCAGTGAAGTATTTTCAAATCTGGAAATGAGTATTCTTTAAACCGGAAAAATCTCCAATAAAATAAAATTTCACTCAAATCAATTTCTAATAGTCATTATGAAACATTGAGTCAACATTGTTTATCAGAATGCTTCTAAATATCGATATATCTTTTTCTTTCTTCTTCATTTTTTGCCAAATGACAAAGCAATAGTTGATTGAGTCGTAATAAAACTTAATGTACCATACAGCATAATATCTCATAACTTCCAATCGTATCGAAATACATCATTGCACATGAAAAGTAGAATTAAATATTAACATAATATTTTTATGAAATACATATTAAATGCTAGATTAAACAAGCAATATTAAATTCATGTTCTTCCAAAGTATTGATTTAAAACATCCTATATGAATTACTAATGCGACTTTTTTTCAAAAGATGACAAATGTGAGATCCTTGGATATTATACAAACATAAATAAATAAAAAGGATTCATACATGCAAATGTAACTTCAAATGTAAAGAAAATTGTAAATCACCAGTCTAACAAGCGAGTTGTTGAGGGTTACTTTGGTGTAAATGCTTGCCAACTTTTGAATTTCCATTTAACATTAATGCTCACTGCTTTTGTGCCAAAAAATTCAAATACAACTGTACGATTGTACATTTTCCTTTTCTTTGTGGTAAAATACTTTATTTAGTGTAATTGCACATTAAATATTATTATAAGATACACCCATAAGGGCATTAGGACGTTTGAGTGTATCTGAAATATACACCATGATATAACAAATTATGCATATTGATAGATTTCAATAATTCAGGAAGGGGATCTTTTAGAAATTTGACCATACTTTATGGTAAAGCATGTCAATAAATGATTTAAATAACAATTTATAAAATGGCATCATTCTTTAAAGAGTCAGCTCAGTCATGTTTTGGCCTGATTATTTAGTTTGATTTCAACATGTTCAAGATTGTAAATGTTTTAAAATGAGAAAAAAGTTGAATAGCACTTTTTTGTCAAAGTTTTAGTTTTGCTGAACTTCTATTACACACATTTTTCATGAATATTCCTATCCAATTAGCCAATATATTCTAATAACCGATATTCTATTATCCGATGTATTTTGACTGAAATGTATAGGGAATGGTTCGGTGTTTTGAAATAATATTACAATAGCCGATATATTCGTTTAACCGATATCCGATTAGGTGGAGTCTACTGTACTGTATTTTAAGTTTTTCTTCAGTGTAAAAGTTAGTTTGTTTTAACAAGCTATTCAACACAAATAAATAATATTTACTAGTTTTTAGATTTCCTGACATATTTCAATAAAAAATTTCAAACAATTTTGAGAGACAATGTTAAAAGTGAGCAACCAAAAAACATGTTCAAATTTGATTCATATTTACTCTTTCTAATGTGTCATGAAAATTGCCAGACTATATTTTTCTTACAAATAACATTTTGGAACCACCCCAAACTAAGGAATATATAGAAAGCTAACTTGCTCTTAAGATTATTTTACATAATCTCCAAACATTTATGAATTGTAGGACTTTAATATGACTACTCTTGGAAAAGGTGATAAATTTTAGTAAGAATTATTACTTAAAACCTACCAGTTGCTCCATAAGCAAACACTGTAGCATTGTAACCATTAATGATATTTGGCAGCAAAGATCTCGTTGTATTCTTGTAAACTTCATCCTGCAAAACAAAATAAAATTTAAATTTAAGGTGGTATGGGAGTCTAAAATAAAAATGATAGAATTTGTTCATACTTTGCCAAAATGTAGTATCTATTGATACATGTTAAAAAATATTATAAAAATGATAGGTCACCGTGCATTTTTTCAAGCTACGGGTCGTGACAAAATGACACATTTTGTATAGATTATACAGGAAAAAACACCATTTGGTGAATAGAAACTAAACGAAATGATAGAATTGTAAAATAAATTAGGAAAATATAGCTTTCAAACAATGCTTTGATAATATCAAAAGAAAAGATAGGGTCACCGTACATTTTTTCCAGCTAAAATACAAAGTAGGAAAATTCCATGAACAATCCAACAGAAAATGCACTGTTTTAGAGTTACCTCCCCTTAAAATGACAATTTCAAAATATTTAAAAACAACCAAAAAAAATCTACACTTGTACATATACTTATATTTATAAGTTATATTCTTATAAATTGGATCTTTTAAATGTAAAAACACATGAAATATCTGCATTCTTGCATCAAATTTTGCTAATTTGATAGAAAATATGGACCTTTGATTCTCTGTTTTTTACAATCCAAGATGGCGAAAGACACCTTAAAAGCTTTGGTTGAACGGTTCAGGAGTTAATGCACGAACAACATTTGATTGCCGCCCGCCTGGCTAAAATCATTATATTATTAAACTGAACACGCTTACTTTTTATTCATTATTCATTATTCATAAATTAGGCCGTTAGTTTTCTGGTTTGAATTGTTTTATATTTGTTAATTTCTGTGTCATTTGGTCTCTTTTGAAGATTGGTCTCACTGGCAATCATATCACATTAATTGTCAAACTTCAACTCAAATTTCGACTTAAACATGTCTAATAAGCAATAGTACTTTTAAAAGAAGAGGTTTAAAACCCTTGGCTTTGCTGGTGTATGTTTTTTTCACTCTTAATTCTAAGAACTTCTGGTCACAGAACATGTCAAATTTAACATTTTTCTATTTTTTAAGAGATAATTCTGATATCATAAAGTGCCTGGCCACTTTTATTCTATGAATATTGTTATCTTTATTTTTATTAAACTTGAATATTTGAAGTGTTTAATGCTCAAAACTCCACTCAATCACGCTCAATGCAATGATAAAGCTCTTATACAAATATTTCCATTTGTTTTAACAGCAAAAATCCCTTTATCATGTGCCCGATCAGAAAAAAACAAATAATTCCGACTGCATATCAAATAACAATTTTGTCATTTATCTGAACAATGCCATTGTTTTTGTGTATTTAAGAACATATACAATATGTCTTCATAGACAATAGTTTTGTTTTTGTGTATTTAAGAATATATAAAATAGGTCATCAGAAACAATGGCTTTGTTTTTGCATTACATGCAAATTATATGTTTTATCTTTAAAATCTTAAGTTTTTTGCACACTTGGATAATTGACAATGATCTTTAAGATAATTATAGTAATGTCACCTTGATGATGGGTCAAAGGGTTGAAACTAAATCCACAAGGTTTTTCGGTTTATTTAGATTTAGTCTTATTTTGGAAGAAAAAAATGTATTATTTTAAATGAGGGCAATTTCAAATTTAAATATATTTGATTGAGAGAACAATAGAGTTGACACTGGAAAAGGGGAATGTGTCAAAGAGACAACAACCTGACCAAAGAGAAAAAACAACAAAAGGCCACCAATGGCTCTTCAACTAAGGGAGAAAATCCTACAAACGAAGGAAATATATTCCATCAAAAATGTGGTCAATTAAAAGATTTCTTGAGGAAAAGTTTAAACTGAACACTACATGAAATGTTGTGTGGCTGTATTTCTGATGAATACACTAAATAATAATTTATAATAAGACCTGAAAAGAAATTATATATTGTAGTACCTGTATATGCAACACATTGATTGTTGATTGTAAAACTGAGATCATTCTTAGGTATACACAATATTAGTCTTGTTATTAAATATTGATATTATAAATCTAAATTATTAATTAAATATATACATCAAATATTTTTATGGAGAAAAAAAATAGTTGTTTATAGTTGTTTTTTTCATTTAGATCAGGGCATATTTGTCCATTAAATGGAGACCTCTATAGGATTTTTTTTAGTATGTTTAAAATTGCACAGGGTTGCACTGAGTGAGTTTCATGTTAGATATTGCCTCATATCTTTCCAAAATGTAGTCTTTATAGGTTAAATGTATGTCTTGTTGAAAGAGATTTTACATCATAATTAATGATACAAAATAGGGTGCATCCAAGACATGGTATGTAGAACAGCTGGGCAAGATCACTTATAAGGACAGCAACCTTTCCCTCCTAGAGTACTTAAAAAAATTACTCTCCTGAACTTTAGAAACCAATAAATCAAATTCCTCGGCTGCAGATTCAAACAAAAAGTGCCATTTTAATCTCCATTACATGAATTTTATTATTGTCTTAATAGGAATTTCCTTTTGAATTTGAATAAATTAGATAAAATGATCAATGAATCAAGGACTTGGATATAAGTAGCTTTGATAGGTCAGGTCAGTAATCTTTTCTTCCATTGTTATAAATTCAGTCAATCTCCTTCACAAAACTTATAAATGCTAAATAGATATAAGAAGATGTGGTATGAGTGCCAATGAGACAATTTTCCATCCATTGGTCACAATTTGTAAAAGTAAACCATTATACAGGTCAGTCATCAACAAGGAGCCTTGGCTCACACTGACCAGCAACCTATAAAAGGGCCCAAAAATATTGAGTGTAAAACCATTCAAACAGGTAACAAGAACTATCTTCAAAAAAGATATCCGACGTATTTAAATTTGAGTCTAGTTTAAAACTATCATTTCGATTTACCATTTAAATAACGTTTTCTCTGTTTGTGTTCAGTATTCTCGGTCCTCGTATCTTTCTGTTTACATTCACAAAAAAAAAACGCAGAAATCTCACATGCGTAAGTGCGTTCTAAAAGTCATGTACATTCGTACAACAAAGTTTACATTGAAAATTATATAATTGTCCCGAATAAACAGCTATCATGGATGCAAAGAGCTTTTGGAGAAACAATTATTTTAATAAAAATATAAATCTTTGTAAGATCTAGTTCAGTTTTTCACTTGCTTTCCATAACGATATAATTAGCGAGATGTTTTTTCAAACACAACCAAATCACCCACCATGATAGCATTTGGTCAAATCACAGAAAGGATTTTTCGAGCATGCGCATTCTGTTGCCATAGTTAAGCATCCTTAAGTTCAAAGGGCACATACCGAAACTATACCGACTATGTCGGAAAAACAAGGGCTAATTTGATCATATAAATAACGAGAAACAAGAAACACTTAATTATGATCCAAATCAACAAACAACAAACGACAACTACTGTACATCAGATTCCTATTTTATTCAATCACAAAACTTATGAATACTACATGTACATAAAGAAGAGGCAAAGAGTATATATTGCATCTAGACAATGCTAGATGTCTTTTTGTTTGTTGTGGCCTTGAGTTGATTTTTAATTGATAAATTGAAGCTTGAAATATTGTATAGACTTAAAAATTCTTATTTTCTCAAAGCATCTATATGGCTTTTTGTTCTTTGTGGCCTTGTTGATGAAAATTGTAGCTTAAAATATATATTGTAAAGACTTAATTTTGATTCTCAAAGAATATATATTGCCATCTAGATGTCTTTTTGTTCATTACGGCCTTGAGTTGGTTTCTAATTGATCAAAATTGTTTATACCATTTCATTTGAATAGAGTCGTGTTCTGCATCATGAGATGTAAATTAATGCAATAATCTGTATCAAGGTTGCATTAAAATCTAAGACTGCTACAAAAGCTTCTCATTTTATCATTGTGTCTACATCTCTAGGTTTATAAAATTATGGAATATTATCAATATATAATTTATAATTTCATGGAGATTTAATGACAATGAAATTTGCAATTTGATATTATCAACTTGATGAAATCAATCATATTTTTTTTTATTTCATTCAAGAAATTTGAAAAATTGATTGTAATAATAAATCCCCCTTTACAAATTTTATTCAATGGTGTTTTGAAACTTAACCACTGAAAATAGTTTGTTGTGCAGATTCCATTTGTTACAGTTAAAATTGAGAATGGCAACTGGGAATGTGTCTAAGAAACAACAACTTAACCAAAGTGCAGAAAATAGCCCAAGGCCATCAATGGGTCTCAAAAAAGCGTGAAAATACATTATCCTAAACAAAATTGTGTACATGTACTAATAAGTTCAGAGAAAAAAGACATCCCATTTAACTCTGAAACATACAAATGGACCAAAATCATTAACAAATTATGTATAATTTCATGCAAACTTCACCAGCCAAATTAGTTTTATTCGGCAAAATACAAAACTATGCCAAAAATGAATTCTTGGGATTAGGATATTTGAAAGGAGATCAACATCTATAGAGAAAATTATGTCAATGATACAGAAATTAAAACAAAAATTGACAAAAATAGATATTTAGAGGATATAACCTATAATCTTTACTTAGTGCGACAAGTCCTTACAATGTTATTGAGGCACGTTTTAAACTTATGAGTTTTACAAAATGTGAATCAATTCAGTAGAGAGAAGAAAACATTTACATAAAATGGAGTACAAGACACCCAGATCTTGTGTTTAAATCTTTGAATTTTATTTTCCATAATCTTCTTAAATGCATTTTATATCTTAAAAATTCAAACACAATTATTACTGTTCAAAATTGAAGACCTTTTCTATCCTTTTGTTATTGAGTTTACTAAAAGGGCATCTTATTGAATGAATTGTTGACAATTCAACAAAGTACAGATCAAATATCATATAAATTTGATTGATAGAAGATTTACCCTTATCGTGTTTATTGATTTTAAAAGTCAATCTATTTTATAAACAAACACTTGAAAAAATTCAATATAAGTATTTGAACAGTACTCTTACTATAAATACATATATATGTACTTAAAGATCAGATTCCAAAATATTAACAATGCAACCATGTTTGAATAAAATCTATCATTTTCTTAAGCAAGAATCATTTTAAAATCTGGACCAAGCACTTAAAAAATACTTTTGAAAGAAAAATGTCTGAAATTTTGATTGTTTATTATGTACTTAATACCGATAAGCAATTTATAAAACTCTTTCACAACTATTTGGGTCATCTTGATTTATCTTTCTTAAGATTGTCTGATTTTTGACCAAATAAGTTTTGTCAGAAAATCATACTTTCTTTAGTCATGACAGTGTTACTTTCTTTTTTAGTTACAATTTTAAGCATTGTCAGTCCAACACCATTCCTATAATCTTTTTTTTTTTGTTATGAAGATACCTTTTTAGTTGACCTTTTTTGGTCAAAATAAAATTGAGAATGGAAATGGTGAAGTGTCAAAGAGACAACAACCTAACCATAGAGCAGAAAACAGGCGAAGGCCACACCAATAACTCTTTAAAGTATATTACATGCAGGCCCTTACTTTTCTACCTAACAACAGCAACATGATGGACAGACACTCTATAAATTTTTATTTGGAAACGTAAGAAGAAAAAAAGGAATTGTTTCATTATGATAAGTTTAATGATTAAAATATTACACTTAAAATAAAAGTTTGCTTATATATATTTTTCGTTTTTAATTAATTTAACTGAGTTCATGACATTAGTAATATTCAAATGTTATTTCTACAGTCAAGTGGCCTAAATATACTATTTTATATAATTCTCAAGGGACTATAACCTCTGAACTTAATAAAAAACTACAAAAGTACATTAAACTTTTATCAACAAAGCATTCAGTGACCGTAATGAATCATCCCTTTTTATTTCCTAGTACAAATAAGTTACAATATCGCCAGAATTTGTATAAACATATCATGTATTACACTCTTAGGTACAGCTTCATTGCTTTTCAAACAAAGGAGGTCAAAAGATCAAGATGTGAATACAACAAAACAAGGGTGTTAAAAACCTAGCTCAAATAATAAATCAAACAAAAGGGAAAATTTCAATAATATCAAACGAAAATAGGTCAAAAACATGCAACACAAATCACATGGGATTTGGTGGTCCATAAAAGGAAGATAGTTGCTCTATTTCATTAATACTTTATCAGCCCATGTCAAAAAGATCTGGCTTTATTGCTAGGATTGGTATACAATTGATGAGATAAATAATCAAATTTATGGAAGTGAAGAGTGATAACTTTCAAGATATTTGTAAGGATTTCAATGGAATTAATCTATCCAAGAATATTATCTCTCAATAATATTACAACTTATATCATACTTGCTTCTGATAACTATGTTATACTATATTTGTATCTAAAGAGAGTCAGTTTGTTCCAACCATTATAATATTCAGTTCCCAAACATCTAATCATGCCCTTATACTGTGGATTCATAATTATTCGTTAAGGTATTTCATTACTTCAATTGTTTTTCATAATTCAATTTGAAATTTAATAACTGCAGGTTGATTATAGGTTCATTCAATTTACAACCTTAGAATTTCCCAAAAAAACCTTTTCATTCAATTAGTCTCATTTTTGAAATGTATCATGTGTATACTACTTTTTTGATTCAAATAGTTATTGATAATTTCATTAAACCACAATGACACACGTTGACACACTAGCATCTAATGATAATATTACAGGTGTCATACCGTGATTAATTAAGTAACACTAGAAAGCGGAAAAAAAATAACTCAGGGATTATTTATTACATAATCAATGTATTGTAGGTCACAAGGTCTTAATTACAATTAAAATAAATCATTACAATAAGAACTTATATAATGAACAATAAAATGTCCTTTTTTTTTAAAGAGAAACTCAGGAGGGGACTAGATTCAAGGGGATATCTGAGCCTACATGTTGTTGTTTTCTTACAATGAACAATATTTCGTTAGTTATTGATGTATGATTCAGCTGTTTCATTGAGTATTATGAAATTTGTGGAATATATCCATTGTTAAGGACATTTTCACACCAGTCATAATCCATAAGCTATATAAGCTTCTCATGCTTATGAAATATTACTAAGATTTCATTGATTCTAAAATGGTGAATTTTCTTCATGAATGCATGTATGTTTTACCTGTAAGGCATTGCTGTCAAATGTACAATCAAAAACAAACTGTTTTTCTCTAGACCTGTTTGCTCGGAGGACATCGTCATGATCTTCCATAGGATCCATAAGTACAACCATCTATAAAAACAAATAACACATATTATAATAAGATTTCACCACTTAATTTATGTTTTACTTAAATTTTCTTATTATTCATACACCTCTCTACTGCAAATCCTAAAATAAAGGCAACTAACTCCTATTTGTAATAATTCTTGACATAAATAGACCACTTTCAGATAAACTAGAAATAATGTCTGTTCTGTAGGTACTTAATGACAATTCCCTTATGATAGCAATGCTGATTGTCAATTTTGAGAATTCAATTTGCCAAACAATTCGTAAAATATACAATTATAGTTTTTTAACCACTCCCTCAACATTGGAATGGAAGTGACAACGCCCCTAAAGCACAAATGACGTTCACTAAAACCAGAGTTTTTGACGAAAATGCATCGAACTCGAAAGTTGTCTATTGACTTTAAAATTTCTGATTCCAGTAATTCCCATGACTAACTATTTATATGCTAAAGAAATTAATTCAAGATGTACAATTGTCATATGATGCCATAACATATGGATATACCATATATTCTACATATACAGCATTGTCAGAACTCAATATGTGGAATATGATTTATTCAAAATATTTTGTAAACCTTATTTGTTTTCAAATTCTCATACATATATGTGAGGCTATGATATAATTCCCTGTTTACCAGGATGATATAAGAAATGTCTGAGAGCCCTATACATACATGACATATAATTCATATAATGAACTTGCAAGATCTAATGAAAATAATTTGTCTTAATGAGTTTTGCTAAATATTTGATATAATCACTAGGTGTATGCCCATGATGTCCATTTTTCCTTCTTAATGAATTATAAATATATAGACTGGGGCCCTGTGTGTTAATTAAGCTTGCAAATTTTTAACTATCAATAAAGCCTAAATTCATGACTTATCAATAAAATCAGGAGAAAAACTGAAGATAGTTAGGTGTGAAGATTTTTTAAGTAGAAGATTATAATATCACTATAATAATCAATATAGGCCAAAACTTCACATTCGTCCGCAGATAAAAATATGACAATCACATCGTAATAACTATATATTGAAAAGTCCTTGAAGAGAACAAATTTAATGTAATATTGTATTGCTTTTAATTCACCTGACTCATAATTGAATTCTCGTGTCTAGATAATCCAAACAATTAATTTTACCATGGATTGAAAAATGTATTACAAGAATTTGTAAGGCGTGAATTTCTGAAGGGTTTTGGTCACTATAGGGCCAGAATTGCGCTAGATAAATTCAATTTTATTTCACCTGATTCATGGATTAATAGTTGTGTAACTATCATTCAATAAATTGACTTCCCACAGACAGTAAAATGTACGACATAAAGAATTTATAAAACGTAAAGTGTTATAATGTTGTTATGCCACCATGGGACACTTAATCATGTACCAATCCTAAATCTAACATCTTTACTCCCATGTTATTACTATTGCTAACAGTGATCATAACCATACCCGTAGCCAGGGGGGGTTCAGATGAACCCCCCCCCCCCCCTTGAAAACTAATAAGCACTGTTAAAGTCGATGTTCTGTTCGAATTGTGACTGTTAAAGTTGAGTTTGTGAGTCAAATGAACCCCCCTTTGGAAATTCCTGGCTACGGGCCTGATAACACATTATCAATGGGAGGAGAAAGTGATACAGAAATGTAAAGATAGTTCAAGATATTAAATAAAACTTCAGCTCTTTGATTGGGTTGTTGTCTTTTAAAGTGACATACATGTATTCCCCATTTCCATTCTAAATTGTATCATGTTTATAGGGTACCAATAACTACCAATTTATTTATTATTTGAAAATATCTCAAAGTTTTTATTAACACTTGTTTTTCGACAGGACAAGTAGCAGATGGTCTCTTTATAGTTGAAGTAAAAAAACATAAACATATACAGTATTTGCACAAAAATAAGAAGATGTGGTAAGACTGCTTATAAGACAACTACATATGGTGACCAAGGCTAAAAAATAGCTAATGTATGCAATTATAGGCAACCTTAGTGCCTTCTATAAGGAGAAAAAACCCATACCATATAAGTCGATTGAACAGGCCTTGACAAGAAAAATATGAAACATTTCAATTGAGAAAACTTACAACCTAATTTATAACATGAACAACAAACCAATTTACAAAACACAAAAATGACAGACATGAAAAACATACTAGTCTTACAGCAATTTACTTTTGACAATCTCAATTTGTTTCTAATTAAATGAAAACAATCCTGTAAAGAATTTGTAAACAGTGGAATGAAAATCAAGATTTTAATGTTAATGTTGGTCACCACACAAAACACTATATCATTTTAGCTGATCAATTTATGTACGGGTATACGTATCAACATATATTTATGAAGAAAAGATTACCATTTTATGTTCATTTTTCTTTTAAAGCTCATGCATTTAATCATAAATTGAGAAATGAACTTAATTGCTATGGACAAAGAAATTACAAGAATTTATATGTCATGGGATGCTAGGATGACTTTGGTCATCAAACTATGGATGAAAAATGCTACTGGCATTTAAATTCAATATGTATGTAAAATTTACTAAAAAGACCACCCTAATATGAATAATTTTATGGGAAAATCTAACTGCTGTTCTTTGTCATATAGATGGCATAGTTCTTATTTGACCTTTTAAACTTTTTCCAAAAAATATTATTTAGAAATTTTCCGAATGGCTTGTAAATTTTAAAATAATATTTCAAAAGGTATGATAGGTATCTTCATGATCTTTGTATATATATCTATGTTTCTATTGCTTACGAAGTGCAAGTCAGGACAAGGTGTTAATTTATATTTCATACATTTTATCTTAGTAATCCAATTTGACAATTCGTAAAATTTTAACAGGTTTCAAATTCGCCTTTTATATATCTGCACAATAAAATATCATTAAACCTTTTTCATCAAGGAAGATCCTTACAATTATATATCTTAAACTGTTTTTTGGCAATATTTAAAAATCTATGATGAAGCCACTAAATATGCATTTTCATCAAATAAGAAGCATTAAATTATCAGCACTTGCACATTCATGTGACAATTTTATCTGTTTTAAATTGACAGAAGAGAAATTTAAAGATGAACAAACCTATCAGATATTGCTTAGAATGCCAATTTAGTACAGTAGAGTTACAATATCAAAAGAAATTTCCTCAAAATATGATAAACTTAAGAAACTTATGTTCACCTGTTATTAAAGTTTCAATAGTGCAACATCAGCTTTGATCTATAGTGCAGAATTATGTTCTTAAAATTTCAAACTAATAATTATATTCAAAACCATAAATAAACAAAAATGTGACCATAGGATGGCATGATGTCCTGCAAGTGCACTAATTTCACATTCAATTACCATGTTAAGTGGCAAAAAGAGGGACGAAAGATACCAAAGGGACAGTCAAACTCATAAATCTAAAACAAACTGACAACGCCATGGCTAAAATTGAAAAAGACAAACAGACAAACAATAGTACACATAACACAACATAGAAAACCAAAGAATAAACGACACGAACCCCACCAAAAACTAGGGGTGATCTCAGGTGCTCCAGAAGGGTAAGTCCTGCTCCGCATGTGGCACCCGTCGTCACATTTTAATGAAAATATATAGATGCAACATGTATACTACATTTGAAGTTGATAAAACCACAACTTCATTGTAATATTACTCAAACTAAAGAAGTGTAAAAAACAATATAATATTTCAATGCTTAAACCAACATGTAAACTTGATAAGGGGCTTCAGAGTGCATTGACAAAACAGAAGGACTAACAGATTGATGCACAGACTAGAAAACATAATGACGTCTTCTAGTGTAATACAGTAGTTGAACTACTTAAGACAACTTTGCATCTTAGGCCTCATGGATTAAGAATAATTAATAAAAGACTTCTAATTACAATTAATGGAATCATGGCTCAAGTGTATCTTCATGTTTTTTAAGAACCTTCAGTGACAAAATGGACAACCTATTCCTAGGAAATTTGACATGAAATGTGTGCTTTATTATTTACTTTCAAATATCAAAAGACTTGAGGATGTTTAATTTAAAAAGAAAAATAGTGATATGCGCCTAATCACCAGTATATCAAATTATTTCAAACAAATCCAAATTCATTAGCATGCGTAGATATCCAAGTTTTTATGGAATAATCTCATCTGCGTGCATATTCAATACTTAAAGTAAATATACATATGCAATCTATTTCAAAAGATATTGACGACTTGCATGAAATTAAGTAATTTATCTTCTTTAACAAACTCAGATCTTTTTACCAATTAGAATATCTTCTACCAAGAGACATTGGATTTTCAATAAAATGTTTTGTTTGATCCTTAAGCTCTTTTGAACTTTTGGTCACGATACAATTCCTTTTTTTCCAGATTAATTCTCTAGATATATACTGTATGACAATTACATAAGAACACAAGGACTTAGGTGCAGATATATTTTAGATGTGATAAAATATAATAAAAGTAAAATGAGTTACATTTATAAGATAATAGTGTTCAAAGGTATAGCGAATTACAAATTTGACAAACAAATGTTTAAGGATTTGTTAAAATATGGCAAGGACATGAATTCTTATACAACATGTTTTGTAACGTTCATTTTGTTTGGATAATTTCACCAATTTTCATGGCATAATAAAGCGCTAGTAATGAACTTATTTGCCACCATCAAATCACCAATTACTGCTGTCAGAGCTCAAAATACAATATAGTTATTTCCTAAATGTTTATAACTGTGAATTTGAATATGACTAAAATTATTTCTTTAATATTTGATGACTAAACACATTATCAGGAATCAATGAAATTTGATTTAGAAAAAAAAAAGTTGTGCATTTAAATTTCACTAAAACATTTGTAAAATATATAGTCTTTCATTGTCAAAACACTTAATATACATTATATGACTTTTGTGTCATTTGGTCACTTGCAGAGCTTTGCAATCATACAACATCTTTTTATAATTATATGCTGCTAATGCAGATCTGAAATTCTATAAGTGAACCAACATCTAGAGTGCACCTTGTGATAGAGCGGTAGGGTAAAACCAGCTGGCAAAACATGTAAAGTGTAAACATTTTAATGGTACCAAACCCTCACCCTGAAGAATGTTCCTCCTAAAGCCCTCAACATTAACTTCTCCTAAGCCCCCAATATTCACTTCAGTATTAGAATAAAGGATAACACAGAGCACACTCCAATATGGCAGTATAAACTTCTAAACCTTCGGAACATAATTAACATAAAGTCTCATTTAAACATAAAATGTACAAGTTGATAGTTCCAAAAAGAATTGAATGAAAAATACATAAAATATAACAATTTCATAAAGAATTGAAAGAAAAAAATAAATTAAAATTGCTCAAGTTTATAAATTGAAAATGTACATGAACTAATAACACTTCCTCAAGGAGTGTTTTAATTAGTTTTTACGAATTAATAAGAACTTATCATAAACCTAAAATAAACAATAGGACATAATACCGAGATTTTCCAAAGACAATTCCATTATGCCTACTAAATAGTCTGTACTGACTTAACTCCATGTAGGGTGTTAGAAGGGTCAACAACTCTGTTGAGACACTCACGAGTTTGATATCAATTAATTGATATTTATTAATATCGACAAACTGGACCTAAGTTAAATTGATTTTTGTAAGTACAGGGTTTATATAAAAGATCTTAAGTGATTATAGATCTATAAACAAGATTACGTTATATAGTGACAAAGCTCGTAACGGCAATTTGTAAACTATTGATCCTTTATCTGTCTATATACTTCTGTGTGGCTAAAAAGGGACAGGTTTATATCATTTGTATCTTTGTCCGCTTGCTATATATAGCTAAATGGGGTTTGGAGGGAAGTGTAAAATTTTCCACTGAACTGAGATTTTGACACTACATATGCCACAATCATGGTAGATTTCATATAAAAGAAATATAGTCTTAAGAAACATGTTTGTCTAAATCTGATAGGCAGCCGATTTTTTCACAGAAAAGGGGGAGGGTCATACATTATCTAATTAAGCACTGTGTGTGATTTATAAATGGTTGTGGTTTTATTTCATTCATTTATTTAATTTCCAGAGCAAGGATTTTCCTAAATGTTTACCCAAACAAACTTGTTTTTGTTTTCTTTCTTTCAATGTCCAATAAAAGGTGGAAAAATGTTTTCTCATTTTATACATGTATATCAATGAAATATTAAAAAGCATTATGGAAAATTCTTATATGGCTATAACCCTTAAGTTCTTAAACTGTTTTCACAGAATTTCTCTTATCTCAGTACAAAGGCTTTTGACCTTTAAATTTCATAGATTCAGATTCAGGACACACAATAACTTTACAATATGAACCTGATTGAAGGACCATTTAAAAAATATATTCAATAATAATAATTAATGAATTAATGAGTATGTTCGATAATTATTTTCCCAGAAGAGTCTTTTCATGGAAATGATCAGGAATTACCAGGAACTTTAATAGCATGAGAAACTATAATACTTTTATTGGAACATTGCAGTTCATCCCCAGTTCATAATGTTCATCATAGTATCTGATTTGTTATTCTTTTTCTTTTAAAAATTCACTTTGCATTTTCTACATATATAAGAGTAAAAGAAGAAATGTGTTGAAGACAGTACTTTGACCTATACTGGTAATTACTTTTGTTAACTATGACTTGGATGGAGTCTCAGTTGTCTCATTGGCACTCATACCACATCTTCTTTTATCTACTGTAAATTCAGAAATTATTGCAAGGTTTTTATTATTGCGAAAAATGCGAGACAGTTGTAAACGCAGTAATTTAAACTCACATTTTGAAATATTTTATATGAATCAAAAAGGATTTTTCTCAAAATCATAAAAAAATCAAATCGCATATAAGTCTAAAATGACAAAATCGCAATAATAAATGCACGCAATAATTTCTGAATTTACAGTATATATTAATGAAAAAACAACCTATCGACACTTGTAAAGAAAAAACACCTAAAGTCAATAAAAGTTCTTCAACAATAGACTTATAGGTGTTTGATAAGCTCTAAATTGTCAGTCTATAAAAAAATATTGAAATTTGTTCCCATTGTTGAAGGCCACATCAGGTGATCTTTAATTGCTTAAATCAACTGCTAGATAGTTTGTCTTCTTAGCAATCGTACCATATCCCATTATCTTATATCAGCTGAGAGCACCAATTTCATCTCTCTTTTTTGAAATTCTTTGGACATTCATGTTTCTTAACAATTTATTCTTACTGTTTTTTTCAAACAATTCAAAGTGAAACATGGGTCAAAAGTTTTAATCTAGGCTGATATTGTTTATTCCATAACTTTAACTAATTTTCACTTTGTTAAAAATATAATAAAAATAATATAATTTGCATGCAATTCATTTTAAGTTAGAAATCTCTATAATTAAAATATATTCAACAATTGAATTATCTATTTATTTTACCATATCAAAGGAGTTTTTATTGATATATTCAATATAGATTTCCAATAATAAATTTCTTTACCATCAAAGATTGTGATTAAAACCGTATGTGATGTTTATATGCTAGGAATATGTTATAATTTCTTTTCTCTATCTCCTAATCAAAGATACATAAATAGAAAATGTTATATCTTATTTATGATGGGATGAATAAAATAATATAATCTCGCATGAAATATAAACTTTTAATTATAGGACTGACGAGGCAAAAAATAAATCCAATTTGAGCAAAAGTACAAGAATAAAGCATTAAAATTGACATCTCAGAAAAAAGTAATCCATTTCAACATGAAAACAACAACGGGATCAAATTTCCTGTTCTACACAGAAATATTTTCAAGGTCTAAGACAGTATTGATCAGATTGCTGTATTTGTTTTCCATACTTTATTTCTTTGGTAATGCTAAATGTGTTTACGTTGCAGTTTTTCAAATAAGTTTGGTTTTAGATTAAGCATTCACTTACATGTACTTATGAGTACCCTACTTCAGAATTAAAACAGTATAAACAATTGTACCAACACGGTAAATTCAAATACTAATACATTGCAGTAGGCGCCAGTCCATAAAACCTGACTTAATCAAACGCCTCATGTGGCCTTAAGTTGCCACTGGGGATGAAGAGGATAAATAAGTACAAAATGTAAGTAAATCAACAGAACTAATGGAAAACAATTCCTGACTTGGTAAAAGCATTAATATTAATGGAAAACAATTCCTGACTTGGTAAAAGCATTAATATTGTCTCTGGAAGGAAAATGGTGAGTTAAACTGGTAATATATAGATACATGTAGTTTAAACCCAGACTTATGTGACAATTAGGGTTAACACATTTAGTTATTTAGGGTAAGAACAAATGAAGAAAAAGGCTTTTGAACTATAACTTTATAATCCCCAAAAATGAAGGCTGACATTGTTTTATTGGATGAGTTAAATGATTGTTTGAAAATGCATAAGGTGTTGTCTGATTTTGTGTTATTAGAAGAAAAAAGTTAACCACACAAAAATTGAGCTGCACTTGATACACATAAATTCTGTAAAAGTACTTTACAGTTAAAATGTCAGCAAGTGAACAATTTGACATTCAAGGCATGATTCTAATGCTATACATAGATTCTTATATTACATGCTATAAGCTTCTTAAATACCTTCGCTTGTACTTTATGTGCAATACTTTTTGCTCCATTGTAATTTTCATCTTCGTTCAGAGGTCGTATCCTTAAAGCTACCTAAAATAGATATTATACAACATGAACAAAATCTAAGATTGATCAGTCATTGTTTTGCAATTTAATTCTTTTCCTAAGCATGCTAAGTTGGATTGTGAGTATTTTTATTATATGGTTATTTTTATAAATTTCCTGTTTTGTCACAAAACTTTGAATTTTTCAAAAAAACTAAAGATTTTCTTACACAAGCAATGACAAGTCTTACCCCAGGAGTAGATTACCTTAGCCGTATTTGGCATCACTTTTTTGAAATTTTAGGTCCTCAATGCTCATGATGCTCCTTCAACTTTGTATTTGATTGTTTTTTTAACTGTTTTGATCTGATCATCACTGATGAGTCTTACGTAGACGAAAGGCGCATATATATGGTGTATTAAATTATAATCCTCATACCTTTGATAAAAGGTCTACTACATTTTCGTACCCCCCCCCCCTTTTTGTAAACAAATTAGCACAATTTTTTGTTTTTATAGAGTAGAATCTTCCAGAAACAAAAACTGCAGAAGTGAGATAAATGTAATACGAAATGGCACGAATATGCATTGATATATGTAAAAAGGTTAAAATACACGTGATAAACTCTGAATTATGGATGATAGGAAATCATCAGCATGACCAGTAACAGCTTCCCTATGTTTTAAGGTGTACATAGTTGCTAAAACTATCGTCGTGTCATATGTTTTCGTATGTCATATGTTTTCGTATCAACCACATTTCGTCCGTTTCGGCTGCATACGCGTACATTGTGGCGTGTTTTTCGGTTTCTATATTTAGAACAACAACACCACTACAACTTGACATATTTAAAACATATTCAACGTCGCTTTTTAAAGACGTTAGAACAAATTAAATAAAACTGACCTATTTAGCCATTTTTATTTAATGTCAAAAATATGCATCACTAGAATAGCTATAGAAAAAAATTCTGAAGGGTTAAAATAAAGTCCAGATATGTTTTTTGCAAGTCAGATACCGGATCTTCAAGACATATGACTGTCATGTGTTTTTTGGGCCGTTTTAATTACAAACCAGCGAGTTAAAATTAGTAGGGTTCTTATATAAAATGGTTGTTCAAAATCTAATTATTCAATATTTCATTTATATTTTTTTTGTATACATCCTTGATTCATGAAGATGAAACAGTCTTGACTTTTTATATTTAATCCTAAATTTTGAAAACTGCATTTTATTTTAGAAAAAATAATGTATTTTGTACAAACCAGGTGCCAATCTGAAATTAATCAAAATCTTAAAATTTCAGCACACAATTTACCAACCTAAAACTATTTACTAGTAATTTTTAGTACTGAAAAGTATTTATTTACTTTTTTTATGATTCAAGCGATCATTAGAACCACGACTTTAGAAAATATTAATTTCCGGATTTTGTAGTCATTTCCTGTCCGTGTACTGATCCAATTTTTATTTCATACGAAAACATATGACGCCTTTTTTTGACATACAAAAATCGCAAAGTTATCGGAAACAGTAAAAAATCGTCGTAAGCATTGAAAAAAAATCTAGATACCTTAAATCAATCTACAGGACATGCTTTTTAAATTTGAGTAAACACCGGAATAAAAACTCAACAGTGAAAACTGTAAGCAGTGAAAATTGTTATTAGTACGAAAACACATTACACGATGATATATCCTTTGGGTAGTGCTCCACATTTAATGGAGGAATGTATACAAGAAACTGAACTGAACAGCTACATGAGAAGAGGTTAACTATATTATGCACCAGTTTGGCTATCCAGTAAATTTATACTATATGTTGCCTTCATTCTTTGTGAACGAATCATTCTTCGTGCTTAAATCAGTAATACAGGCATGTATATTTTCTTCGTCGCAACACTATTTTTTACGACCGGAAATCACTTTACTAAATGTAAACTCAAGTACGGTACTGCAGCAATGCGGACAATAATGCATGTTTGGAATTTCGAGAAAATAAGAAATTTATGGTTTGTTTCTAAAGGTTTCAAAATTGATTATAATGGGTTTAATTTGTCCGGATATATAAGTGTTAATTTTGTTATACATCTGGACAATATTATAATACTGAAAAATATGCATGTATTAGTCAGGGCTAGGATTTGTTTAGCCGTATGGTCTTACAACACAAATCCTTATTAAGTTAAAGTAAAATTTTAAATTAAAGGTCTATATTATATTATCAGCTCATGTATACATGTTTTTTCTTCAACTAAAACATTTCTATTCGTTGGCAATGATTGGGAGTCGTTTGCATGTCTTCACCCCAAACTTATGGGATTTGTTTAAAGTAGGAATAACACATTTATCTAGACCTGGAATTATATAAAGTTTTTTTTCACGGATTAATAAAGGAATAATAGGCTGAAATAGTTAATAAAGCATTCATATTGAAAACATCTATAACAGTGAAAGCAAATATTCAAATGTGTTTCCTGTAAATAATATGGTTCCGTAATTGATATAAATTAAACAAATGGTTTATATAAAATAAATGTGTTATTTATTATCTTTTCAAAAAAAATTAAAGTGACGGGAATACTATATTTATTGAAGATGATCTAAATAAAATTAATTAAGGCTGAGCCTACAGTAGTCGGACCGAAGTGAAAAAATGAAGAGCAAAAATTCTAGATTATCTTACCGTTAGGTTTTGTTCCCCTCCCCCTTTCGTAGTCGTTTTGGTGTCATTTGCAGGCTGCGCCATGGCAATTGACCATGAAATTATTCCTATATATGTATTTTTCAGGTATATTCCATCCTAAGTAATATAATTATTAACAGAACTGATATTTAGATCCCACCAAGCAGTTAAATCAAAGTCTAACAACTGCTTGTCACATTTTTCAAAATAAATTTAAACCGTGACATTATCAATATATCAATTTAAAACGATTTGTTTGACTTTCCGTAAGGTACACAACAAAACTAACGTGTCGAAACGAGATCCCGTTACGGTTAGGTAATTCCCAACGCACCAATCAGTTAAGTTATTGATTTCTCAGGTGTATACAGGTATTCACTGGGGTAAAGCTGATGACCGTAACTGCATTCACGGTCATCCCAAGATGTCGGATGAAAAATTAGGTCAGTATTTGTATTGTCTGTTAAGGTGTTTCTACATCATTTTCTTTACAAAGCATACTTTGATACGATGTAAATTTATAAAAGATTCACATGGAAGTCACAAATCTCTGCCAAGGAACGTGTATAAAACGGGAATTTGGATTTGAAAAATTCGCTAGGATGACCGTAAATCGTAATCGAGATGACCGTAACAGGATTAGTGATTCATAACAAGGCTGACCGTAATTGGTTAAAAGATGACCGTAAATTGTTTAGGATGACCGTAATTTATAAAGAATGACTAAATTTAAAAGGATTTTCGTCAATTGAAAGAAATATCCATGTTTGTATGCATTGTTTTTTGTTGAGTTTGTCGCAATAGGGGCTCGGTTAGTTCTGTTTAACTATTTGGCGTATTTTGAGTTAATATGCAAATGGTAGTAAATAGTATAATCGATGTTGTGAGTAGTTTTGATTTAAATGGAAACTATAGACAATAGACACCTGCAAACATTTATGAGTTTAACTGTCCCTCTGGTATCTTTCGTCCCTCTTTTTGAACTGTATATATTGATTCCATAATGCAGGCAAACATAAGTTCCCTTGTCAATCCTTTTCTCTGGCTGTATTTAGTAAAAAAAACAACAGTAATTTTGTATCATTTTTTGTTGTTGCATTTATTTGACGCCATCTTGAAACTCGACTAAACCTGCCCCGATCCAGGGTTGATATAGAGTTAACTCGGGTAGGTTCAAAAGGTAAAACTCGGGGTGTTCGGTTGTCAGTCGAGTAAACTCAACAGACTCTACTAACCCGAGTTGGACGAATCGAAGTAGGCCTAGGTGATTTTAACTGTGTAACTGAGTGGACCGTATCAAATGAAACTCGTATGTCTGTTTATTTTGCTATCTTCTGCATATTTAAAATAAAAATGCAACTCAAAAACCAGTTAAGTTAGTTTTTTTTCTCAAACATAGACTTTATATAACTTTTACATATCTAAAGGTCCTGCCATGCTTTAAGGTTTATGTACCCTTCTGTAGTCATTGTTGTACGAATTTTTTAAACATCAATTGTATAAAAACTAGAGATATAATGAATAATAGATACAGTCCATTTTAAACATATACTAGGGGGAAACTTGATGCAAAGCATTATTATTTACTGTTACTTGCATTGCATTTAATAGAAAAAGAGTACTTTGTGGCAAATAAACCAAGATTTTTATAGAAAATCAACAGCCTTTAATAAAGAGATTTTTTGTTATAAAATTTGAAACATAGATTACTTTCTTCCTTTTCTATGATGTGCTAGTATTTATTTGTTACAAAAAGTTCTAATCAACCTGTAAATTTCAAAATACCTCGTGCAGAGTAACTAAAGTCGAGCGCACCCTAAAAGGTGTACTTGATTTGGTCCATATTTTTATCTGTTCCAACCAATAACTACATTAATAAACTTGTTTTAAGGAAATCAATGCTAGCACTGCATGCAATACTCCTATATCTATCGGTCATCAAATTGCCAAATATGATAGAACAAGGATAAAGGCTGTGGATTTTCTATAAAATTTCCATATGTTTAGCAATGAAGCAACACAAGGGTACATAATCATTAATACTGTCCTAGATGCATCAGTTTGTCTGTTCTTTTAATAGATATGTGTGTGTAAAAACGGCCATATTTTTAAATTCATTCATATGAACCTTAAACATTATGAATATCCGGTAATTGAGCCCATGTGTATGGTTCGAGAGGAGCAGAATAAAATCTTGATTTGTCTTGATATATAAAAAAAAAACAATTCTTTTTTCTGTTTATACAAATAAAATAAAAAAAAAAAAAAAAAAAAAAAAAAAAAAAAATTGAAATTCGCTATTTATACAAGACTATTTTAGGATCTATTTTGCTGGAGCTCACCTTCACTAGTTTGGTCGGAGTATTTTAAAAACATTTTCTGTTATTTTACTTACAAGATAAAATGGAAGACCAATCAACAGAGACAATAAATGACGGTTCTACTATGAAAGTTACGGTCATCCTTTATGAGTTACGGTCATCATTTATAAATTACGGTCATCCTTTCGAAATTACGGTCATCAATTTACCAATCACGGTCATCCTTATTATATGTTACGGTCATCTTGAAAATATTTTAAAGATGATTTACGGTCATCTTAGCGATTTTTTCAAATCCAATTTCCCGTTCTATACAAGTTCCTCGGTAGAGATTTGTGACTTCCGTGTGAATCTTTTATAAATTTACATCGTACCAATGTATGCTTTGTAAAGAAAATGATGTAGAAACACCTTAACAGACAATACAAATACTGACCTAATTTTTCGTCCGACATCTTGGGATGACCGTGAATGCAGTTACGGTCATCAGCTTTACCCCAGTGGGTATTGGTGATAATCAAACTACAATTAGGTATCATAGATGTACGTTACAACAGAAACAATACATTTGATTGCTTAATTGATTTTGGATGATTTTTGACGTCATAACAAAATAATTAACATAATTTGTCCAAATGTAATCAGGTCATTTAGAACGGTGTGACCTGTATAAATGACGTAAGTATAATAGGTACAGCGAGATGTATTGCACCGTATTTTTGATGATCCTCTTTGATAAATGTGTGAATTTAAGATTAGAAGAAAAAAATATCAAAGATAAAAAAAAATCGTGTTTCTTTTATTTTAAATTATTAAATGAATGATCTTCAGCTATAGCACTGATACAAGTATTTTTTCCTCCTATCTTCTTTTATATGACTGACAGAATTACATCTGAGTCTGGTGAAATAAAAAAAGTTATGGAATGGAGTGGATTAAAACTTTTAAAATGAGTATCTATCCAATTTATTGATGAAATCAGCATCATATTCGAATTGAAGGCCAATTCCTATCGAAATTATTAAGACAATTCCAAATGTAGGTATTTGAATTTCACTAATAGGATCAAAATGTAACGGCATTTGAACATGTATAGTAAACTGAATAAAGTACTTGACAGATTTTTCAACAAGATTTTTATTTTTGGTATATTAAAAACATTTATTCATATAGCGATTTTATAATATTCCTAGAGATAATATGCCCATTAAACATGCTTATCTGGTTGTGCTGGATATGGAATATATTTCCTGGTGTGATCATGGAATTGTTCTCTTTTCTTTTATTACGAGTACTAGAAATTGTTCCCTTTCCAAACACATTACAATGCACAACACTTTTCTTATGCGTTATTGTGAACCATATGACAGTTTCGGCCTGCTGCCACTGCCAGCTGGAAAATTTACATATTAATTAAGATTACTTACTATTTATTTTATTTATAACGTATGTTTTGGACACTTACTATACAGGCGATAAGTGGATTTAAAAAGATGATGTATGAGTGCTAATGCATGAGACAACTCTCCCTCCAAATCACAATTTGTAAAAGTAAACCATTATGGGTCAAAGTGCGGTATTCAACACTGAGCCTGGTGTCACACGAAGCAGCAAGCTATAAAAGGTCCCCAAAAATTACTAGTGTAAAACTATTCAAACGGGAAAACCAACAGTCCATAATTTACATAAAAAACGAGAAACGACAAACATTTATGAACCACATCAACAAACGGCAACCACTGAACATTAGGTTCCTGGTGTATGCATGCTACTAGTAGGTAACAACGTTGAGCCGTTATATTTGCCCAAACACGCATTATAGTCGTTTGTCACAGTCTGCAGTTGCAGGTTTTTGCACTTCCACCGCCAAATGTCAGAACGAAGACAGGGCCTTCGAAACACATGTAAGTAATGCAAGTAAGTCCATCATTACTTTGGAGAAGAAAGACAATAACAATCAAAACCAAGGAGTAAACAAAGACTCGTAAATCAAAAGACAACAACACAACACATCAACAGTTATAAATAATAATTAAGAAACAACACGTGTTCCACTAAAAACCGAGAGTGAAATCAGGTGCTCTGGAAGGGTGAGCATTTCCTGCACCGTATACGGCACCCGTCGTGTTATTTCAGTTTTTTCAGTTCGGTAATGATGGAATGTTATTATGACTGAGGAAAATATCAGATATGATTTCTGACACACTTTTGTCATAATGGCCAATCTGCTCATGATGTCGACCGTAAAATGTCTTGAGTGATGACCTTAATTTGATTGATTTATAGCCCTGTCTTTGCAACTTTTAAGAAATCAGTTTTCCTCGTTCAACAAAATTAACGTACTTTGATCTAGCTCTAGAGTAACGTTTCAATTGAGACACATATACTCCATATTCTGGTGCCGCTGAGATGTTGCTACACAGAAATGGGCAGTTGACTATAGGAAAATTAAAATCATCGCGTTTGTCATAAGTTTTGGTATTTAACCTATCATCAGTAGTCATTTCAAGAAAAAAGGTCTAAATGTGAATCATCACGGAACAAAATTTTCGGTAAGACAAAAGGCATTTAATTTTCTCAGGTTAATTTTGAATTGTCCAGCAAATCCAGTTTGAACTTGTCCAATCTAATGACGGACAAATCTATGACGTTTACTCCCGGGGTGGGGTGGGGGAGGTATTACTGACTATCCTTTAGGTTATAACTGTGCTGACAGCACACTTGTAAAATCATATCCTGTTCTAACCAGAAAACATTGGAATATATAGTTACTCTGTTCTATAAGAAATATTGAAAAACATATAAAGAAGAAGATGTGGTATGATTGCCAATGAGACACCCGTCTACAAGAGACCAAAATGACACAGAAATCAACAACTATAGGTCAGCGTACCCTGTTCTATACACGCTCAGAAAATGTATACCTTGTTGTAGACCATATAAAATAGTTGCAGTTCTAGACTAGGGTTCTAGACTTATCTTAAACAGTTAAATAAGCGATCTTGTTCTAGACAAATACTTTGTTTAAAAAAAGACCCTGTTCTCACCAGCAGGGCATGAAAAAGTGAGCCTGTTTTGCGGCACACTCATACCACTTAAATATAGGAAGTAACCCCCAGGCGTATACGTTACATATAGCAGGGTCTAATTATAGCATGCATAAATTCATTACATAGTTTTGTAAAGATAATTACGAAGATGATTTAACCACAAGTTTCTAAAAAAATAAAAGAATTCATGAACATTTTTTCTAGACTGCACAGTTACTAACACAGTAACTTGCCAATTGGAGAGAATGCGCATTTTTGCAAGAAAGAAATTCCCTACATCCATTTAACAAAACAAAAACAACAAAAAAAACCAAAGGAACGGCAACAAAGTCCCACATCGGTCTCCAAAACAGAGCCCTTGTCACATTTTTGTGCAGTAAAACAATGTTTAAGAAATAATTGATGCAAGCTATACTTTATTGTAGTTTTAACATGGGTAGGCAATACATTCGTGATTGTTTTTGCCCGAGCGATAGTGCGGGTTAAAATAACATGAATATAATGCCAACCAATTTTAAAACTATAATAAAGTATAGCTTGCATCAATTTTTTCGATTCTGATAGGACAATTTAGGTATTTTCTATGTCCGATGTGTATAAGTGTAAATTTTAAGCGATGGTGTAGGCTCTTCCATAACCGCCCTTTTTCTTTAAAAGGAAACAAACGTCTGACACTCTGATTTTTCAGAGGGACGAGTTTTGACCAGCCAGTATGAACGGTTGTCGTATTTAGGTCAAATATGTCAATTTCCGAATGCAACACATTACAGTCATAATGAATTACTAACAATATGTGCATCTTTTAATAGTTTTGAAGTGTTTTAAGGGGGTACAGAACACCTAAGAAAAGATAACTCTTACTCATAGTCTGAATCATTGCTGCGTTTTAAAATTATGTGCAATATACAAGCTTTTAAAAGATCATGATCATAATGTTTACATTATTGCTAAGACCAGCTGTACACCCTTTGTTCTTCATTTGATGCTTAAAAATCATTTAAAGTTAATCATTTTCAATAAATGAACCTTCAATGAGACATAATAGGGAAATTTCAAAGTGAAATATTTAGTCCCCCACGTTAGTAGAAAAGGAGGGAGACAGAAATAGAAGGGACCATAACCGTTTTGTTTTTTACTTGGCAATGCCTACATGTAGGTCTTAAATAAAATGAAATAAAGTGCAAAAAGTCTAAGAATGCTACCATTTGATTTTAGGGGGGGGGAGGGCTAGGATTTATAAAACTTTGTCCTACATTTTTTTTTATAGTTGAACTCATCATTATATTGTCATTTTTTTTTCTTAATTTTTTACGGACCTGTAATTTTCATTAGTTTACTGAAATTGCTTTCATAAATTGTCACCCTGTTATGCTAAATTACTGATCCTGCCTTTGTTTGTTCCAAAGCCTGTCTTGCCCTTTTCAAATTCCATCCAAGCCCTCCTCCTCAAATGAGGGTGGATAGTAAGGACCTTTATCGGGACTCCGAGATCGAGTGTTTCTAATGTCAAGATTAAGGGATTGACCCTTTCAAGATCCGAAATTCTATTGTCGGGATTCAAATTTATCTAAATTCAGGACCTCGGGATTTCGGGATCAGGACCCCTCCTCCCCTCCTCTCAAATGGTAGCTCCCTCCGACAATAAAATTTTAACCAAATAGATAAGAATCCCTGGACAATAACACAACGCTTAATGTTCGAAGATCTTCTTATCAAATTGATTAAATCAAAACTGAATTGACTTCTCATACTTTTTTTTTGTTAAACGAAACTAGTATTTTAAAATAAAATACACCATGGCCTTAGTAATACATGAAATGTAAAAAAAGATTACGAATAATTCATGATTTTATTATTGTTGTCATATTATTTAAAAAGTGCAATTGAATATTTTATTGAATGATTTATATTCATGTAAAAAGTTCGAAGATACCCAGAGGGATACTCAACCACCAGTGCATCATAAACATGTCACGGAACAAGGCAAAAAGAAGAAAAAAACATCTCATTCAGTCCAAAAAACACTACACATATTTTTGCTTTCTTAATTCATCTGAATAAAAAAAAGATATATATCTGTCTAGTATCTTTTTCCAACCTTTATCTTGACATGTGTAGAAAATTAACGGGTGTCTTCTATTCCGTCCGCAATTTTAGGGAAAGTAAAGTCTATATTTAGAATCATAGTTGAAACTGAAACTACACATGTATGATATAAAAAGAACATGTTATTTTCGCTTTATCAAATTTCAATTTCGAAGGGATAGCAAAATTTGTTATTTTCTTTTGTTGTTTCATTGTCATGTTTGTGTATCTTTCCGATTTTTTTTTTACCATATGCAATTTTGAAATAAATATTAAAAAGAAAGTGTGGTGTGCAAGTGACAAGTAAAAATGTTTATTTTCAATTCTCAATTCAAGATTATTACCGAAGAGAGTAATCATTCTCTATCATAATAAGGGGCACAAAAATAATGTGAAACTTATATTTGCAGTGATTTTAACTAAAAATCAGTTGTATCTAATTGTCACATTTATAAACCTCTGCAGAAATACTAAAACAAGGTCTATATGTTTAACAAACTTGATTTAACAGTATAAGGATTTTGCACAGTCAGCTCTATTTCATCTCTCATAAGCCGTAATTCTTTGCACCAATGGTTTTGACGTTATGTTTTGAATCGTTTATTTTGTGAATCTGGCCAAACGACCAATAAATTGAAATTGAATTACCCCTGTCCGTCTGTCCCTTTATTGGTATATAGTTATTTGGCATAACTCCTCCTATTGTTTGATTCCTAGAAAGTTTTGACTTCGTCTGTTGAGTATTTAAGTTCGTACATTGCGCTTCAATAGAAACGATTTCATTTTCAAACAATTCTATGTGACTACATGTCCATTATGTATTCCGTGTGCATTGAATGGCTTGAAATATCATAAAATGTGTCTATATTGTTGTATGGTCGATTAAAGCTTTTTTTATATGATTTTTTAAAATAAATATGAATTCATAACTACATGAAAGTCATGGCCTGTACAAGTGTTTCTTACCAAAAAACACAATTATCGTCCTTGAGGTCAAAGTTCAAGGCCAAATGAAGGTCAAAATTTTAGGAAGGCACACAACCTCATGATGATGCATCCACATGCCAAAGATGTAAGGCCTAGGTCAAAAGGCAAAGAAGTTATGGCCTACATGGTTGTGTTTTTCACGGAAAAACACCCATAAAGTTGACCTTGGGGTCACATTTGAAGGTCACACAAAGGTCATCATGATACAAGACACATAACCCTGTGATGATACATCCACATGCCAAATATCTAAGGCCTAGTTCAAAAGACGAACAAAATTATGGCCATTATGTACTTTATGAATAGATTTTGCTCTTATTTAATGAACCAATTTGAGGATGGGGCCTAATTTAAACTTAAATTCCAAAAATTCTAACGGTCAAATTTTTAAAAAATGTTGCAAGAACAACCAACTAGTATAGCACTCCAAATGCTTAGTTTTATGAAAAAATTAAACGACACATTTTTTTTTCAAAAAAAAATTCTTCTTCAAATATTAGAAGCACAGCATTCATTTTTCGGGGCTGATTCTGACACCCCCTATTAAAGTTCTGGCAATTTTTTTTAACCGGAATAAAACACTTACAAGAAGGGGGTATCAGTGAAATGATATTCTCCTCAGCTATCATTTGTAGCTATGCTATTATCAATTTAGGATTAAATTTTTTTTTTTTTTAACAAATTCAACCCTATACCCATATTTCAGAAACTTCCAATTTTGGCCGATACTAGTATGTAAAAGATGCCATATTTGAATTGCCAAATCTTTTAAACATATGGTTCAAATCTTTTAAAATTTTTACAAGATGTTAAGGTTGGCCTAGTTTATCAATGGAAAAAAATTAAGAAAAATTAAACGACAGGAATTTTTTGGGGTATAGTGTTGGGTACCCCCTTAAGTTAATGAAATATATTAAATGTATGTTAATTTGATAAAATTCATTATTCTGTCTGCAGTAGTCAAACATACGTACCAAAAAATAAATATTAGATTTAGAGCATGGGTTTATTCATAAAGCGACAGAAGCACGTCATATTAGAATCACAAATAAAAGGTTAATACATTTTTGCCTTGATTGAATCAGCCTTCATGCAATAATTAAATTTTAAAGTCATATGCAGATTCAAATGTCATACACAAACTCGATGTAATGACCATATTCAGTAATCTTCGGTTGGTAAATCATTTTTTTAAATTTGTTTAGTGATACATCCAATAGTTATAATGTGTATAACTAGAGGCCCTAAAGAGTTCGTGTTGCTCACCTTGGTTTATGTGCATATCAAACAAAAGGCACTCTCTAGAATATACTTCATTACAAACCTATATTTTGTTGATCTTGTTTTAATGATGTTTTAGTCTGTTTAGTTTCCCTCTATGTTCTATAGCTCAAAACACTAAAGAGGGTGAACAAAAGCCCCATTTAAGGGCATTCACTCTTATGAAGAGTGACAGTCTACCTCATTTGTTGATTATCTTTCATTTTTTGCTTTGCCCTTTGTCTATATGCCTTTTTATGTTTCTTCATAAGTTCATTACATATATGACGTGGCTCTGTACTTATACATCTAGTCATTTTATTATTGTACTATGGCAAACTTATGTTATTTTGTGCTTCTTTGTTACATTTTTTTTAGAGATTAAGATTATAAAACACTGTTGACTGCTGTATATTTGACATTTCCACCTATTATGTCTGTTTTTTTGGCTTACCGCATCGATGTTACCATAGTGGAATTGGATGCGACTGACATAAGTGAGAGGTTTAGCTAGCTATAAAACCGGGTTCAATTCACCATTTTCTAATAAGAAAATGCTTGTTCAATGTCAGGAATATGACAGTTGTTATCCATTCGTTTGATGTGTTTGAGTTGTCGATTTTGCCATTTGATTAGGGACTTTAAATTTTCCTCGGAGTTCATAGATATAGGAAGATGTGGTGTGAGTGCCAATGAGACAACTCTCCATCCAAATAACAATTTAAAAAGTAAACCATTATAGGTTAAAGTACGGCCTTCAACACGGAGCCTTGGATCACACCGAACAACAAGCTATAAAGGGCCCCAAAATTACTAGTGTAAAACCATTCAAACGGGAAAACAACGGTCTAATCTATATAAATAAAACGAGAAACGAGAAACACGTATATATTACATAAACAAACGACAACTACTGTACATCAGATTCCTGACTTAGGACAGGTTCAAACATTTGCAGCGGGATTAAACGTTTTAATGGATCCAAACCTTCTCCCTTTTTCTGAAACAATAGCATAACATCACACCATAGAAAAACATACAATAAAATATCAAATGGCAGACTTAACTCAATCAAAAAACGTATGATTACACAATGAACGAATCAATTTGATCTGCGATATCTGAATACAAATGCACAGTAAATTAAATATTAAAGACAAACATTCATGACCAAAAAGCTAACAAACAAATTCAAACACACTGAGAAATATTTAACCAATCAATGTTTTTTTCAGTATTTTTGTAATTTTACTTCTCACTATATCGTCAAATTTCGACTTTTTAAAAGATACCCTTAAGACAATTACGACTAAGTTTGGTTAAATTTGGCTGAGTAGTTTCAAATAAGGTTTTTTTTTGTAAATGATATACAAAATTTAACAAAAACTTGTGACAAATTGACTACAAAGGGTTGATCATGTTGACTTATTCGTGGATCTAACTTTGCTGTACATTTTTTATGTTTACAGTTTAATCTCTATTTGTAACAATGTTGAAGATATTAACCCAAAACTCAAAAGCTTACTTAAAGTTACAAATTCAGGGGCAACAAACCAACAACGGGTTGTCTAATACGTCTGACAATTTCTGGGCATATAGAAATTGACCTGATGAACAATTTTACCGTGTGTCAGATTTGCTACAAATGCTTTTGTTTCAGAGATATAAGCCAAAATCTACATTTCATTTTTATGTTCTATTTTAGCCATGTCAGTCATCTTTGTTGGGGGACCGGATCATGGGACACATTTCGTAAACTAGATACCCCATCATCATTGTGGCTAAGTTTGGTTAAATTTGGCGCAGTGGTTTCAGAGAAGAAGATTTTTATTAAAGTTAACAGACGACAAATGACGAAGAAGACGGAGGACGAACGCCAAGTGATGAGAAAAACTCACTTGGCCCTTTTTGCCGGATGAGCGAAACAGGTGAGATATAAAAAATGATAAAAGATCATATAAAATATAAAAAAAAACAAAGGCACTTGCACATATTGAATTAGAGTCGATGCCTAAAATTGCTGTGAATGATTAAAGAAGGCAATAACTATATACCAAACTCACTATTATGACTAAGGAAGAATATCAGATATGATTTCTGACACACTTTCATAATTACGGCCAATAAGCTCATGATGTCGACCATAAAATTTCTTGAGTGATGACCTTAATTTGATTGATTCAAAGCAAAGCATTAATCCTCGTTCAACAAAATCAACGTACCTTGAGCTAGCTCTAGATTAACATATCAATTGAGACACATATACTCCATATGCTGTTGCCGCTGGGATGTTCCTACACAGAAATGGAAAGTTGACTATAGGAAAATTAAAATCATCGCGTTTGTCATAAATTTTGCTATTTAACCAACCATCAGTAGTTATTTCGAGAAAATAGAATTATAGAAATGAATAGGATGCGAATAGAATGATGTACTTTGAAACAAATTTATGTGATAAATTAAGGTATTCAATACATGCAATATACAACACGAAAAAGTTCAGCAGAAGTTGTTTGGCAGTAGGATGCTTACTGGCATATGATCAACCTGAGCAATTCAAAAAGAGGCTCTAAGGAGCCTGTATCGCTCACTTGACATTTTGATTTACAATTGATGCATGAAATAATGCAACTGTTATACTCTTGCCTTAGTTTTAGAGATGCTAATTGTGGCCAAGTTTGGTTAAATTTGACTTGGTTGGGTTGTTTCAGGAGACTTTTGTCAAAGATTACAAAAATTTACGAAAATTGTTAAATTTTAATTTAATGGACAAGAACTCATTTTGTGGTCAATTTGCCATTTTGATCATGTTTGACTTATTTGTAGATCTTACTTTGGTGAAAAATATTGCTTTTTCAGCTGATCTCTATCTATAATAATATTCAAGATGATAATCGTAAACTACAAAATTTCCTTAAAATTACCCTTTCAGGGGCAGCAACCCAACAACGGCTTTTCTTGTATGAAAATTTCAGGACAGATAGTTCTAAACCTGATGAACATTTAAATCCATGTCCAAATTTGCTCAAAATGCTTTAATTTCCAAAATATATGACAAAAACTTAATTTCATCCCTTTGTTATTTTTTTTGCCATTTCGGCATTCTTGTATGGCAGGCGGGATCATTGGACATATTTTTAAACTTGATACCCTTATAATGAACTTAACCAAGTTTGGTTAAATTTGTCTCAGTAGTTTCAGGGGAGAAGATTGTGTAAAAGTTAACGCAGAACGACGGATGACAGACGCCAAATGATGAGAAAAGCTCACTGGGCCCATATGGCCAGGTGATCTAAAAAGGAAAACTCATGAAATTGTAACAAATTCACTTGTAATTGGACGAGAAGTGAACACTTCAACATAAAAAAAACGCTTACCGAACGAAAAAGCGTTTTTTTTTAAATTCAACCACCATTCGTCGAAATATGAGCAGAGCAGTTTATATTATTGCCCATAATCTGACTTTTTGTTCCTAAATCTTAAAAAGCTCAACCTACAACGGGCAACTTTTGTTTGTTTCTTTCTTCTTCTTTTCTTCAGCATAGTTGTGAAACAATACCAAAATAAGCCATTTCATTCTCAATTTTTATAATAAAGTTTTCGGTTTAAGAGATTTATTGTTAGGTTGCATTCATAATGAGTTGTAATGCTAAAAGTATACCTCAGGTAAAGAAATTAATGTCTCGTTCACACGTACATTTAATTCATACAAATTGAATTCGAATCGAATTCGCTAATCGCGTTCACACACTTTTCTTTTTAATTCGAATTGATTCGAATTCGCTTATTCGTGTTATCCAATTCGCATTAGAAATACGCTTTTATAAATACAAATAAAAAGTAAACGCTGTTTGGACAGTTTAGCGAATTTGACGCGCATTGCAATTTCGAATTAGAATTGACGTTAGGACGTTAAACGTTTCGAATGCGAATTATACTAATTCGTATTAGGTAATGCGAATCGAAATTACATGTGAACCTGAAATGAATTCAAAGACAAAAAGTTATCTGCTTAAAAAATGATAAAGTTGTAATGCAAATTTTACTTAGCTTAATTCACTCAGAACCAAAATCTATAACTTGAAAAATCCTTCTAGATTTTGCATAATTTTCATATGTTCAACCGTAAAGCAAAAAAGCAATTGACATATTAAATATTTACATATTTATTGCTGATGAAAATAATTGTGATAAAATATTGCAAACTTACTTTCAAAATTATTTATGATAAACTATTGCAATTTTACTATCAACATTAATTAATTTTACCTATATATTTTATATTATTCATGTCCCCCTAAATTGTAATGTATCAATTTGTGATAAATTGCAGAAATTATATATTTGTCAATTATGAAATTTAGAGGAGTGCACGTTATAAATGGACCAGTACGGATTATATTGACCAATGACGAAGTCGGTGACTCAATATAATCTAACAGGTCCATATAACGCATTTTACTGAGTGAAAAAGGTTCTTAATGTATATATTATATATGTAAATAGTCTAAGTTTGAAAATAATATTGACTCGATGTTACTATTTTGACTCGATGTTACTATTTTTACCATGGTAAAACAGAGTCAAGATCATTTTTTAAAATTGTAACGTCGAATTAATATGCAAAACAAAAGTGAGAAATATAGATTATGTATGGAAAAATGTGACTAAATCAACCAATGAGAATCAAGAAAAATCAAACTATATGTTTTTTTTAGTAAAATAAAAAAAATACTGAAATCCGAGGAAAATTTAAAACGGAAAATTATCAAATAGCAAAATCAAAAGTTCAAACACATCAAACGAATAGAAAACAATTGTCATATATTCCTGACATAGTACATGCTTATTATTATGTCGAAAATGCTGAATAAAACCTGGTGTTAAAGCTAGCTAAATTGCTCACTTTTATGAGAGTCAAATCAAAATTCTTATATTGACAACGATGTGTGAACGAAACAAACTGACATATCGGGAAAAAATGTCAAAAATAAGGTCACAACAGTCAATACCGTGTTATAATCTCAATCACTATAACGCAAACAAACATGTAACAAAAAGGCAAAAAAGGCATAAAGGTAAAGTACATTTTTAAAAATAAAAGACATGAATACCAAAATTTACCATAGCACAATAACACAATGACGGGATGGAAAAGTATAGAGCCACGTCATATATATATATATATATATATATATATACTGTAAACAAACTTATTTTCGCGAGCGATTTATTTTCGCGATTTTCGCGAGTAGAAAAATAACGCGAATATAAATCGTCGTGAATATGTTAGTCTTTGATCTTTCCTTAATAAACTTCATCAAGTAAATCAGATAATCGCGAATTTAAATAGCCGCGAAGTAGTCAAGACAAGGTAAAACGCGAAATAAAGTATCTGCGAAAATAAGTTGGTTTACAGTATATATATGAAATAAACATCAAGAGGAATATAGACAATTCGATGCACATTAGCAAAAATGAAAGACAAGAATAAAATTTGTTGTACAATAGCACAATAACACAATGACGGGATGTATTAGTACAGATTTGTCATATGTATAAACAAAAATATAAAATATCATTAATTAATACGATGAAAACCGCCCTAATACTAAAACAGCGGCATGTGTCATACTGGCGACATCGGCCTGGTCATATAAATCACGTTATCTATATTGCTTTAAGACCCAGTCCAATATTTCCAATACGGACTTGCAATGAAACCTAAATTACATGTAACTATATATATTGTGCATGTAATTCAGGATTCATTGCCAGTCCGTATTGGAAATTTGGCCCCATATTCACATCATTGCAAGTCCGTATTGGAAATATTGGTCCTATATTCACATTTGATGTATGTAATACAGCATTCAGAACAAGTCTGTATCGAAAAAGTTGGATTATTTAATAAAAGTATTCCAACAAACGTTAAACCAATAACATAATGAAGAGCTGACGATCTTCAAGGAAATCAGCGACAGATACAATATGTGATCCCATCATGTGTAAATATAAATGTTCTGTCCGTATCGAATTTAATTTATCATCAAACTATTACGATAAGCAACGTTTACCATAGTTTCATGATAAACACGTAATTCACTATAAAAAAGGAAATTACAATGACCTTTATACAAAACAGCTTTTCTTTGAAATCCATTATTCTTTTTTTTATTCAGATGACTTTCGTCCGTCTTGTTCTGATCTTCAAAAGTGCAAAGATAGATAACTCAAATTGTTCTCCTTCGTTTTCAATACTAAGATACCACTTTAACATAAACATATTTAAGTCTTCTGATTCAGATGTATAACACAATGACTTTAGTTAGCTGTTAGTACTCACGTTCTTTACTTGTACCTTGTGTCTTATTTTTATGGCATGAAACGCCAGGTCTCGCTCATTTCTGATGTTCATGCGACTCTTAAAGTGTTTGTTTGTTACCCTGATTTATTTAATTTGAAAGGCTCGGTACATGCTGTCAGTTTGTTATTGTGCTTTGGTAATTTTTGGTATTCTGGTCGTTCTTTTTTGCGTATATGCTTTGTCTATAAACTTTTTTGTTTTTTCTTTGTTGACATACTTTCTTTTTATAGCGATCAAGTTTATAAAACAATGTTGACTGATGTTCCCCCTTTTTCGAAATATTTACCTAATATGTCTGTTTGTTTATTGTTCACACATAGTGAGAAGTTTAGCTAGCTTTAAAACCAGGTCTAATCCACATTTTTTTACATGAAAAAATACCTGTACCAAGTACAAATATGATTGTTGTTATCCATTCATTTGATGTGTTTGAGCTTTTGATTTTGCCATATGCATAAGGACTTACCGTTTATAATTTTCCTCTATATTTTTGTTATTTGATTTGTAAACATCTGTTTTCAGTAAACTGCTATCGCCTTATTTCGACGAGTCTATCTTGCACCTTGAGAACCACATGGATTTGAATTCTAATACTTTATCAGGTTGTGTATCACTACTGTAAATAGTGTTACAAATGAAAGTCGTACGGGATAACGTAAGAACAATCATCATGGGTTCTAGTTTAGTGATAACTATTTTCAAAAGACAAAACTTTGATGTTAATAATGCTTCTTTTTTAATTGTGGAGATATTTTTTCATTGAGCGGGAATACAATTTAAATTGTACCACTAAAGCTTGGATGGATCAAATTTTAAATTATTATTTTAGCCAAGTAGATGTTCACATCTATAACATGCAATAAACGAAACAAACACCAACACAGATATCAAGAGTGCATGAAGTTTACTAAGCACTTTATAACCATTTCGATATTAATAACCAAGTGATCATACAATTTGCCAAATTAACAAAATCATTTTACAATTGTGGTCATGCAGATGACAAAGCATTATTCTGAATTCAGGTTTGCCCAATACCTTATAGTGTTTCATTTTGTTAAAAAATAATTTGATTGATAGCGTTCAAAAACCAAAAACAAATATGTTTGCACAAAACATTAAACCCTTTTTTGAAGGTAAATGGTTGCTCCCTAAACTTATCACCATTTGCAACGTAAACCATAGTTTCATGATAATCATCGTTTTCTTGAGATCCGTTATTTTTTTTTAATCAGATGATTGTTTTATCTTTGTATGTCAAACAAAGGAGGTACATAATCCGTTTCACTTGAAGACTCTTGGGGCGTGTTTTCTAGCATAGGGATCTTTTTCTTCTTGTATAAATCTACTTTACGATTTTTTTTTATATTTCGACGAAAGAGCGTCTCCAGTGACCTGCCGAGAACTTCTTAACTTTGTCAAATTCTTACAAAAAATTACATTTTATATATCCCAGTGATCTGAAATTAGGATACCACTGATGCTAGAAGACTGCTTCATACCTTGACCTTTTCATCAATATTGACGCAGATAGACACAGTAATACTAAAATCTATAATAAACAGAACTATTTCAACTTACTAAGTATCAGTTTTCCGTTTTTCAGCACTAACTAATGCTTGTACATGTTCACATTATACGGACTTCACATACACAAGTGTACTCCTTACACAGAAACTGCTCCAACAGAGTAGTGGGAGGACGAACTTTCAACAAGACGCTTTGTAAATGTATGAACACCATCAATATTTGATCTATACGACATTTTCACCATTTTTTAGATTGTGGTTTACCATCTACGTCGTCTAGTATGCTGGTCTACGACTGTTTTTCCGAGTGTACATTCGAATAGACGTGTCAGTTTTCATATATCCAATATTTTTATATTTAGTTTTGAAGTTTTATTTGTAATTCTGGTAGGATATTGTGTTATGTCTCATCGTTTGTGGTTTTGATTCAATTTGTTTCTATCTTTTTAGAAAATACAAATACTTACACCATTACTAATACAATTTTATATTAAATATTTTGTAATGATTAGAAAGTACAAAAAAAATTAAAGAAAATCACAACAATACTGAACTACGAGAACAATTCACAAATTAACACCATTAAATATTTAATTTATATCCAGGTTTTCGAAATTTACCTGTGACATCAATTTTTGTAACGTTGATACATTCGTGAGATGCACAGTTCATAAATATATTGGACTGTTGTAAATTAATTTAAGGGGGTCGTAGTTTGTCTGGGGTTTACATGTTTAAATGTCCTGTTTTTTTGTTGTTGTATATTTCTCTGTCCTGAGAGTTCGTATATTTATTTGTACTGTGTTCCTGTAACGCAATGATATCAATTTTGATGTAATTTTAACATTGTCATATACGCTGGGGATTTCGCTAGCCATAAAACCAGGTTCAACCTACCATTTTTCTTAAAATGTCTTATAGCAAGTTAGGAATATAGCAGTTGTTATCAAATAGTTCGTTTCTGTGTTTTTATTCGTTTTTGTTATAGCAGTTCAGTATTTATCTTGTTCCGTTGTTTCCCTCTGTTGTGGTTTAATGAACTGGATTTATTTCACTCAAATCGAATTATGACTTTTAAACAGCTGTATAATACTATTTATTGCCTTTATTTAGATGGGTTACGATATATTGGCTACTTACAATATAGAAAAAGTTACTTTTTAATGCGAAACACATCTCTGTAAAGCAATACAGCTGATTTGTTTTAATCTTTATTTATATACATTAAAAAGTATACAAATGAAATGCCGGGGAAGAAATTCAAGAACACAACAAATGCGTTTTTCATGTATTTAAGCCCTAATACTAGCAAATGCTGCTTTAGTTCATACGGTCGTTTATTTGTATCACCCAAAAGTGACCAAGCCCTCAAAATTATAGCTAAAATCCTTAATGTATGTCCAGAAATTGTGCTAAAGATTTTACGGTAAGTTCAACTACTACAAATAATTTATAAACAATTTTAGATGTTTCGTAAAAATCATGAAATGTATTTCTTTCAGATTGAAGTTAGTATAGAACTATCAGTCACTACTGCCATGATACACTTTTAGAAGACACAAGCCATCTAGACACTTTAGACGACATAACCCGTCATTAGACACTTTAGAAGACACAAACCGTCATTAGACACCTTAGAAGACACAAGCCGTCATTATACACGTTAAAAGACCCAAGACCAGACGCGTATCGTCGCTCACTTAATTTATTCCATGGGAATCCATCCCGGATAGAAATGATCAGAATAGTTCGAATAAAGTTTAGAAAACTCTGATCCAGGCGTGTCCGGATGCTTGTAGTAAACTGTCTTCCCCTGTGTCATCCATCCAGCCATCCAGCCAAATGTTCCGACGGTCATTATGGTATGATTCGTAAGTGTTAACATCGCAAGATCCACTGGTGCTGAATTTCCTTCGACAAGGAAAATATCATCAGTTTGTGGAATATTCTTTTTAGTCCACTTCATCTTAATTGAAAATATCAGAAATAAACACTTTTTATACAGATTTCTGAAATAGTCCATGGCATGAATTATATACTCTTTCGGTGCATTGTTTTTACCAAATTCATCTGTATCATATCTTTCGAATCTACGTATATGAACCCCTATTGTTGTTATACCTTGATAATTTTTGTGTTTTGAAAGAATATTATGAAATTGAGATTTCGCTTCATGTAAAATATTATCTTGAAACTGAAGTATCTGTCTCAGTTCATTCTCATAGTGTTTCCAATATCTCCAGGACTGGAAAAATCCTAAAAATGATAAATCTTCGTCACTTGGTAAATGTTCTAATTTTTTGTCATATCCACAAGCGAATCCTTTATCCTCAATCAATGGTAAACAACCACAAATACCTGCATTTAAATCATAATTCTTCCAATGATATGGCACTAATTTGAAATACTGTGTTAAAATATGTTCTCTTGTTAATACTAAATGCATGTTTTTCTTTCGAGCAATAGTGTATCCAAAACAAAAAGCAAACATTTGATTTCCTAATCCTCCAGCGAATTTTACACACACAGATTTGTTTCTTTTGATTCCTATCTTATCTAGATGAGCAATCGAACTGCAATTATATTTTTCTGAAAGATCTTGGTAGGGTGAGTCAGGAAGAGACTGTTGGTTAAAAAATGTGTAATAAATACCTGTTAAAAGCATGCAAATGACTGCAAGTTTTCTCGCTGTTCCTGTTAAAGAAAAAATATGAGTTATTAATAGTTGTAATTTGGCAACCAGAACTATTTCAATTCATTAGTTATAAAAAACCTTTTTTTTCATGAATAGAAATCAAAAGTAAAACGAACTGTACAGAGTTGGTAGAAAATAACCAATCACGGTGTCACGCCTAAATACTGGAATATGTCTAATAACTTAAATTTTCCTTCACACGTTACTCTCTAAACTAACAAATACAAAGCACAGACAGTCCTAAATGCCCGATATTTTCGTCTATACTTGCATTAACGAAATGTTATTACACCATAATTTGTAATATAATAGACTTCAATATTGTTTGAATATATATTAACGCTTCAAATATTATGCAAATAAAACCCAAAAAATCAGTATTTATAGTTTGAAATTTGTAAGAATGTGTTCTCGTCTTGCCCTGTGCTTGGAAATAATCAACTCGAGTACATCATCGCACTTTGACTACGGAGACAGGTATTTTTTTTAAAAGTGGAAGACTAAGTAAGAAATTCCTTTTGCCATAAAATCTCAAATTCAAACAAGCTTGTATAACTCAAGTGGCACCTTAAGTACAACACTGTCATTGTTCTCAACGCCTCACATGTCATTCTGAAATAAATCCGAATCTCTCGAGAATTTGAAAGGCATCATAGTCAAATGTGATTTTTAACAAAATAGTGACACCATGTTTTAAACTTTTTTTTTAATATATCATCATTAAGTTTTACTCACTATTTTGTAGAAGACGATGGCAATGACCACTTATGTTCCAAACATTTATGTGTACCATTTTTACGTATACTGAAAAACATATAGTCCATAAAATAGAAATTGCATTCACAGATTACATATTAGAATAATGCAAGATAGAGTTCAGCAAGTTGTTAATTTTTTTGTGTGTTCTTAATACCAAATTACGATTAATTCGAAGTGTATAGACATGTTAAAATAAGACACATACATAATACTTGCTGAAAAATAAATGAGTATATATTACAAAAAGTCTTTGTTAAGACCCTGATACAAAGCCATGTATTATATTTCTGGAAATTTTTGTATTTGTTTCGGAAGAGTTGAAAAGTAGTACAAAAATAAAATATTTTAAATATAACCTCTGTGAAAAAACACATCTGTACATAACAAGCTGAGGCCGAATTTGCCACCAACACCCACATAAATTATATATTTGAAAGAAAATGTTTACAATATAGGTGGTTATATAGGATGAAATGATTTTGAGATAGTATAATAACAACTTACGAACTTTTGAATTAGAAAAAAAAACACGATCAAAGTCAACAGTTCGGAAGCAGTCGAATAAAGTTTGATATCGATGCGCATACAAACAATATATATATAAACTCGATGGTTTATGGTTTTTTAATACGAGGCTCTGGAACGTTTCTGTTTTCGTATTAAATATTTGTTTAAGTTGGCCATACTTCGATCTCCATTCCGTATTTTATATCGTTTTTCACTTGTCTGTAAACGTCAATCGGTCAATATAATATGTCTATGACTTATATTATTGACTTTGGCGTATCATGGTTACTGTCCAAAATGTATCAAAGTGTTAATTAATTGATTTTGACATTTATTCATCAATTGATTTTGCAAAGTAGGATCATACACCAGTCAAAAACATTGAAAACTAATATGCGCAATGTGACTTGATCAACAAAAATATTTAGAATTAAACAAGAAGGATATCTCAATTGCGACTTCAGAAGGTATATTAGGGGTGACCTTTTGGCTCTATCGATGTGTAAATATTATTAGTAACATAGTGTGCTAGTGCCCTAATACAGTATAAATGGGGTTGGTAAATTTCATATGGGATGAGAGCGACGCTCGAATCCCCATATGGCATTTACTGACCCCATATATACCGTATTACGTCACTAGCACACTATGTAACGATTTTATCTTACCGACTATCTTAACATGTAAAAATTAGATTAAATGAGCCTGCAAGTCTTCAATACAGCTAGCATTAACATGATTAAAAAACTACTTCCTTTGATCCTTCAAAAACAGTTGCAAACAATTACAACTTGTTGGATTTAAATATGTTTTATTCTTTGTCTGTTGAAACCTTTACGATTTCTTCTCAGCACTGTTTTGTTTTTCTAATGGGACGTAACACCACTACCAAACGTGTATTAAATAAGCCCGCCTCCTTATTACCTTATATGAATATAAAGGGACGTAACTCAACCACTAACCGTGTATAAAATAAGCCCCGCCTCCCAACTTACCTAATATTAAATATACACGGTTTCCACGAGGACGATTTTAACCAATCATAAATTCCTTGAAATTTATATGAGGTAAGATAAATATATATATATATATATATAGTAATAAAGGTATATCTTCACTTCGTCTATTCTCCACTAGTGGTACGTGTAGTAAAAGTCGATTTTTACCAAAAATATATTGCTTCATATTATGGCCCGTTGACTCTTAGTTTTTTTGAGTTCTTATCTATTTTATAATTATACTGTTTAAAAATGTATAACACACAGGCTAACGAAATTTAAAAAAAAAATTAATATAAAAAATGAAATTACTTACCAAATCTGATCGAAGAGAAAAAACAGCTGACAATTCTCCAACTGGATCCCATATCTATGTAAATCAAAAGAGGCAAAACATATGAATATATATGAATAAAACTCAATTCTCATGAACTCATTACAGACTCATTTGAGACTTCAGACATTTTGCAAAAGACATTCGTAATCTCCTAGTTTTTCTTGTATTTGCATCAACATTTTGATTTTATGAATGAATATTTTGATTTATTAAATGAATATATTTTGATTTTATGATTGGATTTCAGGTTTTCATGAATACATAATTTATTGTTATGAACATGTTTTTGTTTTTACAAACAATAACTTGTTTTTATGAACAAAAAATCTTTAATGAACATATATTTATTCTTTATCATAATTTGTTTTAATGAATACATATTTTGATGTATTTGATATATATATTTTATTTCTATGAACAAATATTCGTTTCTACGAGCAATTATTTCATTTTATCAACATATATATTTTTTATTGTGAAAAATTTCACACGCAATAGTTGATCTAGTAGAATAGACATTAGACATTAGACATTAGACATTAGACATTATTTTATTTTCCAATCATGGGCCCTTGTCAGGCAAGATACAAAAACTATAGCTATTTTTTAGTTTCCGTATTTTGAAATAAACTTAATATCATATCCTTTTAATATTAAATCGGCCTCATTGCACTCAATTATTACTATAATTATATCCTACATTGCTCATATTAACAATTTATTATTTGAATAGCTATCCTTGTGTCATTTGTACATTGTGAAAATAATATACTTGTACGACAGCTTTTCTCCTATTTCGAAGCGGGTACACAAGTACACATTCTTTATTTTCATACAATACACGAATAATGTGTCTATCCTGCAATTTGATATTTACGTTTTGTTAATTTTCTTATCAATCGTCGGCTTTGGTCGGCTTTGTTTTTAATGGACTCAACATTACTTAAATTGAATTGAATTGAATTTAACATATGAATATAACCGGTCGATCACAGCAAAAGCTGGATACCAGAAGACTATAGATGACATATATGGCTGTGTACAGTTATTGGTCACTTTTTCTATGTGTTAGAAACTTCGACGAGGCCATACGCATACATAGCGTTGTTTACCGTAAATGAAATACACATAATCGAATCAACATTTAAATAACCAGTAAAATTACCTGCTTTTAAAATTTACATCGATTCATCTTTCTCTTTTACTATAATACAAAATAGTATGTACATGTGCCCTAACCGGAAGTCAATGCAATAAGGCTTTTTGCTTCGTTGGTTGTAACCAGTAAACATAGGAATATACTCTGCTAAGAAGTACTGCAACAGTCAATCATATTAAGTCAGAGCTCACGCATCTAACATTACAATAGGCAAGCATAGGTTGCACACTTAAAATTTTGTTTATTTTTAAATTTACCGAATGTTCGTAAGTGTTTTGATTTTGCCATGTGATTATGGACTTTCCGAATTGATTTTCCTCTGAGTTCAGTATTTTTGTGATTTTACTTTTTTCTCGTCAGTTTCATGCTTAGTGAACTCAAATAAAGTTTTTTTTTTAAGAAGTGTCTTTATTTGTAATTATGGTCTAGATCAATGATGAAAACATCTTATTATGTTTCGTTTAAGTCGATGAGTATCTTTGGAAATTAAATAACATGCTTACCTGTGTAAAATGTACGGTTAGAAGTGTGCATTGTATATTTGCATTGATCACTGGTGTATTTTAATCGAACAAAGCTTTAAGATTTCCTTGTGTGTGTCTACAAAGAAATCCAATACAACCGTTTGGATATCTGATGTAAAATAATGACTTCTCTATTGTGGGAAGGAGTTCAAATGTATAAAATAAAATAATAAATTTAAATTAAGCTAACCAGTATCAAAAAGAATGTATTTTGAAAAAAAAACAAATTTAAAAGAATGTATGCTTATAAATTAGGCTCACATTCAAAAATGTATTGTGAAATCACTGAACTAGTATACATTTGTTGAGGGGCCAGCTGAAGGACGCTTCCGGGTGCGAGAATTTCTCGCTACATACTGTGGATTCATTTATTTTCGTATGTACCAATTTTCGTGGATAGAGAAAAGTTTACATGTTTGTGGATATTTAATTTCGTGGTTTTGCCAAAATCTGCATACAAGCCTAAAAAAAATTCGGTGTTTTTTGAACATTTAATTTTGAAATCCACGAAAATTGGTACCCAACGAATACAAATAAATTCACAGTAGTAGACCTTTTGGTGACCTTCTGCTGTTGTCTTTTCTATGGTCGTATCGTTGTCTCTTTTACACATTCCCAATTTCCAATCTCAATTTTATTATTACTTCATTTCAGATAATGATTCATTTAATTTGTTATGACTACTTGTTAAAAGTATTAAATTAATAAATAAATAGAAAAAAGCAAACTTTGTATTTGATTTAATGTCTTTTTTCATAAATCTTGTTTCTACGTGTACTTTAGAAAATCCGTGTACCAAGTCAGGAATATGACAGTTGTATCCATCCACTTTTCATTAAAACAATATTAAGGGACTTTTTCATGTTGGGTTTCAATCAAATTGGTACCAATAGAAGCAGATCTTTCATAGGTTTATTTTGTGACATATTCATTGTGAAACGTTCATTATCAATTTCTGATTATAGAAACACAAATTTTATTTTTTTATGCTAAGTTTTGCTTAATATTCCTACCAATTAATTTGTGAGAAAAACAAAAGTAACCGAAGAAATATTATGACCAAATGACCAAATACATATTTAAATAATTCTGCGCCTTTCAACACATGGTTTGTAAAATGCTGTTAAAATGTAGTTTTGCATAAAATTCTTATGATTTTTATATTCACTGACCGATTTATGTGTACGTTGATAAAGTCATAACTAACAAAAACTCTTTGTATATGAACCTAGAAAGGGTGGGTGTAGGATAAAGGCTTTTTTTTATTGAGCCCGCAAACTAACAATTGTGGAACTATCATATAGCCATAATGATAACTGAAATGTACGTCACATCAATATCTCTTATTTACTTTCTATATTAACTTTTTTTATATAATTTTTCTTTTAGAGTTTGAAAAGGATGAATGAAAGGTTAGTATGAAGTTTTGAGCTTAAACTTTCACGAATAATATACTTCTGGTGATTTTTTTTGTTCTTTTAAATAAGGGAGTAGGTCCGGTAAGGGCCGATTTTGGCCTCAATTTTCAAGTTCATCTGACTTCATATTTAAGACACTTTTTAAACACTTAAGTGTCTATTTTAATTGATTAAATTAGTTTTTGTGAACGATTTTCACTGATTAAGTCATTAAAAAAGCTCTGATTCAAGCTAAAATATGAAAAATCTATCAAATTTGCCAAAAATCGTCACTTTTGAGATGGTTTTTGTCAAAAATGAAAGTGGCCGCATCCGTGTTCATCCTTGACCTTTTTATATATTATGTATTATCATCAAATACAACTTGTATTTCAATATTATGAATGAACACGAATGCGGCCACTTTCATTTTAGACAGAAACCGTCTAAAATCTAACTAAAATGCAAATTTTATGAAGATTTCAGTAATTTAGCATGACTTTATGATGCTTGTACCCAATATATGTGCATTGCATCGTCAAAAAACAGCCCATATTTATGTAGCAGAATCATTCTACCTTCTAATAAATAGCTTCATGATTACATTTTCACAATTTTGTAAAACTGCTTTATTTTGGGGCCAAAAAGGAGTCTTACTGAACCTACTCCTTTGATGGGTTACTAAAGAACAGATTTAGAATTATCTAAATTTAAAACTATTTTTTTTAGATTTGCTTGAAATTATAAGTTTTACCAAATGCGAAAATAGCAACAAGAACCAGTTATTGCTTTATTGTTTTTCTCAAATAGTAAATGGATATGAAAATGCTGAGACATCTTTTGTTTAACTAACAAACATTACTGGTAGTAACAATATTGTATATACAGGTTTAGCTAGCTATAGCATGTATAAAATAATGTTAAATCCACCATTTTCTACATACAAAAATGCCCGTACCAAGTTAGGTGTATGACAGTTGTTATTCATTCGTTTGATGTGTTTAAGCTTTTGATTCTGCCATTTGATTATTAGGAACTTTCCGTTTTGAATTTTCATCGGTGTTCAGTATTTTTGTGATTTTACTTTTTATTTAAAAGGTGTTTTTTAACTTGACATACGCTCAAACCGAAAATCTTTGAAAAATTAATGATTGAGTGTTGGTGTTTTATGCCACTTTCATCAGTCTATTAAGAAGAGGAAGATGTTTATTTCTATTAAATGTGCCACAAAGAGCATATAACATGTACAATAGAAGCCATTATTTAAGAGACTATCAGAAAAAAAACAAAAAATATTGTACCAAAAATTTGTTTTATTTGCAGAGGATTCCGCAATGCACAGACAAAGCAACAACATCTGACAAAATTTCCAAAACTTATTTGACAAGCGAACTTCTTTAAATATGAATTAGGGTAAGGGAAATACAGGTAATAGTGAGTTGTTTTCAGATCTCAGTGCAAATAAAAAAAAGTAAAGGTAGAATTGTAGTTATATTACTACTGTAAACAGTAAAAGTCTAGGTCTGATGATATTTTAACTATCTAAATACACAAGATTATCGCAATAAAGCGATTGACAATTCAAAACGAAAAAGAAACAGGAATCATAGCATAACAAGATACAGGAACTAAAAAAAAAAATCAACAACTTTATAGCATTTACTTGTGAAATATTTTTTGTCTTATTTAATGACGATTTACATAATCTTTTTATAAAAAATAGTATAAGAAATTTAGAATAAAGGAACATTTTTACTATGAAATAGAATAGAAATACGGAATATAAAATCTGTAAAATATAAATGGCTTATAATAACCTCCTTTTAGTTGATAAATTATGCAAATATGTTCTACCTAGGTGAATAATTTATAACTATGGTCGTGCATATATTGATTGCGAGTAACTTGCATAGTAGACAATGGTAATCTATTTCACAAGGTTCTGTGAAATATGGAAAAGAAATATATACTGGTATTACAATGTAATATTACAATGCATTATTACAATGTATTATTACAATATATTATTACAATGTATTAATGATTCAAATTAAAAGATACATAAGCATTTGGAAAGAGATTTTCATATTATTTTTTTTCAAATGTCATATCTTAGAATATGTTCAATGTTAAGTGTAGATAAAGGAGATGATATGTATGTACGTTAATTGCACAGCAAAACAACAACAAAAATAACCAAAGTGTACACGAAGAATGATGTGATTGTTTAAGTAACGCTTAAAGTGATGTTTAATGCTTAAGTTTCAGAGGAATATTGCAAAGACTAATAAATGCTTGTTAAATGAATGACTAAAAAGGTTCAATTGAGGGTTACTATGCATGATATAGGCAGAAATGTAACTGATTTACAGTAAGGGTTTTGTTCATTGTTGAAGGCAGTAATGCAGCTGGAGTATTGTTTTGTCAAGAAAGAAGAAGGGAAAATTACAGAGACTATGTAGAAAGTAGGGTTTGCAATTCTAAGTGTTAATTCAGACAGGTTTTTAAAACATATCCATTTAGGAAATCGATATTGAGTAATCAAAATATGTAAAATTAAGGAAAAATGATAAACATTACGAATTCCGGGGTAAACTCAAAACAGAAAGTCCCTTTTTAGATGACTAAAGCGCAAAACAATTAAACGAATTAACACCAAACTTGGTATAGGAATTTTGTTTTTAAAAAATGTGGATTAAACCTTGTTTAATAGCTAACTAAACCTCTCAATTGTAAGACATAAACTTTTGTTTTTTACAACAATATGTGAACAAACAAACAGACATACTAGGAAAAAATGTAAAAAATTAGAACTACAACAGTCCACATTGTAATATAATATTAAGCAGCATAAACTTGATTTATTGATTGTTGGTTGATAAACGTCCAGTGGCAAATATTCCATGTATGTTCAGAACGAGAACAAGTTGACAAAAGATACAATATATAGGTCTTGTCATGATAGAGGCCATTCGGGATGATGGTCGGTGAAATGTGGACTGCCAGTAGAAAATGAGAGTATACTGGATAAGGACAGACATTTTGCATTGCAACAGACCACCTACGGACCCCTCAAAGAGTTGTTACAAGGGTTGCAAGTATGTCATGAAAGAAAAACAGAAAGACATACATACAAAGCACATTAAATTTAGCAAAAACGAAATTAAATTTACCTATAAAGCAGTTTGACAAAAAATTATTTTGATCATTGAGAAACTATATATTGCCTTAACAAAAGAATGTGATTCAAACATTTAGCTGACTTCTTCAGAGTTATCTCCCTGTAGTGTTATATACCATATTAATAACCGTTGAACTAACGGAGTTTTAATTGATAGAACGAGAATGTATTTTGTCGCAAAGAGAAAGGGTGGCCAATTAATTAAAAGCAAATCAAAATGAATGTAACCGTATAGCGTATAGTAGATTCTAGTATTGTTTCATCCATCGTTCTTCAAATTTAGTATGTTCCTATTTTGCTGTAAATTATGTTTTGTTCTATCATTCTACACATGCAATCAATTGAATTAAATAAAAGACAGATCCAGAAGATTAAAATTATAAAATTGTCCTTTTCTCTTTTTCCGGTTCAGACAAAACAATACCATCAATGCAACTTCCAGTAAACACTTTATTAAGAAGAATCAAGTAAACACATTTGATAAGTGGTTTGACGCGAGCATTTTTAAAAAGTACGAATGTTAGATTCATTGGAATCACGTGAACAATTTATTAAGAGATATACAACAAAGGAAATGTGATCCTACTGCACATTAAGATTTGTAAACATGGTTAATGGGTTGAACTTGATCATCTAAAATGTAAGAAAAAAAATACATCCATTATGAGGAAGTATTGGCTCTACAACTAACAACACCTCAAGTACGAATCATGCAGATGTTGAGTTTTGAGTGGTAGATCACCAGTAATATAAATATTTTTCTTTAATATTTTGACGTTTTTACTTTGTTCTGCAGAACTATGGATTATTCCTCCCCTCTCTTCCTCCGGACATCTGCATATTCTTTGCATCTCTTTCTCGTTGTTATTTTCCATGACTGATTTTCTATGTTAACCCACTCAAGCTTTTTCGCATTAGGAACATTCACAAAGTTTTGTATTTTATCAGTATTTTATAACAAAATGTAAATAGAATAAAGCAAAGTAATTCAACTACAGTTTAATTCACTTTTACGTTTAATTATGAAATGCGGTTCAACAGGATACACAATGTGTTGGTTGGGTTTATGAAAAGTGTCGAGTGATAGAATTTGACATGTGGCAGTAGCCTAGACTTATTTGTGAAAATAATCTTCATAACATTATATATATTGTAAATTAAAGCAGACTATTACTTCAACAATGATCAATGTTACAGCTTTGATGATAGATTTCAAGTTCTTCAGTGTACGAATTTTCTTTCTAACACATGGTATTCATAGTCAACATTGACAAGTTTTAACAATTTTAAAGGGGCCATAGACAGACGCTTTGTTCATTTTCATTCTTCAAATCAGTGAATGAATTAAGTATAAAACCAAGACAAAATACACATGATTTCCAATATTCCTATGACTCAAATTCGACATATCATTTCCTGTTAATGTGGAAGTTAAATCGCAATTTAAATTACTGCATTTAACGGGGTTGTTACACAAATTCTCATTACAACAGTATCTACACATAGCACCCCATCTTTCTCTATATCCGGTTGTTGGTGATCTCTGCCAAGTGCTGCATCCCTTTTCACAGCCATCATAGTGTCCGCTATCTCTTTCACATCCCACATATGCTTTTGGAATAGACGAAGGTAACACTTTTCCTATTGAGATTCGACAACGTTGCCCTATTGGACATGTAACCCGAGTTAAGTTCGGTTCTTTAATGTACTCACTATTTTCGAATCTGTAGAAGCCCTCGTTTCTATGGAAACATTCTAGTTGTTTATTTGATGTCGTATACACTGATAGCCAGTCTGACATTGTCCAAGTCCCAATACTATAACTTGACGTAAGACTGTCAAAAAGTTTCAAGGTATGCCGTTCATAGAACTCGTTTGACAGAAAACAAGTAGAATCACATGTTGTTGTTTTATTGTTACATCCGGTTGAGGAACCACTCCAGCAGGTGTCAGTTTCTAGACGAAGTTGCGCAGAGGCACAAATATGAGATCCATTGTATGCAAATGTAATTTTTTGTGTATTTGAACGAGATACACTAACACTGACCACATATGATGAAATATTTTCTCCAAATGTAACCCCTGGTACCATGCTGGGAGCTTTACTGTATGGAACGCCATTTGTTACACTGCTATAGAGATGTTCGATATTTAGTTTTACAGAAGGTAGCGAAGCTTCCGTTGTTTCATCAACGGTTGCATTGCACTCAATCTGTGGCACATCTGCTGTGGCAGAATAAACAGCAAACAAAGTTACCAGGACAAGCGTACATAATATTGTATCCATCGTATTTAACTTTTTGTAAGATTCTAGGTTTTTTTTTCTGAAATTAGAAAAAATATGTTTTAAACACGAAAAGAACTACTAGTATTACGATTGTAGCAAAATCAGATTAACACGAAATCCTTTTACAACTTAAAAAAATTAACGGTTATTTATAGCATGTACAGCATGTCAAATTAAAAAATAATGAATCACATTAGAATAATGCTAAATAATCCTTCTAAACTGATATCACTTCTTTACTATTAACGCTACTATTTCTACAATGATATTTATTCATCAATTTAGTAACACAAATCTAAGCTTATATACCAGTTTTTTTTAAATCTAGAATCATCTATAGATAACTAGAAAATAAATAAACAAAACTGTTTTTATTACATTGTAAAATGTAAATTCCGGAATATGTAAACACTTTCTGAAACATAAATATAACATATACTCTTTTCTAATTTGTCAAGAATATTCTACACTTAAAAATGAAATGTATACTACAGAAAAAATGGCCAAAAAAGAAAATTCTAGTTATCTACTTACTACTATTCGCAGTTATGATTAAAATAATTTATCCTTATTTACATTTTATATTATACTGTCAGGTACATGTACTCAATAGTACTTATAAGATATCAACATTATCCGGAAACAACAGGAAAATTCGCGTAAACACTTAATTACGTATCATAAAAATTGTTGATCAATAAAATTTAAAAATATTTTCATCCTGTCCGATGACATCCAGTATTGAATCAATTTCGATTAAAGAGATAAACTATTGTTATGTCTTCTATGTTGAATGTTTTTTTTATAGTTTTTTTTACATAAAAATTAAGAAAGTGTTTCCTTTTCTAATTTAAAACTGGAAAATGAACCCTCGTTGATGACGATTAATCACAAGTAAATATATATCTGAGGAATAGTGTTTGTGATGTAATAAAACATTGTTATATCATAAATCATACGTTTACTTATAAGGCAGTTTTATATGCTGCAATATATAGTGTATAACTATATGTATTTCCGGATTTTGTTTTTAAGCATTGAATTAAGTGCGTATAAATACTAATATATACATGTACTAGTGAATTGTACTGTCTATTATAATACAGTTAAGAAAATATAGAATTCGCAGAGATATGTCGTTTTACGAGAGTTAATTTTGCAAGATTAACTAAAACGAGAAAGAGGGTTATCTTTGAAAAGAAATGATTGGTACTTTAAAATTAAAAAGAGATAAGATTTTATGTTATAGTTAAAAATTAAAAGCAAGAGTGCAATACATACTTCCTACATATAGTTATCAAAGGTACTAGGATTATAAATTAAATACGGAAAACGCGCGTTTCGTTTACATAAGACTCATCAGTGACACTCAGACCAAAATAGTTATAAAGCCGAACAATTACAATGTTGAAGAGCATTGAGGACCCAAAATTTCAAAAAATGTTGTGCCAAATACGGATAAGGTAATCTATTGCTGGGGGAAAATCCTTAATTTCAGCTGACCTCTAAACAGAAATATGTACAGTTCATTTCATTTTTTGTTAAGTAAGACATGAATATGTTAAGTGTTTTTCTATGGAAAACAATTACAAAAATCGACATTATGATGAGTGTTCTAAAGGAACCTCCACACATGAATCCATGAAGGCAAATATCTTTTTTTATAGCTAATATGTTAGGAAATTCGAATGTGTATCATAGTTAACAATTTGACACCAAAAAAAGCTAGCGTATGTTAAAATTTAAAACTCGTTTACTTATCGGTACTTGTACATCGTCGGTTTTTAAATAATTGGCTTTGAACGTTCCTGATGAAGGTAAATAAAAAAACCCGCTTCGGACGCATCACATTATTAAACGTGTTGTTTTTAATTTTGTACCAACAAGAGACACGACTAGTTTCTGTGACATCATGTGTTCAACTATCACCGTACAGTCTCATTAAAAAAACCCAGGAACAACACACTTTATCAGAACAATTTCCTTGGATACATAGCAGTTTGACAAACACTTATCTAAGAATTGAGAAGCAAGTTATTTCTTTAACAATAGAACGTGATTCAAGCATTTAGCAGATTTTACAGAATTATCTCCCTGTAGATCACCAATGGTAGATTTCGTCAACATATTTTATCAATTTTATTGTATTCTTACTTTAAATTATGAAATATGTTGTACGTGTACATAATTTTTTGAATGACTGTTTGTTTCAAGCACCAAGAGAAAAGATTTGACGTGTTTTAGTACTTATTTGTGAAAATACTCTTTTGTAGAATTATCTGAATATCTTTTTTTTTATGGAGGGGGGATGTTAGGATGAAATTTGAAAGAAAACAAGCAGGACAGACCCTTTGAGCAGGACGAGACACTGCAAAACAAAAAGGGAGGATGACAATGACAATGTTTGTAAAGAATAAACTAATTAAAAAGGGAAGGACCGACTACAGTTAAAACTTAAAAAAAGGACAGAGATTACAACTAAAAACATGATCTATTCATACAGGCTGTAATATCTCATTGTCAGCAGTCATATTATACTGTGTAAATAGAACTAAGAAGATGCAGTATGATAGCCAATTGACACAGAAATTAACAATTATAGGTCACTATGTGCTTTGAACAATGATTAAACCCATACTGCATAGTCACCTATAAAAGTATTATAGAAAACTGAAAGACATTTCCTTTAGAAAGATGACTGAATATATGGTTGAATATGGATTTCAAATTTGTTTTAAATTTATTTTAGTCCTGAAAAAAATAAAAAAAAAAAAAATACTGACCTCTGTGGAAAATTCAAAAAGGAAAGTCCAAAGTCCAAAATCAAAAGACAAAATCAAAATTCCAAACACATCAAACGAATGGATAACAACTGTCATATTCCTGACTACACCATTCTGTAAAATGCCAATGAAACATAATTTCAATACTTTGAGCAAAAACTAATCAATGTATTATTGATTCAAATTAAAAGATACATAAGCATTTGGAAATAGAATTTCATATTTATTTTTTTCAAATGTTATATCTCGTAATATGTTCAATGTTAAGTGTAGATAAAGGAGATGCTAGGTAGATACTTTAATTGGACAGCAATACAACAACAAAAATAACCAAAGTGTACATGAAGAATAATGTGATTGTTAAAGTAATAGTGGAAGATATTAGCAGGCAAACTCGAGGGAATTGTGCAAATGATGATACAAGCATGAAAATTACCACAAAGCGTCATTATTATATACTTTTAAAGAGACAACTGCTGGCCATTAAAAAAATCATTTTTTCAAGATGGCCACCGCCGTTTTCTAAAATGGCTGTTTTTTCAGTTTGAAAATACTGATTTTTTCTGGTAAAGTTTACGTTTACCTTCTTTTGGTGCAAAACAGCTGTCAGGTTTGGAAGCTACCTTCTTTACATGTGAATAATTCACTAGACATGAGTATTTGACACATACAGGGTTTGCGCATGCGCGAAAATGTAATAAAATTCATTAAAAAATATTTTAACTATTTACTATAAAATAAGTGATTTGGGATTTTTTTAATGATATTATGATTTGGTTTGATAACATTTTTCAAGGTTATGACACACATGATTTAACAATTTTACGCATGCGCAAACTATTTATAGACATAATGAGTGATTTATATGCACTACAAGGGCAAACTGGTATAAATCGTAGTTCATCTCATTACTCTAAAAAGCAAGTAAGTGTAAAAGCTATAATGCCACTGTTAAAAAACAAGCCATTTCAGTTGCAATGATCAGGTATTTGATAGACAAGACGGAAAATGTGGTTAAAACGAGAAAAACATCAAAGGAACGACATATCAGCCACTTTTTGTAATGGATATTCAGTGGGAATTGCCTGATTTGTACAGAGAAAATAAGTTTATCGTCATGTAAGGTGGATTTCACATTGAAATGACTTGTTATAAAATTCTGGGTGTCATGTGTCCTCACTAAAACCATTATTGCAACACCTAGAACGGCATATTCTTGTATGTATGTTCAAATGTACCTAGGACTAGACACGCGCATCATGCAGATAACTCTATGTGTTTTAGCTTGAAAGTTATATATCGGGTTAAGAAAGCTAAACACAGAAATTATAATCATGTCATGACTCTGTGACGTTCAATGATTTGATAGACTGGCGTGAGAAAATATAGTCCTCTCTACCACAGTTCAATTCCTGGCGTTCAATTATAAAATAAGAACTTCTTGTGAATTTGGTAGTATGCTTATTTTATGAGTCAGATTTTGTACAAACAGTCCATATAAAGCATGATACTGTATTCATTTATGTCTTGATCGTGTAACATATTCTCGATCGCGACAGACCTTCTCCGAGATATGGCTTCCCTTCTCATAAGTCACCCACAGGTGGAAATTGATTTTGAAAATTATAATTTTACTGTACGTAAGACCAGAAAATATTTTTCTTATAACACAATTGATCAGACAAAAACAGAATAATGCAATTGTAAAGGGCGATGTGTTGTCATAGGTTTAACCGAAGACCTCATGTAGACGTATTGATGGTAGCTAGACCAGAAGTCAGTAGACTATCAGATAAATTTTCAAGATCTAGTGGTGTGAGGCATTCTATAATAGATGAACGACTTAATGAAAACACAAGGGTTTTTTTAAAAAGATCAAAGGCAAATAATTTGAAGATCGTTTGAAGCAAAAACAAAACGAAGGAGAACCGGTTTCTTATAACCAGATTAAAAAGAACAACTTTTAGTATGTCGGTAAAATAAAACTGTAAACGTTTTTGTAAAAAACAAAGCTAGAGCTCTTAGATATCTTTTCTAGACTTTTATTTTTTGTGTCGCAGTGGACACATTGATTTGGAATATTTCTTAATCTATAAAGACAAACTGCTCCTCTATTTTTGTCTTTGGATGTCATTTTAAACAGTGGTATTAAATCGGTGCAAATGAATAAGCTTGAAACATTTTGTTATTTACAGATCAAAATTCAGACGCATTTATCGTTGATAGAGCAGCAATGGTTATTCTAGGCCACCTTGTAGGGAATCAATATTTGATGATTTTGCAATTGTGTTATACGGCCTTAAATAAAATCTTGCATCGATAAGTATTCAAGAGTAGATATTGTGTTAGATTTACTAAATGAATCATTGAAAGGCTAGATGTGAGAAGTCAAAAATTGGGTTCTGGAGTAGTTTTCTCTATGAAGATGACAACGAAACGAAATTTTTCAAGTGTCTTGCCGACAGAAATGCTTCTGTAGAGACTAATAAGGATACTTTCCAGCTACCCCTTGTAAGCATGGAGAAGCAGATATACGAATGTTGGCCCATGTTCGGCCTGATTATGAAAAGTGTTGTAGGACGGTAATTTAAGGTAGCACCGACACAGATGTAGTAGTATTAAGAATTGCAGCACTCAAAAAATATGGTGGAACAAACTGTGAATAGGTTTTGGCAGGAATGAAGACTTTTGATGGCTTCTTGTACGTGATATATCAAATGCGTTTGTCCACATGTAGCTACTCTTCCTTTCATTCATACATTCAGTGCATGTGATACTAAGGGAATAGGTCAGTTTGGATGACATGATATGAGCGTCACTGATGAGTCTTGTGTAGACAAAACGCGCGTCTGGCGTACTAAATTATAATCCTGGTACCTTTGATAACTATTAACACCACTGGGTCGATGCCTCTGCTGATGGACGTTTCGTCCCCGAGGGTATCACCAGCCCAGTAGTCAGCACTTCGGTGTTGACATGAATATCAATTATGTGGTCATTTTTATAAATTTCCTGTTTACAAAACTTTGAATTTTTCGAAAAACTAAGGAGTTTCTTATCCCTGCAGGCATAGATTACCTTAGCCGTATTTGGCACAACTTTTTGGAATTTTGGATCCTCAATGCTCTTCAACTTTGTATTTGTTTGGGTTATAACTATTTTGATATGAGCGTCACTGATGAGTCTTATGTAGACAAAACGCGCGTCTGGCGTACAAAATTATACTCCTGGTACCTTTGATAACTATATATGAAGTATTTCAACATGTAAGGGACGTACATTTTTCTTTGCTGAAGTATAAAGACAAATACAAGGACATAAAAGAAGCATTTGTTTGCATCATGTATGACATCACTTTTTGCTGTTAACGAGGCACGATGTAAATTTTTACCCAGGAAGCAGTGGTATTGTGATGTAGTTCCGCCTACAAGAGGGTTTTTTCGGAGCACATCCAAAGAGCAGCGTATCAAGGAGGATAAGTTTGGGCTCAGCCTGATTTATGTACCAATTCATGAACACTGGGGTTGGATGAAGGAATAAAATCGATGACTTCTTCGGCTACCGTTAAAATTGCATCCTCCTGTCGGGAACTTCTGAAATGAGGAGGCGGAAAATCCAGTTGTGTTGGTGACTGTAAATGCTACCGTTCTGTCCTTCTTTGTACGAGTTTTGTTATTGGCTACTGTCCGATAATTTTAAGATAGCGAACCTGTCTTTCTAACAAAACTAGACATTTAATCGTAACAAAGAATGTGATATCACTTGGTCAGTTGATGAAAATTATAAAAAAAAATACATTTTCAAACATTTTGCCGCCATTTTGAAACCGGAAATCACTCTTTTTGTCATTTATGTGTTGTTTTTCCGTACTTTAGGAACTGTCATTTACGCTTAATAAAACCTAACATTGGATAATACCTATAACAAAACTTTCAAAGATTTACAACTGGATATGACGCCATTTGCAAATTGATCGGTCGCCATCTTGAAAAAATGGAAATTTTTGATGACCAGCACATGATTTCTTTTAATTATCGTTTAGTCCACCTGTATACCAAATTTCATGCTTGTATTTCATGCTTGTGTTATTACTTGTTTTAAGTTGATGAAAATTATTAAAATATTTTTTACGTATTTGCATCTAATTTGGAACCGGAAACCACTATTTTTCTTCAGTTATGTGTTGTTTTGTCGTACTAAGGAGCTGTTTTTAACGTTTTATCATATCTTACATTGAATTATACATAACATATCTTTCAAGGATTAGAATCCCTTGTAAAATATCTTGAAAGTGAAAAAAATCGAAATTGAGACTCGTTAGCCGACATTTTGAAACCGGAAGTCACCTTAAGTTTCATCAATGTATTGTCTAGTCGTTATTTATGAACTGCCATTTTCTTTTTATCAAATCTAACAATGGATTTTACATATAACACACCTTTCAAAGGATTAACAAATATTGGCTAATTTGTTTTGACGCCATTTTCAAAATGTGTGGTGGCCATCTTGAAAAAATGATTATTTTTTTTGGCCAGCAGCGGATTTTTTATAAGTATCGTTCAGTTAACCTTTATACCAAATTTCATGCTTGTATCACGATTTGCACAATTATGTCCATAATATCTCCCACTATAACGCCGAAAGTGATGTTTAATGCTTAAATTTCAGAAGAAAATAGAAAAGACTAATAAATGCAAGTTAAATTAATGACTAAAAAGTTCAATTAAAGGTTACTAAGTATGTTAAAGGTGTGTGTTTTACTTTGTACTAAGATGTTTATAGTACTGATTTTGGTAAGATGAACATAGTAAGTACACGGACTATTAAGGAATTCACAAGGAAAATTACAAAAAAAAAAAAATAGAGGATAGGTTTATAATAACTGATTATATAGTATGGGTTTTGTTCATTGTTGAAGGCAGTAATGTAGTTGATTATACAGTATGGGTTTTGTTCACTGTTCAATGCAGTAATGTTGCTGATTATACATTATTGGTTTTGCTCATTGTTAAAGGCAGTAATGAAACTGATTATACAGTATAGGTTTTGCTCATTGTTGAAGGCAGTTATGTAGCTAACTATACAGTATAGGTTTTGTTCAATGTTGAAAACAATATTCTAACTGATTATACAATGTGTTTTCGTTCATTGTTGAAGGCAGTTATGTATCTGATTATACAGTACGGGTTTTGTTCATTGTTGAAGGCAGAAAAGTAACTAGTTATACAGTATGGGTTTTGTCCATTGTTGAAGGCAGTAATGAAACTGATTATACAGTATGGGTTTTATTCATTGTTGAAAGCAGTAATATAACTGATCATACAGTATGGGTTTGGTTTATTCTTGTAGGCATTATAAACATATCTGATTATTCAGTGTGGGTTCATTGTTCATTGTTGAAGGAAGTAATGTAGCTTGTTATACAGTATTTGTTTTGGTTCATTGTTGAAGACAGTCATAAAACTGATTATACAGTTTGGGTTTTGATCATTGTTGAAGGCAGTAATATAGCTGTTTATGCAGTATAGGTATTTTTCATTTTTAAAGGTAGTCACATAACTGCTTATATAGTATGGGTTTTGTTTATTGTTTTAGGCATAAACATATCTGATTATACAATTTAAGTTTCGTTCATTGTTGAAGGCAGTTATGTAGCTTATTATACAGTAATGGTTTTGTCCATTGTTGAAGGTAGTTATGAAACTGATTATACAGTATGGGTTTTGTTCATTGTTGAAGGCATTAATATATCTGATTATACAGTATGGGTTTAGTTCATTGTTGAAAGCAGTAATGTAGCTGATTATACAGTATTGGTTTTGTTCATTGTTGAAGGCAGTCACATAACTACTTATATAGTATTGGTTTTGTTTATCGTTGAACGCAGTAATTAAGCTATTTATACAGGAAGGATTCTGTTCATTATTGAAGGCAGTAATGCAGCTGGAGTATTGTTTTATCAAGAAAGAAGAACGGAAAATTACAGAGACTATAAAAACAGTAAGGTTTGCAATTCTTAGAGTTAATTCAGACAGGTTTCTAAAATAAATCTATTTAGGAAATCGATATTGAGTAATCAAAAATTATAAAAATAAGGTAAAATGACAAACATACCGAACTCCGAGGTAAACTCAAAACAGAATGTCCTTTTTCAGATGACTAAAGCGCAAAACAATTAAACGAATTAACACCAAATTTGGTACAGAAATTTTGATTAAAAAGATGTGGATTAAACCTTGTTGAATAGTTAACTAAACCTCTCAATTGTAAGACATAAACTTCCATTTTTTTACAACAATATGTGAACAAACAAACAGACATACTAGGAAAAAATGTAAAAAATTAGGACTACAACAGTCCACATTGCATTATAATATTAAGCAGCATAAACTTGATTGATTGATTGTTGGCTGAGTAACGTCCAGTGGCATATATTGCATGTATGTTCAGGACGAGACCATGTGAACATGTTGACAATATATACAATATATAGGTCCTGTCATGATAGAGACCATTCGGGATGATGGTCGGGGAAATGTGAACTGCCACTAGAAAATGAGAGTATATTGGATAGGGACAGATATTTTGCATTGCAACAGACCACCTACGGACCCCCCAAAGAGTTGTTACAAGGGTTGCAAGTATGTCATGAAAGAAAAACAGAAAACATACATACAAAGCACATTAAATTTAGCAAAAACGAAATTAAATTTACCTATACAGCAGTTTGACAAAAAAATATTTTGATCATTGAGAAACTATATATTGCCTTAACAAAAGAATGTGATTCAAACATTTAGCTGACTTTTTCAGAGTTATATCCCTGTAGTGTTATATACCATATCAATAAACGTTGAACTATTGTATTTTGTCGCAAAGAGAAAGGGTGACCAATTAATTTAAAGCAAATCAAAATGAATGTAACCGTATAACTTATAGTAGATTCTAGTATTATTTCATCCATCGTTCTTCAAATTTAGTATGGTTTCATCTTGCTGTGAATTATGTATTGTTTTATCATGCTACGCATGCAATTAATTAAATAAAAAAAAACCGACAGATTTACAGGAAACTTAGGTTACTAAATTGTACTTTTCCCTCTTTCTGGTTCAGAAAAAAACTACCCCATCAATGCTACCTCAAGGAAATAGTTATTAAAGGTACCAGGATTATAATAAAGAACGCCAGACGCGCGTTTCTTCTGCATAAGACTAATCAGTGATGCTCATATCAAAATATCTATAAAGCCAAACACGTACAAAGTTGAAAAGCAATGAGTATCCAAAATTCCAAAAAGTTGTGCCTAGTAATCTATGCCTGGGATAAGAATATCCTTAGTTTTTCGAAAAATTCAAAGTTTTGTAAACAGGACATTTATAAAAAATACCACATTTAATAATTGATATTCATGACAACACCGAAGTGTTGACTCCTGTGCTGGTGATACCCTCGGGGACGAAACGTTCACCAGCAGTGGCATCGATTCAGTGATGTAAACAGTTATCAAAGGTACCAGGATTACAATTTAATGCGCCAGACGCGCGTTTCATCATCAGTGACGCTCATATCAAATATTTGTAAAACCAAACAAGTACAAAGTTGAATAGCACTGATGATCCAAAATTCCAAAAAGTTGTGTCAAATACGGCTAAGGTAATCGATGCATGGGATAAGAAAATCCTACGTTTTTCGAAAAATCTAAAGTTTTGTAAACAGGAAATTTATAAAAATGACCACATTATTGATATTCATTTTTCAGGAATTTTATAAAAATGATAAGTGGTATGGCATTTTGTTTTGAAAATACGAATACTAGATTAAATGGAATCACAGGAACATTTTATTTAGAGATGTACAACAAAGGAAATTCAGTTATCCTACTGCGCATTAAGATTTGTTAACATGATAAAAATACAAGAATATATTTTGTCGCAAAGAGAAAGAGTAACCAACTAATTTTAAGCAAATCAAAATGAATGTAACCGTATTACTTATAGTAAATTCTAGTATTATTTCATTCATCGTTCTTCACATTTAGTATGGTTTCATCTTGCTGTGAATTATGTATTGTTCTATTATGCTACACATGCAATCAATTAAATTAAATAAAAGACAGATCCAGAAGATTAAAATTATAAAATTGTCCTTTTCTCTCTTTCCGGTTCAGACAAAACTATCCCATCAATGCAACTTCGAGTAAACACTTTATTAAGAAGAATCAAGTAAACACTTTTGATAAGTGGTATGACGTGAGCATTTAAAAAAAAACAAATATTAGATTAAGTGGAATCACGTGAACATTTTATTGAGAGATATACAACAAAGGAAATGTGATCCTACTGCGCATTAAGATTTGTAAACATGGTTAATAAGTTGATCATCTATAATTTAAGAAACAAAATTTACATTCATTATGAGGAAGTATTGGCTCTACAATTAACAACACCTCAAGTACGATTCATGCAGATGTTGAGTATTGCGTGGTAGATCACCAGTAATATCAATATTTTTCTTTAATATTTTGACGTTTTTACTTTGTTCTGCAACACAATGGATTATTCCTCCCCTCTCTTTCCCCGGACATCTGCAAATACTTTGCATCTCTTTCTCCTAGTTATTGGCAACACTGATTTTCTATGAAAATAATAATGTTAACCCGCTCAAGCTTTTTCGCATCAGGAACATTCACAAAGTTTTGTATTTTATCAGTATTTTATAACAAAATGTAAATAAAATAAAGCAAAGTAATTCAACTACAGTTTAATTCACTTTTACGTTTAATTATGAAATATAGTTCAACAGGATACACAATGTGTTGGATGGATGTTTATGAAAAGTGTCGAGTGATAAAATTTGACATGTGGCAGTAGCCTAGACTTATTTGTGAAAATAATCTTCATAACATTATATATATTGTAAATTATAGCAGACTATTACTTCAACAATGATCAATGTTACAGCTATGATGATAGATATCAAGTTCTTCAGTGTACGAATGTTCTTTCTAACACAGGGTATTCATAGTCAACATTAACAAGTTTTATCAATTTTAAAGGGGCCATAGACAGACGAATTGTTCATTTTCATTCTTCAAATCAGTGAATAAATTAAGTATAAAACCAAGACAAAATACACATGATTTCCAATATTCCTATGACTCAAATTCGACATATCATTTTCTGTTCATGTGGAAGTTAAATCGCAATTTAGATTACTGCATTTAACGGGGTTGTTACACAAATTCTCATAACAACAGTATCTACACATAGCACCCCATCTTTCTCTATATCCGGTTGTTGGTGATCTCTGCCAAGTGCTGCATCCCTTTTCACAGCCATCATAGTGTCCGCTATCTCTTTCACATCCCACATATGCTTTTGGAATAGACGAAGGTAACACTTTTCCTATTGAGATTCGACAACGTTGCCCTATTGGACATGTAACCCGAGTTAAGTTCGGTTCTTTAATGTACTCACTATTTTCGAATCTGTAGAAGCCCTCGTTTCTATGGAAACATTCTAGTTGTTTGTTTGATGTCGTATACACTGATAGCCAGTCTGACATTGTCCAAGTCCCAATATTGTAACTTGACGTAAGACTGTCAAAAAGTTTCAAGGTATGCCGTTCATAGAATTCGTTTGACAGAAAACAAGTAGAATCACATGTTGTTGTTTTATTGTTACATCCGGTTGAGGAACCACTCCAGCAGGTGTCAGTTTCTAGACGAAGTTGCGCAGAGGCACAAATATGAGATCCATTGTATGCAAATGTAATTTTTTGTGTATTTGAACGAGATACACTAACACTGACCACATATGATGAAATATTTCCTCCAAACGTAACCCCTGGTACCATGCTGGGAGCTTTACTGTACGGAACGCCATTTGTTACACTGCTATACAGATGTTCGATATTTAGTTTTACAGAAGGTAGCGAAATTTCCGTTGTATCATCAACAGTTGCATTGCACTCAATCTGTGGCACATCTGCTGTGGCAGAATAAACAGCAAACAAAGTTACCAGGACAAGCTTACATAATATTGTATCCATCGTATTTAACTTTTTGTAAGATTTTAGTTTTCTTTTTCTGAAATTAGAAAAATATGTTTTAAACACGAAAAGAACTACTAGTATTACGATTGTAGCAAAATCAGATTAACACGAAATCCTTTTACAACTTAAAAAAATTAACGGCTATTTATAGCATGTACAGCATGTCAAATTAAAAAATAATGAATCACATTAGAATAATGCCAAATAATTCTTCTAAACTAATATCACTTCTTTACTATTAAAGCTACTATTTCCACAATGATATTTATTCATCAATTTAGTAACACAAATCTTAGCTTATATACCATTTTTTTTTTAAATCTAGAATTATCTATAGATAACTAGAAAATAAATAAACAAAACTGTTTTTTTATTACATTGCACAATGTAAATTCCGGAATATGTAAACACTTTCTGAAACATAAATATAACATATACTCTTTTCTAGTTTGTCAAGAATATTCTACACTTGAAAATGAAATGTATATTACAGAAAAAATGGCAAAAAAGAAAATTCTAGTTATCTACTTACTACTATTCGCAGTTATGGTTAAAATAATTTATCATTATTTACATTTTATATTATACTGTCAGGTACATGTACTCAATAGTACTTGTAAGATATCAACATTATCCGGAAACTACAGGAAAATTCGCGTTAACACTTAATTACGTATCATAAAAAATTGTTGATCAATAAAATTTAAAAATATTTTCATCCTGTCCGGTGACATCCAGTATTGAATCAATTTAGATTAAAGAGATAATTTTTTATAAACTGTTGTTATTTCTTCTATGTTAAATTTTTTTTTTATAGTTTTTTTTACATAAAAAAATAAGAAAGTGTTTTGTTTTCTAATTTAAAGCTGGGAAATAAACCCTCGTTGATGACGATTAATCACAAGTAAATATATATCTGAGGAATGGTGTTTGTGATGTAATAAAACATTGTTATATCATAAATCATACTTTTACTTATAAGGCAGTTTTATTTGCTGCAATATATAGTGTATACATATATGTATTTCCAGATTTTGTTTTTTTAGCATTGAATCAAGTGCGTATAAATACTAATATATACTAGTGAATTGTACTGTCTATTTTAATACAGTAAAGAAAATATAGAATTCGCAGAAATATGTCGTTTTACTAACGTCAATTTTGCGAGATAAACCAAAACGAAGAAGAGGGTTATCTTTGAAAAGAAATGCTTGGTACTTTGAAATTAAAAAGAGATAAGATTTTATGTTATAATGAAAAATCAAAACCAAGAGTTCAATACATACTTCCTACATATAGTTATCAACGGTACTATGATTATAAATTAAATACGGAAAACGCGCGTTTCGTTTACATAAGACTCATCAGTGACACTCAGACCAAAATAGTTATAAAGCCGAACAAGTACAATGTTGAAGAGCATTGAGGACCCAAAATTTCAAAAAATGTTGTGCCAAATACGGATAAGGTAATCTATTGCTGGGGCAAAATCCTTAATTTCAGCTAACCTCTAAACAGAAATATGTACAGTTCATTTCATTTTTTGTTAAGTTAGACAGGAATATGTTAAGTGTTTTTCTATGGAAAACAATTCCAAAAATCGACATTATGATGAGTTTTCTAAAGGAACCTCCAAACATGAATCCATGAAGGCAAATATCTTTTTTTATAGCTAATATGTTAGGAAATTCGAATGTGTATCATAGTTAACAATTTGACACCAAAACAAAGCTAGCGTATGTTAAAATTTAAAACTAGTTTTACTTGTCGGTACTTGTACATCGTCGGTTTTTAAATAATTGGCTTTGAACGTTCCTGATGAAGGTAAATAAAAAAACCCGCTTCGGACGCATCACATTATTAAACGTGTTGTTTTTAATTTTGTACCAACAAGAGACACGACTACTTTCTGTGACATCATGTGTTCAACTATCACCGTACAGTCACATCATGTGTTCAACTATCACCGTACAGTCACATTAAAAAACCCAAGGAACAACACACTTTATCAGAACAATTTTCTTGGATATATAGCAGTTTGACAAACACTTATCTAAGAATTGAGAAGCAAGTTATTTCTTTAACAATAGAACGTGATTCAAGCATTCAGCTGATTTTACAGAATTATCTCCCTGTAGTATAATGTACCACATTATTATACGTAAAATAACGGGTTTATTATTTTTCGAAGAATCAAATAAGCACTTAAGTGTAATCACGTGAACATTTTATTGAGATAAATATATCAAAGGAAAATCAGTGATTCTTCTGTGCATTAAGATTTGTTAATGTCGATCATCTAAAAGTTAAGAATCTTTTTGAGTGGTAGATCACCAGTGGTAGATTTCGTCAACATATTTGAATTCTTATTTTAAATTATGAAATATGTTGTACGTTTACATAATTTTTTGAATAACTGTTTGTTTAAAGCACCTAGGAAAAGATTTGACGTGTTTTAGTACTTATTTGTGAAAATACTCTTCTGTTGAATTATCTTTATATCTTTTGTTTTATGGAGGGGGGATGTTAGGATGAAATTTGAAAAAAAAACAAGCAGGACAGGACCTTTGAGCAGGACGAGACACTGCAAAACAAAAAGGGAGGATGACAATGACAATGTTTGTAAAGAATGAACTAATTAAAAAGGGAGGGACCGACTACAGTTAAAACTTTAAAAAAGGACAGAGATTACAACTAAAAACATGATCTATTCATAGTCCATTATAAGGATAATTACCATAGATATACGAACTGTTCAATTATATTCTTTAAATTGGTATAAAACGGTAACTACAACAAAAGCACATGATTTCCAATATTCCTACGACCCAAATTCGAAGTAAGATAGCAATCTAAATTACTGCATATCTTGGGGTTGTTACACAAATTCTCATTGCAACAGTATTTACACATTAGAGCCCATCTTATTCTAATTCCAACTGGTGATATCTGCCAGGTACTGCATTCCCCATGTTCTTGTCCACACCATTCATAGTGTCCGCTATCGCGTTCACATCCTACATAATGCTTTTTGGAAGGACGAAGGGAGATATTTTCCTAGTGTGATTCGACAACGTTGTTCTATTGGACATGGACCGCGAGTTAAGTTCCGTTCTGTAAGGTACTGATTATTTTCGAACCTGTAGAAGCACTCGTCTCTATGGAAACATTCTAGTTGTTTGTTTAATGTGGTATACACTGATAGCTAGTTTTACATTGTACAAGTACCAATACTATAACTTGACGTAAGACTGTCAAAAAGTGTCAAGGTATGCCGTTCATAGAATTCGTTTGACAGAAAACAAGTAGAATCACATGTTGTTGTTTTATTGTTACATCCGGTTGAGGAACTACTCCAGCAGGTATCAGTTTCTAGACGAAGTTGCGCAGAGGCACAAATATGAGATCCATTATATGCAAATGTAATTTTTTGTGTATTTGAACGAGATACACTAACACTGACCACATATGATGAAATATTTCCTCCAAACGTAACCCCTGGTACCATGCTGGGAGCTTTACTGTATGGAACGCCATTTGTTACACTGCTATACAGATGTTCGATATTTAGTTTTACAGAAGGTAGCGAAGCTTCCGTTGTTTCATCAACGGTTGCATTGCACTCAATCTGTGGCACATCTGCTGTGCCAGAATAAAAAGCATACAAAGTTACCAGGACAAGCGTACAAAAAAATTATCCATCGTATTCAACTTCTTGTAAGATGTTAGTTTTCTTTTTCTGAAATCAGAAAAATAGAATTTAAACACGAAAATGAACTACTAGTATTACGATTGTAGCAAAATCAGATTAACACGGAATCCTTTTCCAACTTAAAAAAGGTAATGGTTATTTATACAATGTACAGCATGTCAAATTAAAAAAAAAATATATCACATTAGAATACTTCTAAATAATTCTTCTAAACTAATATCACTTTTTTTACTATTGACGGTACTATTTCTACAATGATATTTATTCGTCAATTTAGTAACACAAATTTTAGCTTATATACCAAATTTTTTTAAAATCTAGAATTATCTATAGATAACTAGAAAGTAAATAAACAAAACTGTATTTATTACATTGCACAATGTAAATTCCGGAATATATAAGCACTTTCTGAAACATAAATATAAAACATACTTTTTTTCTAATTTGTCAATAATATTCTAGAACTAAAAATGAAATGGATATTACAGCAAAAACGGCAAAAAAGAAAATGCTAGTTATTTACTTACTACTATTCGCAGTTATGATTAAAAAAAATTTATCATTATTTACATTTTATATTATACTGTCAGGTACATGTACTCAATAGTACTTGTAAGATATCAACATTATCCGGAAACTACAGGAAAATTCTCGTTAAGACTTAATTACGTATCATAACAATGTCCGGTGACATCCAGTATTGAATCAATTTCGATTAAAAAGATAATTTTTCATAAACTGTTGTTATGTTTTCTATGTTAAATGTTGGTTTTTTTTACATAAAAAATTAAGAAGGTGTTTCTTTTTCTAATTTAAAGCTGGGAAATGAACCCTCGTTGATGACTATTAATCACAAGTAAATTTATATCTGAGGAATAGTGTTTGTGATGTAATAAAACATTGTTATATCATAAATCATACGTTTACTTATAAGGCAGTTTTATTTGCTGCAATATATAGTGTATAAATATATGTATTTCCGGATTTTGTTTTTTAGCATTGAATTAAGTGCGTATAAATACTAATATATACTAGTGAATTGTACTGTCTATTATAATACAGTTAAGAAAATATAGAATTCGCAGAAATATGTCGTTTTACTAAAGTCAATTTTGCGAGATTAACCAAAACGAAGAAGAGGGTTATCTTTGAAAAGAAATGATTGGTACTTTGAAATTAAAAAGAGATAAGATTTTATGTTATAGTAAAAAATTAAAACCAAGAGTTCAATACATACTTCCTACATATAGTTATCAACGGTACTAGGATTATAAATTAAATTAAATACTCATCAGTGACACTCAGACCAAAATAGTTATAAAGCCGAACAAGTACAATGTTGAAGAGCATTGAGGACCCAAAATTTCAAAAATGTTGTGCCAAATACGGATAAGGTAATCTATTGCTGGGGGAAAATCCTTAATTTCAGCTGACCTCTAAACAGAAATATGTACAGTTCATTTCATTTTTTGTTAAGTAAGACATGAATATGTTAAGTGTTTTTCTATGGAAAACAATTACAAAAATCGACATTATGATGAGTTTTCTAAAGTAACCTCCAAACATGATTCCATGAAGGCAAATATCTTTTTTTATAGCTAATATGTTAGGAAATTCGAATGTGTATCATAGTTAACAATTTGACACCAAAAAAAAAGCTAGCGTATGTTAAAATTTAAAACTCGTTTACTTATCGGTACTTGTACATCGTCGGTTTTTAAATATTTGGCTTTGAACGTTCCCGATGAAGGTAAATAAAAAAAACGCGTCGGACGCATCACATTATTAAACGTGTTGTTTTTAATTTGGTACCAACAAGAGACACGACTACTTTATGTGACATCATGTGTTCAACTATCACCGTACAGTCACATCATGTGTTCAACTATCACCGTATAGTCACATCATGTGTTCAACTATCACCGTGCAGTCACATCATGTGTTCAACTATCACCGTACAGTCACATTAAAAAAAACCAGGGACAACACACTTTATCAGAACAATGTCCTTGGATATATAGCAGTTTGACAAACACTTTTTTAAGAATTGAGAAGCAAGTTATTTCTTTAACAAAAGAACGTGATTCAAGCATTCAGCTGATTTTACAGAATTATCTCCCTGTAGTACCACATTATTATACGAAAAATAACGGGTTTTTTTTTTCTTTCGAAGAATCAAATAAACACTTAAGTGTAATTACGTGAACATTTTATTGAGATAAATATATCAAAGGAAAATCAGTGATTCTTCTGTGCATTAAGATTTGTTACTGTCGATCATCTAAAAGTTATGAATCATTTTGAGTGGTAGATCACCAGTGGTAGATTTCGTCAACATATTTGAATTCTTATTTTAAATTATGAAATATGTTGTACGTTTACATAATTTTTTGAATGACTGTTTGTTTCAAGCACCTAGAGAAAAGATTATTTGTTACTGTCGATCATCTAAAAGTTATGAATCATTTTGAGTGGTAGATCACCAGTGGTAGATTTCGTCAACATATTTGAATTCTTATTTTAAATTATGAAATATGTTGTACGTTTACATAATTTTTTGAATGACTGTTTGTTTCAAGCACCTAGAGAAAAGATTTGACGTGTTTTAGTACTTATTTGTGAAAATACTCTTCTGTAGGATTATCTTTATATCTTTTGTTTTATGGAGGGGGGATGTTAGGATGAAATTTGAAAAAAAACAAGCAGGACAGGACCTTTGAGCAGGACGAGACACTGCAAAACAAAAAGGGAGGATGACAATGACAATGTTTGTAAAGAATAAACTAATTAAAAGGGAGGGATCGACTACAGTTAAAACTTTAAAAAAGGACAGAGATTACAACTAAAAACATGATCTATTCATAGTCCATTATAAGGATAATTATCATAGATATACGAACTGTTCAATTATATTCTTTAAATTGGTATAAAACGGTAACCACAACAAAAGCACATGATTTCCAATATTCCTACGACCCAAATTCGAAGTAAGATAGCAATCTAAATTACTGCATATCTTGGGGTTGTTACACAAGTTCTCATTGCAACAGTATTTACACATTAGAGCCCATCTTATTCTAATTCCAACTGGTGATGTCTGCCAGGTACTGCATTCCCCATGTTCTTGTTCACACTCATCATAGTGTCCGCTATCGCTTTCACATCCTACATAATGCTTTTTGGAAGGACGAAAGGAGATATTTTCCTAGTGTGATTCGACAACGTTGTTCTATTGGACATGGACCGCGAGTTAAGTTCCGTTCTGTAAGGTACTGATTATTTTCGAACCTGTAGAAGCACTCGTCTCTATGGAAACATTCTAGTTGTTTGTTTAATGTGGTATACACTGATAGCCAGTTTGACATTGTCCAAGTATCAATACTATAACTTGACATTAAACTATCAAAGAGATTAATAGTATGTCGTTTATAGTATTCGTTTGACAGAAAACAGGTAGAGTCACATATTGTCTTATTGTAACATCCAGTTGAGGAACGATACCAGCAGGTATCAGTTTCCAAACGATGTTGCGCAGTAGTACAAATATGTGATCCATTGTATGCAATTGCAATGTTTTGTCTATATGATCGCGACACAGTAACACTGACAGCATATGATGAAATACTTCCTACAAACGTAACCCCTGATAAATGTTTGGGAGCACTACTGTTGTTACAATGTGGAACAGATGTTCGATACTCAATATAACAGAAGGTAGCGAAGTTTACGTTGTTTTATCAAATGTAGCATTGCATTCAATCTGTTGCATATCTGATGTGGCCAAAAATACAGCAAACGAAGTAAAAAGGACAAAATTATAAAGAATTGCATCCATCGTATTTGACATTTTGTAAGCTGTTTGTTTTCTTTTTCTGAAATAAAAAAAAAGTTTTCTGTACAAGTAGAACTACTACGATTTTGGCAAATAAAGACTTTCACGGAATTCTTTTCTATCTTTAAAAAGTAACTCGCCGTTATTTACAGTATTCCAGTATGTCTAATGTCAAATGAGTATAGTTTTGTTTAGTGATTGAGATATATATCGATTATAACACAATGTTGACTGCTTTATTTTTAACATCTTTATCTATTATGTCTGTTTGCTTTCCTCACGCATCTTTGTCAACATAATGAGATGTTAAGCTAGCTATACAAACAAGTCCATTCCAACATTTTCTACATAAGGAAATGTCTGTATAAGGTCTAGAATATTACAGTTGTTATCTATTCGTTTGATGTATTTTTGATTTTGCTATTTGATTAGGAAATTTCCGTTTTGATTTTTCCTTTGAGTTTAGTATTTTTGTGATTTTACTTTTTAGGTAAAAAAAACAACCTATCTTTTCATTTAATTGATTAAAATCTAATCGCGAAGTAAATTAAATAGGAAATTTGTAATCAAGAAAAGTATAGTACTCACTTTTTGTTTTTTACTCTGGACCCCGACAAGATTGATCTTTATGACACCAAGTCTATACATGAGTCTTTAACATGACAAAATTGCACTCCATACGTAGGGACGCATACAAAACGAAGGAGTAGGACATCTTAAATTAACAAGCCTTTTTGTGATATGATCGGAGTTTGAAGATATCTGTCAATAACAGGACCTCCTAGCAGTCGACGAGAGCAAGTTACAGAGAGACCATCGAAATATTTGTAAAAATAAAGAGCTTGTTTCTATCTAAGAGTTGTTTTGATAAACTTTTGAAAGCGTCACTGATGAGTCTTTTGTATCACCAGCCCAGTAGCCATTACTTCGGTACTGGCATGAAAATACGGATTTGTTTGTGTTATTTAAATTTGCTATTACGAAATGTTAGAAATTATTATAAATTAAGGAATGTATTTCCCTAATGCAAAGCTCTGATTCCTTTCACGGATTTGGCTATTCTTTTTGGACCTTTTGGATTATACATGTAGCTCATCACCTTTTATATAAACTTTAGATTTCAAATGTTTTGGCCACGAGCATCACTGAAGTGACAAGCATTGTCGAAATGCGCATACAAAAGTTTTGCTTTTCTACCGCAGGAATAGTTTACCTGAACGGTACTTGAAAAACCTTTCTAGGAATTTAGGTCCTCAATGCTCTTCAACATCGTACTTTATTTGTCTTTTTAAACTTTTTGGATTCGAGTATCACTGATGAGTCTTTTGTAGAACATTGTGGAAGAAACGCGCGTCTGACGTTTATACAAAAGTGAATTTTGGTATCTATGACGAGTTTATTTGACGTCCGTTCGGAATGGACGATTAACAAAATACTTCGAGAACTTCTGGCATGTTGCTACATAGAAATAGAAAGTTCACAATTGAGAAGCTAAAATCACCTCGTTTGTCGTAAAGTTTTGTTTTCAACCGACCCTCATTGTCAATTTCTAGATGTCAGTCGAGGTATGAGGCAGACTTTACTGTATCTGTTGTATCCTTTATATCTCTAGTTCGATTGGATGGATGCGTTCAACATATTTTGATTTATTTATTAATAGAACATCATTCATATAGCGGAAAGTAAAGTTAAAGGATATCGCTTACTCCTTATTTTCCAGTCTAAGAAGTTTTTATATGAAGTAAGCCTCATAATAATAAAGTTTGAAGTCAACAAGAAGAGGGGCACAATTGTTTCCAATTAGAATTCCGACAGTCTGTTGAAAAAGACACCCGCCAACCTTACATATGTGTTGTCAATTAAGAAATCAAACATCTTGATAATGTCAGTTTCAAAGAATCTTTTGTTTGAATCAGTGTGATCTTTTACACAGTAAGATTTGTCCCTCCCAAGGACAAATTACTTGTATCTACGTTGGCCATTCCTTTTTATGAATCAAAGCAATACCTCTTTCAATTTGTAATTTATCTTTAGAATGTCAGATAGAGGTATTTTATTAACTGGTGAAACCAATTCTTCTTTACGGACGTGAAGTGTGGTGAATTGGAAACATTAATTACCAAACAAGTTTACCTTCAATTCCATAAGCATTGATTTAAGAATTGAATGCTTCTTTTTGTAAAATCATTAAATAATTGAATGCTTCTTTTTGTAGATTCATTTAAGAATTGAATGCTTCTTTTTGTAGATTCATTTGGGGTGTAAAAGCAATGACTGAAGTCCATTCTAAAAATATACGCAAGGTCAACGCGTTTACAACCCTATTACATCACTAAAAGAAGCATTCAATACTTTTAATTGCATTGTTTCGCTATAATCATGACACCACCATTATCATCAAGTTTTTCTTTTATTTACCAGTGGACGTTATTGTGAAAACGTGTGCCATCATGTTTGTTTCAATTAATGCATTTCATTTTGAAATGAAGAATGCTGCAAGAGTGCTGTTATATTTAGTTAATCAAATTAACGTATACTAATGAAACATATATCTGATGTAATTATTAGGGTGTAAAGGGTGACCAAAGTACATTTTGTATAACGCACGGTCAACGCTTTCACAATCCTATGAAATTACTAAATGACAGCAATCAATACTTATAAATACATGTTTCGCTATAATCATAAAAACACGATTACTATCATCATGTATGTTACAATCCATTTTGAAATGAAAGTTGATTTAATTTAGAACTACGATGATTGTCGTTAGCCAGTTAAAAAATGTATAATAATGAAACATACACTTAAAGATCTGCAACAAGCATGACCATGTACGGTGAAATTGGAATATATCCATTAGAAAATAGCATTAATTGTATAATGATAAAATTATTATATTGATGCAGATTGCACTTTATATAAATTTGCATAGGTCATGAGCAAAATACCGACCTAACTAAATGTTTACCGAAAAGTATCAAAACTAGTAAGCAGACATCATGAAAAAAAATATGTTTATCTCATGAAAAACAAAGAAACTCAGACAGCTTCGCAATTTCATAAGATGTATCAACTCCTCCTTCTCAACCATAGTTTCAACATTTTTAAACGCTGAAACTATTTCTGTAAACATGTTTTTATACTTTGTTTGCATTCTCATATTTATAATTTTTCCTTTTTTTATTTACGCACATATATATTAAAACGCCTAATAAGTGTAAAAATTAATCATATCAATGTATATAATATATATATATTATGTTATCACATTTAATATTTTGTTTACATGTTTTCAACCTCTCTGTAACCTTTATATGGGCATGGTTTTATTAGAAATAATCTATCTAACTATGTATCAATTGTCCAGCTTGGTCAAACATGTCAATTAAAGTCAGCTTGATAGATATTTATCTATGTATCTTTTGAATAAAAACTATAATCATAATTGTAAATTAGCGACATAGCTTATGCACAGGTAAAAAGTAAAATCACAAAAATACTCCGAGGAAAATTCAAAACGGAAAGTCCATAATCAAATGGCAAAATCAAATCATAAAACACATCAAACGAATGGATAACAACTGTTATATTCCTGACTTGGTACAGGCTTTTCCAAATGTAGAAAAGGGTGGATTGAACCTGTTTTTTTTTTGCGCTATACTTCTCATTTTCAAACGTTCATAACAGCACAAATTTATCATACACAAAAAGCGCCTTTTAAGTGTAAATGTCGATCAGTGATGCTCGAGTTAAAAACTTTTAACTTGGAACTAGTAAATGTTTTTGATACGAAAACGTTTACATTCTAAGGGTGTTTGCAGGAATTGGTCCTTTCGTTGTGCAACGAAAATATATTTAGCTTTTATATGTATACTTTGCTAGCTAATTCAATCCTGCAGGCAATACGTTTTTTATACGATTAGGTGCCTTAATGCAACAGGCAATTCAAATCCTCTGTTGGAAACTCTATCTATTACGCTTTATACACTATACTGTTGTATTAGGGATTTAAAATCTTTTTTTTTTTTAAATAAATGCAACAGGGGATTTAGGTTCTACTTTTTCTCGCTAGTTTCAACGAACTCTACCCCGTGAGTCTTTTGATCGATTTAATAGTCCCCGGCCTATTTCGTTATTAGAGTAGGGGCATTTATTTTCATCGAGTAAATAATATGCGTTAAATATTTGCCATTGTGCGTCACAGAATAACTGAATGAAGCAATTATTATGGAATACTATTACATTTTATGTATGTTTCAGAAGAATCCGCTATTCTGATTGTAAAACAACGCTTGCGCATCATACTAAAACTAACTTTCATATTCCAATGAATTGCAAAATTTATAATCGGATACGTGCCATCATAATAATGTGCACAGGTTATTTAAAGAAATAAACGATCATGATAGAAATCGATTTTTTTATGATTATAGCATAAACATGTAATTTTAACAATTGAATGCTTCTTTTAGTAATCTTAAAGGGTTCTACACGTCTTGACCGTGTGCACATTTCTAGAATGAAGTGCAACATTTTAATCAATCAATAAATCATTTATCCTACCTAAATTGTACCAACCATCCAAACCAACAACTTTTATCTGTCGAACTTTAAACATCATTGATACTAAATGAATAGTACGAACCACCACATTTTTCTAAACCGATAATTAATTCTAACTAATCTTGTGATTTATCCATTTTAATGGCATTAAACGATGATTTTTTTTGTGTTTTGTCTGTCTGTACCAGGTGGTTTCCTTCGTTATCATTGGACCAACGACTTCTAGCAGTTCTTGAAACATAGATGGGTCTATTCTTACAACGGTCGTAATTGCTGCCTGATTATCCACAGTTCAGCCATAAGGGCATCATACTGGACATGGATAGTCCACATAGAAGCAAGTCCCAGCTGGTCCACCATCTCCTTCAGTCACACTGTCACGTTTTATTCCGTTTTAAAATGCTACGTATCAACTACGTTTTTGGATTAAAAATGTTATTTTGAAAGCTAGGGTTTACTAGGTTTGTGCTACGTTCCAATCACGGTTTGCTACGTATTCGTACGTGTAGACCCATGTTTTCACCATGCATTGATACGCTTCAATACGTAGTAAGCACGTTTTGTTACGTTTCAAGAGCTACGTTTTACTACGTTTTGAAAGCGTATCGAAACGGGAATATACGTAACAAAGCGAATTGAAACGTAGTTATTCTTTGTTCAAATCGGTACATGTCCCGTATGTTTTGAAAATTCAACAACAAACGTAGCGAAAATTGAAACGAAGTAGAACCGCCGACATGCAGCAGTTCCTGAAACATTAATTTGTCTAGTATAAAAAGGTCGCAACTGCTGCTTAATTTTCTACATGTTTACATCATACTAGACATAAATAGGTCTACGAAGAAGCCATTCCCTTGTCAACCACCTCCTCTGCATCCAGTCAAATATAAGTATGTCATCAAGTAGCTTGACCACTACCTTTATATCGTGTCCTATAAATATTCCACTTCAGCTAATTAATCGAAATCATCAGTTGTTGATTGTTCATGTTTGATAATGTTATGTATACCTATACGACAAAACAAAAACTACCTTGGACCCTTTAAGTAGGAAGTATTTGTACAGAAGCATGAAGTCATTTTTCTATGGACCGTAATTATCCGTATATTATTGTGCTAGAACGGAGTAAACTGTAAAAGACTCTGAAAAATATTCGTGATCCCCGGCAAACCGTTATATTTGTTATTCTCGTGGTGTTTTGTCTGATGCTTGGTCCGTTTCTGTGTGTGTTACGTTTCGGTGTTATGTCGTTGTTCTCCTCTTATATTTAATGCGTTTCCCTCGGTTTTAGTTTGTTACCCCGATTTTGTTTTTTGTCCATGGATTTATGAGTTTTGAACAGCGCTATACTACTGTTGCCTTTATTGCAACAATTAAATCGTTCCGTTCGTAAAATAATCGTTACGGTAGCAAATCATATGATTTCCTTACCGAATATATGGTGTAACTGTATTAGTACAGGTTCGTTATTGTCAGGAACTCTAAAGTGCATAAAACAAAAACAGAGGAATTTATAAAATCTGAATTATCAGTAAACAAAATGTGTTTCGATAAATGCATGCCTGCTGGCTTTCTTATCACTCGCACACATATTCCTAGACTTGTCTAACACAGCACCATCTATAATCAAGAGGGATAATATTAACCAATTGAATGAAAGAAATGAACCAATCAAAACATCATATGAGGGTATATACAGTATACTTATTCATTATTAACTGCGTTTAGTAACTGATAAGGGTTATAATTGTGGGATTTTATGCCATTATTCATAGAAAACACATCATTAAACCTTTGTAAGCTTTCACTCTACGATTAATACTTTGAAGAATACTTTACACCCAGATGTTTATTTCCAAGTTTTTTTTAATTACATTTCTTACCATTGAAAATCATATCCATTCCGGTGATATTAAACTTATTGCCAGGTAAACGGTAGATAAGTGGCATCCAATTATTTACGTTCTAGTAGATAAGCTACCAATCAGACATCATCTAGATATGAATACACCTTTTCACCAGGGATTGTTTATATAATAAATGCTTATACTTTACAAATAAGCATACAGATAGATGATTTATAGTCAAGACGGGATTATCTTTTAATGAAATTTTTTGGATTGAACTCTACAAAAAAAAATGCTGCGAGCTACCGTATTTCTCATAGTTATCTCTTGTGATCTGCTTTTACACATATTTTGTCTTGTCATGTTTTCTAAATCATCAAAATTACGAACTTCGAGATTTCACAAGTTGGTTCTAAATTTGAGCATAAGTGACACCCTTTTTCTTACCGAAATGATCATTCTTAACAGATTGAATTCGTCCGTTTCTAGATTTGACGAACCATTTAGCTATGCGTGTCTTTCTTTAACAGACGTAACATCAGGGACATATATGTTCTCCCTATATCAATGTTTCCTAGTGTGCTTGGAGCGACTCAATGCAACATTTTATACAGAACGGCAAAGTGTAAGAAGACTAACGTCTAATATAGGAATTATTTGTGGATGCAGTGCTTGTCATCTAGTTTCAATTCTCCAAATTGTAATTGATGTTTTGCGCTTCAATACACATGCCACGTGGTGCGATACTGGTACAACAACTGACTTCGTTGATTTTATCGTGCGCGTGCCTGTAGGAATACTGTGTACGCTGATCGTCGTAATCTATACGATAACACTGATCAGGATCTACAAGAAACAAGACAACAACCATGCGCATACAAATGAAAACATATTCAATTTAGCAAATACAACTAAAAAAGCTTTCAAAACAGTAGGTTTAGTTGTTTTAATTACACTTACAGCTAATGTTCCCAGCTGTTTTGTTGGCATTTATTCTGTATTCATCGGACAAAGTGAAGACACCATAAGATGGTTATATTACTGTAATACTTTGATTTTACTAAACCCATTGTTGGATCCATTCATATACGTATTTTGCATTAAAGATTTTCGTGACCAGATCAACAAGATATTGTGTAGAAGAAACGCTATTCAACCATTGAACAACCCTTACGCTATGGAGATGGCAGAGGGCTAATCAACCTTACGTGTGTGATAATAACGAATGGAAAAGCTACGTCCTTATTAACAGATCGTCCATAATATTCCAATGAAGCAATTAATTGCATAAAACATCAATGAATAATATACTATTCAAAACATTTTCTT